>NC_070607.1:94451286-94760416 GCF_027172205.1 Podarcis raffonei
GTAGAGGCACCCGCCCTGTAGAATGCCCTCCCATCAGATGTCAAGAAAACAAACAACTCTCTGACTTTTAGAAGACATCTGAAGGCAGCCCTCTTTAGCAAAGTTTTTAATGTTTGATGTTTTATCATGTTTTTAGTGTTCTGTTGGAAGCTGCCCAGAGTGGCTGGGGAGGCCTGGCCAGATGGATGGGATATAAGTATTATTATTATTATTATTATTATTATTATTATTATTATTATTATTATCATCATCATCATCATCATCATCGTGGTACCTTGGTTTAAGAACAGCTTAGTTTATGAACAACTTGGATTAAGAACGCTGCAAACCCGGAAGTAGGTGTTTTGGTTTGTGAACTTTGCCTTGGAAGCAAAACATGTTCCGCTTCCTGTTGAGTGTGTTCCATTTGTAAATTGAGTCCCCCGCTGCTATGGGAAAGCACGCCTTGGTTTAAGAACGCTTTGGTTTATGAACAGACTTCCGTAATGGATTAAGTTCGTAAACCAAGGTACTACCGTATTATTATTATTATTATTGGCACAAGCAGAGAAATTACTTGGATAAGTTGCAGAGACATACATGCAAATGCTTACCTTTGCCAAACTCATACCCCATCTGAGCAAGGAGTTTGGAGCCAATGCCACGCGTATGCGCCTCCCAGCTGCCAAAGGAGGAACTGCAAGAGGAGGGCCCTTCCCCATTCTCAGGCGTGCTGGAGTCGATAACTGTGAGGGCACAAGAGGAGGTTTAAGTGGGGGAGGGCAGCAGCACTGGCAAAACCAAGCAGGCTGTGATACCTAATGCAGAATCTTGGAAGCAGGAAGAACAACCGGCTGCTCTCTGAACTTCTGGCTGCCTTGAGGACTAGAGTTTGTTAAATGCCCTAATCATTCCAGCCAGTGTGGTGTAGTAAGGAGGATGTCAGGTTAGGACCTGGGAGACTAGGGTTCAAATCCCCACTCAGCCATGAACCTCACTGGGTGACCTTGGGCCAGTCACATTCTCTCAGCCCACCCAGCAGGGCTGTCTGGGGAATAAAATGGAGAAGAGGAGAACCATGTATTCCACCTTAAGCTCCTTACATAAATTGCATTTATGATTACATGGATATGGTTTGGCTTTCTGGCCACTTAAAGCAGCTGCCAGCTTGCAGACAGCTTTTATATTACTGCCTGTCACTTACTCTTGAATTTACATGCAGGAGATCCCAGGTTCAATGCCTAGTAAGACCAGGAAAACACTTAACTCTGAAATCCTAGAGAGTCGCTGAGCTAGATGGACAAAGGCAGCTTCCTTTATCCCCCCCCCCTTTTAAAAATATTTCCTTCCCCTTACAAACTTATTTCTATGAAAGTGCTGGCAGAGCATTTTCAGCCTCCTCATAAAACGACAGTTCCCTGGTATCTTTGGGGCACATGCATTTTTAAAGTTCCTCTAAGTTTACAGCGCAGGCACGGCACTACGTTCTAATGATCTTTGAACCCCCTTTGCCATTTCTTCACAATCACAACTTCAGAGGAATCAAATTTCCTGGTGTTCGTTTGCTCCCGTGATTGTGAGGTTTGAAAGCCGACACCTTATACCAGGGGTCAGCAAACTTTTTCAGCAGGGGGCCAGTCTACTGTTCCTCAGACCTTGTGGGGGGCCAGACTATATTTTTTTTTGGGGGGGGGAATGAACAAATTCCTATGCCCCACAAATAACCCAGAGATGCATTTTAAATAAAAGCACACATTCTACTCATGTAAAAACACCAGGCAGGCCCTACAAATAACCCAGCGATGCGTTTTAAAGAAAAGGACACATTCTACTCATGTAAAAAAATGCTGATTCCTGGGCCGTCCGCGGGCCGGATTTGGAATGTGATTGGACTGCATCCGGCCCCCAGGCCTTAGTTTGCCTACCCATGCCTTATACCTTTGGCATATCCGGCATCATCCACTTCATCGCCTTCCGACTCCGATGAGGATGAGCTCTCCTCGCCACGGAGGGGAGGCATAATGCCGTCTCCCTCCACAACCGCTTCTTTCAGGAGCAGTGAATCAAATTTCACCGTGTAGTAACCGCTGTCAATGTCTGAGGAAGGGAAAGCGAAACGGTTAGGCTGCAATTCAAGGCGCCAACTGGGGTAAAGGTAAAGGGACCCCTGACCATTAGGTCCAGTCGCGGACGACTCTGGGGTTGTGGTGCTCATCTCGCTTTATTGGCTGAGGGAGCCGGTGTACAGCTTCCAGGTCATGTGGCCAACATGACTAAGCTGCTTCTGGAGAACCAGAGCAGTTTACCTTTCCGCCGGAGTGGTACCTATTCATCTACTTGCACCTGACGTGCTTTCAAACTGCTAGGTTGGCAGGAGCAGGGACTGAGCAACGGGAGCTCATCGCGTCGCGGGGATTCAAACTGCTGACCTTCTGATTGGCAAGCCCTAGGCTCTTTGGTTTAGACCACAGCGCCACCCGTGTCCCATGTACAATTAGGAGAAGCTCCCCCCCCATAAAGCTCAAATGTCAAGACACGCATCCCTCACAACTCCTCAGCAGGAAGTGTGTGCAAGAAACCGTTTCAGATCAATACCTTTTGCTGCAACGTTGGTCTGGGAGTAAACTCCACTGAACTCAGTGAACCTTGCTTCTGGATAGACGTGCACAAGACTGAACTGTACATTGATTTATACATCCACTGTATATATGAACTGGTATAGCATTGTGACTTTGTTTCCCCAGTTCCTGATGGGCTATTTTAATATCCTTTACTTTTTAAAAGGTATGATATTAAATGCATCCTTAAAGTATCCTTAACCACTTCCTCCCCGCCCCATAGCTGTCGACGTTTCCCTTTTTTAAAGGGAAATTCCCTTATTCCAAATAGGATTCCTCGCAAGAAAAGGGAAAAGTTGACAGCTATGTCGTCCCCCCCCCCAATATACATTGGGAAAAGCACTTTGGTGGAGCAAGTGCACTGCATACAAAATAGTTCAGGTCCCAGTTCTCTAGTTAAAAAGGACTGTGGGTATAAAGCCCAAAGAAACACATGCTTGTGCCCAAAATCCTGGGAAGCTGTTGCCAATCAGAGAAAATAAACTAGCTAGATGGACCAATGAACAAGCTTGGAATATTGCAGATTAGTTACTACACGTGGCCTAGTAACTGAAACGTTTGCAGGCAGCTAATGTTTGGATTTCTTTGCAAGAGTGCATCATGCAAACGCCTGCATCAGAGGGGCCACTGATAGTTCGGGTGTGTCTTAGGGCCCTCATGCCAGACAGGTATCTTGCCTACCCCTACTGCACCCATAACTCAAGTTAGAAATAGGCATAAACCACCCTCCAACCTCACAGCAAATGTGCAAAGCCAAACAAACTCACCTGTGATTTTAGCAGCATACCAGATCCCATCCTGATGCCTTGCTAGGCAAGCTGAGCCCACAGCAAGGCTGCTGAGGTCGGGCTCCTCAAAGGGCCGCAGCTCCTCCACAGATACAACTTGCCCATGGGAGAATCTGCCGGAGGGTGGGGTGGGGGGCAACACAAGGACAATGAATCACAAATGCCAGCTGCTGGGCATCACAAACGGGGAGAGGACTGCTGAACTCAGGTGCTGTTTTCAGGCATCCCAGTGGGATGGCCACTGTGGGAACAGGATGCTAGGCTAGCTGGTCGGAGCAAGCAGGGCTCTCCATGTATTCTTATTCAGGACTGTCTATGAGAAACATTTGGCCCACCAGATGTTGCTGAACTACAGCTGCCTTCATCCCTGGCCATTTGTGCTGGGGCTGATCGGAGGGCGAAAGGTTCCCTGCAACTCAACTGCATGCTTCCAAGCTGCACAAAGGATCCTGCAAAATTAAACTGCAGAGATGCTCTAAATTGGACCCCAGTGCCTTCCAAGTATTGTGGCCTCCACAGCCCATTTCTCTAACAGCTGGCCATGCTGGCTGGGGCTCACGGGAGATGTACTACCAGATATCTAGAGCAGGGTTTCCTTCTATTTCTGGACTACAATTCCCATCATCCCTGACCAAAGGGCCCTGCCAGCTAGGGATGATGGGAGTTGTAGTCCAAAACAGGAGACCCAAGTTTGGGAAATCCTGGTTTCCCTGGCAGCAGGTTGGAGGAAGCGGCCCAAAATGAAAGTGGGTACGGGGAACGCAAGCTTGGCATAGCATCCAGGTCCTTGGTGGTGGAGGGGAGGAGGGGGAATATTATGAAGACTTCCCTGACCCATTGGGAACCCCGCCCCTGCCCCTTACCCAACTCAAGAGGAATCCTAATTACCGGCAATTCTCTTTAAACCGACACTTGTCATCTAGAAAGAAGGGGCATGGCTTCAAGGATTTGTGGGTGGGGTAGAGATAGAGCACTCTGACCCCTCGGCTTCCATCTTCCATAGATTCACTCCCCACAATCATGGCATTATGGTACTCAAGGGTCCCCCAAGAACTGTAGTATGGGGCTTTCACTTTCATCCCACTGGCTTCCTCCTCCTCTTCTTCCTCTTCCTCCTCCTCCTCTCCTTCTTGCTCCACATCTTGAGCGTCTGGGGACTCATCCTCTCCACCCATATCAGCAATGGCTTCCTTAAAAGCGGCATATTCATCATCTGTGCTCAGTGGCCTGTCTGGCTGGAGAGGATTGGACGAAGATGTGGAGAGCGTCTCTGGGTCCAAAGTTGCACACAGCTTGCTCTTTTTCACAGAAACCAGGCTGGATTCTGTCAGTTCTATCAGCTGCTTTAAATCGGCCTGCAGCTGGATCAGGTCAGGTTCCTGTGATGGGTCCGGCACAGCTCCCAAAGCCAGCTCCACTTGCTGCAGCTGGGCATTATAGGTCTGGATTGCTGCTTCCAAACTCTCCTCATCCATCGCTGCAGAATGAAGAGGTCCCTGCCCCTTTTTGGGCTTCAGAACATCTTCAGCTTGACAGGTAGCAGGAAAACTCGATAGCAGATGTTTGCCCAAAGCAAGATCTTCTCAGCTGTCCAGCAATTCCCTCTCTGTTATCAACCAGGCTGCAGCAAAGGTGGGTTAGTTAAGGTTACAAAGGGTTAGAAATAAGACCAAAATATTAAAAACCGGCCCCTTGAATTTATTCAATAGATCGCTTAAGGCAAGGCAGCCATTATTCCACTCTTTCAATGGGTGCAAGCTTGCAGAAAAGTATGCCCCACAATTACAGCCTCTGCTCCGAGGAAACAATTCACTGGAGCAGCCAGCGCTGCCACCTTTCTTTTACTGGTTTTGCTCCTGTGCCGTTAACGGCAACCTGACTGTAGAAATGAAGCAAGCAAAGCTTTCCTCATCCCTGCTTTGTGGCCCCTAACGTGGAGCCCATAGTAACCACAGAACTCCCAGCCACCTCTTGACACTCTCCAGGGTCTCCTCCTGCCGCTGCAACATTCAATAGGTATGTAAGCAGAGCAAGACACCATTCCGTTGTGTCACACGTTCAAAGCAGGCTAAAAGGGAAAAAAACACCTTCATTTTTTTTGGGGGGGGGGGCTTTTCAAACAGGGAAAAAATACATACATATACACACATCCTTTCCTTTTAGGCAAAGATCATAAGACGACCCGGATGGTCGCCAGATTCTGTGTACAGATCTGTAGGTGCAGTCCATCCCCTGACTCAAACTAGTTAGTTAAGAAAATCCCCAAACTTGGTTCCATGGGTGACTCTGGGTCATCTCTCTGCAGTAGCTTATCTTAAAGTTTTAAATGCTTATCGCATTTATAAATTTATTGTTGTACATTGTTTTAAATGTTTGTTTTCCTTCTGGGATTGTACCCCCAAGTGTGTTTTATAAGCTGGTCTTCGACCGTAATAAATTATCTATCTATCTACACATATACACACTTTAATCTTTAAAGTGTGGCAAATTCTTAAAAATCGGTTGCTTTGCTTTATTCATTTTTCTTTGCTTTGGGGGGTCGTCCTGGAGAGCAGGATCTAAACCCTCCCCTGAAGTGATTATCTTGTGTATGTTTGTCTTCCTAGACTGAAAACTTTTGGAGACAGAGGCTCCATCCCTGAGCTGGCCCTGCGACAGCCGCTCTCTTCCCTCACCAGGCCCCGCCCCTGCCAATACTACTACTACTACTACTACTACTAATAATATTTATTTATTTATATCCCGCCCTCCCCAGCCTAAGCCGGGTTCAGAGCGGCTAATAATAAAGGTAACACAGCATTCTAAAATCAATTCATTTCAAAATCAAATCAAATTATTAATTATTTATTTATTTGCTTAACAGGGTTAAAAAAAATACTTTACAGGGTTAAAGAAAAAGAAAAATGCTGTAAAAAAGTACAATGATGGAAGTAATCTACATTAGACACAATTTAGTAAGAGCAAAAATTTTGAGGTCTTAGAACAAAGGAAGGAAGTCAATATGTGTATATGTATGTAATGACTAGATTAGAATGATGATATGGTTTTATTTGTAGATGTGTGTGTTTTGTTCTTTTTTTGTTTTCTTTTTTCGTGTTGTTTTCTTTTCTTTTCTTGTTTGTATGGTATTATTTTGTATTCAATGTTTGTAATTTTTGTCATAATTTTGCATTGAAATAATTTCTCCTTCAACCATTCCTCATCAGGCTTGGCTTCCAGACCCTTGACCATCTTGGTCACCCTCCTCTCCACACCTTCCAGCTTGTCAGTATCCTTCCTAAATTAGGGCACCCAGAATTGGACACAGTATTCCAGGTACTGTCTGAAGTTCCAGTTACAGATAGGTAGCCGTGTTGGTCTGCCATAGTCAAAACAAAAAATTTTTTTTCCTTCCAGTAGCACCTTAAAGACCAACTAAGTTAGTTCTTGGTATGAGCTTTCGTGTGCATGCACACTTCTTCAGATACACTGAAACAGAAGTTGCCAGATCCTTCTATATAGTGAGAAGGTGGGGAGGGGTATTACTCAGAAGGGTGGTGGGAATGGGTGATTGGCAGATAGCTGTGATGAGCCTGTTGAGGACTCTTAACGACTGCAATAGGAGACTGCAATAGGAGTTAAGAGTCGTCAACAGGCTCATCACAGCTATCTGCCAATCACCCATTCCCACCACCCTTCTGAGTAATACCCCTCCCCACCTTCTCACTATATAGAAGGATCTGGCAACTTCTGTTTCAGTGTATCTGAAGAAGTGTGCATGCACACGAAAGCTCATACCAAGAACTAACTTAGTTGGTCTTTAAGGTGATACTGGAAGGAAAATTTTTTTTTTGTTTTGTCTGAAGTTCCTCATCGCTGACTAAAGTGGGCCATACACCCAATGTGGTGGGGCCCTCCCACCAGATGTCATAAAGAAGAACAACAATCAGACTTTAAGGAGACATCTGAAGGCAGCCCTGTTTAGGGAAGCTTTTAATGTTTAATAGGTTTAAACATTAAACATTAGGTTTAAAAAAATCAAATTAATGGCACCCATCGAGCTAGAGTTCTGTGAGGACTACCAAAGGAGGGGGTCAGACTGTGCCAAAACCTCCCCGAGAGACCCGGCAACACCCCCAGGTGGCCTACCTCGCAGGGTTGCTCGCAAGGGAGGCTGCAATGACCAAAGGCCCAACGTTTTGGACGTCCCGGCCCGCTACGGGAGCTCGACGACGGTAGGTAGGCCTCGCGCAGATCCCGCCTCCCTGGCGCCGCCAGGCTCCCTCTCAGCCCCCGCGACCCCAGGCTCCGGCAACCACACAGAGGAGCGAAGACCCAACTCTATGCCCGGAAGCCGGAAGGCGCACCAGAGACGAGCGCCGCCATCTTGGGTCCGCCAGCCTTTCCATTTCCGCTCTGTCCCTGGTGCCCGGCGCGCACGTCGGCCTAAGAGGCGGGGCTTGTGCGTTTATGCGCGTCTTCGCGCGCGATGCACGCTGGGTATTGTAGTGCTGGGCTGGCAGACGACCTCGGAAGCCGCCGCGTGGCGCGGGGGAGAGGAGGACTGCGTTTCCCAGGGTGCCCTGCGCCGGGCGGCCTTTACCACAGCAGGAGGAGGAGGAGGAGGAGGGGTGGTACGAGGAAGGCGAGCAGCAGCCGTTGAAGGCGGCTTGGCTGAGGTAGCTCAGGTAAGTCGTGCGGCCTTCCAGCGACTCACCTGGGCAGGTGAGCCTGCCCCGCCCCGTCGACCGTTACTCTTCGGCGGCCGCGGGTGGAAAGAGGTGCCGGGGCTCACGCCTGGAGTTCCTCAAAGGGGGGCGCGGGGAAGCGCCTTCTGCGCATGCTCGGGTCCATTCAAGAGGGAAACACTTCGCACATGCTCAGAGGCCCCTCCTTGTCGACGTGAGAAGAGCTCTGCAGGATGAGGCCAGTGGCCCGTCTCTCGTTCCAGCCTCCTGTTCTCACGGTGGTCGACCCATAGCTGTCAACTTTCAGATTTGAAAATAAGGGATCAGCAGCCTCGCCTGTCCTGGGGAGCCTCGAAAATAAGGGATCAGCAGCCTCGCCTGTCCTGGGGACAGTCTACAGCACGGGTGTCAAACACAAGGTCCGCGGGCCGAATCCGGCCCGGCAGACCTCGTCATGTGGCCCGTGTAGCCGCCGCCGGCCGCCAGCCTTCACCTTTTATTCTCGCTTTTTTTTGTTGTTTACACAAGAAAGCCGCCTCTTCAGCGCATGCGCAGCAGCCTACAAGCCAGAGAACGTCTGCCCTCTAGCGGCGCCGGCCGTTCTACACAGGAAACCTCCACTTTACATGCATTCGGGAAACCTCCACTTGTTTTTATATTGAGCGCATATTGAGTCCTATAGATACAACCGGCCCTTTGAGGGTGACCAAACTGCTGATGCGGCCCCCGATGAATTTGAGTTTGACACCCCTGGTCTACAGGATATTTATCCAGGATAGCAGTGGTAAACGGCGCCGGAATAAGGGAATTTCCCGCAAAAAAAGGGAAGGTTGACAGCTATGGGTCGGCCAGATGCCCATTATGGGGAACCAGCAAGCAGGTACTCAGAAGCATGGAGGCAGAGAGCATCATGGCTAGCAGCCTTCAACAACCCCCTCCTCCATGGATTTATCTAATCATCTTTAAAAGCCGTCCAGTTTGGTAGCCAGCCCTGCCCCCTGTGGCAGTGAGTTCCACAGTTTAACTTGTTTGTCGTTTAGTCGTGTCCGACTCTTCATGACCCCATGGACCAGAGAATGCCAGGCTCTCCTGTCTTCCACTGCCTCCCGCAGTTTGGTCAAACTCATGTTGGTAGCTTCAAGAACACTGTCCAACCATCTTGTCCTCTGTCGTCCCCTTCTCCTTGTGCCCTCCATCTTTCCCAGCATCAGGGTCTTTTCCAGGGAGTCTTCTCTTCTCACCTCATGAGGTGGCCAAAGTATTGGAGTCTCAGCTTCAGGATCTGTCCTTCCAGTGAGCACTCAGGGCTGATTTCCTTCAGAATGGAGAGGTTTGATCTTCTTGCAGTCCATGGGACTCAAGAGTCTCCTCCAGCTTACAAGTAAACATGTAATTTAATTCTGGACTGGTGAGATGTTGGCAGAAAAACAGGCTAGCACCATCTGCAAGCCTTAGCCAAGTTACCGTATTTTTCGCTCAATAAGACGCACCAGACCATAAGACGCACCTAGTTTTTGGAGGAGGAAAACAAGAAAAAAATATTCTGAATCCCAGAAGCCAGAACAGCAAGAGGGATCACTGCGCAGCAAAAGCAGCGATCCCTCTCACTGTTCTGGCTTCTGGGATAGCTGCACAGCCTGCATTCACTCCATAAGACGCGCACACATTTCCCCTTACTTTTTAGGAGGGAAAAAGTAAGTCTTATAGAGCAAAAAATACGGTACACTTTTCTACAGAAAACTAAACTCTTCTGAAGCTGCATAATTCAGGAGTTCCTTTTGCCAATTAATTGAAAACCTGATAAAACACAGGCAGATATGGCTTCTTAAGAGGCTGTGGTCAAAGCCTCATGAAAATTGATAAGGGATAAGCCCATCTTTCAGTTTCATCCACCCAGTAACTCAACTCATCCTCCAGGGAAAGTCTTCAAGTCTTCAAAGTCCTCACAGACTCATGACATAATTCTATAATAAATAAACGGCAGCTATGTAGAAGAGTTAATTGCTTTTATAAATGCTTCCACATTGATACGGGGTCTTCCCTTAGAACAAAGCCCTTTTGAATCCTCATGGGGAATTCCTGAGGGAATATTTGTCTGTCTGTTTGTTTGTTGGACTGTGGCCTTCTGAGGAGTATTGCCCTTGGAAATGCCCCCTGACCCTTTCAGGACTTGTGGGGAGAAAGAAAAAGAGTCTAAAGAGAGTCTTCTCTTCTCATGAGGTGGCCAAAGTTTTGGAGCCTCAGCTTCACGATCTGTCCTTCCAGTGAGCAGTCAGGGCTGATTTCCTTCAGAATGGATCTTCTTGCAGTCCATGGGCCTCTCAAGAGTCTCCTCCAGCACCAGAATTCAAAAGCATCAATTCTTTGGCCATCAGCCTTCTTTATGGACCAGCTCTCACTTCCATACATCACTAAGTTTAACTTTAGTGAAGTGCTTTAAAAAATCTGTCCTGAACCTTCCTACACTCTGCTTCCCTGGATGCCTGCGAGTTTGAGTGTCACAAGAGAGGGGAGCAAACCTTTTTTTCCTCTGTCTGCTGTGACCATGCCATGCATAGTTTTATAAGCTTCTATCCTGTTGCCTCTTGCTCATCTTTCTAAGCTGAAAAGCCCGAAACCTTTCTTCATAGGTTAGTTGCTCCATCCCCTTGATCATTTTGGCAGTCCTTTTCTGGTTCTTTTCCAACCTTACAATAGCCTTTCTGAGCTTAGGAGGGACAAAACTGTACACAGTACTCCAATTAAGTCTGCACTATAAATTTGTATAACAACATTATGATATTGGCAGTCTTATTTTCAGTTCTTTTCCTTTTCCTAGCATGGAATTTGCCTTTTTCATGACCACTGCACATTGGGTCAACATCTTTATGTATATCACACAAGTACAAGTATGTAAAAAGTGTAAATTCCTCTGTTCCCCACTTTGTTGCTTCACATATTTGTTACAATGCCATGATTTTTTTAAATATGTCACCATTTATTCAAAGATCACAGAGCGTCCGTTCTAAAAAGTGTATATGAGAGAGAGAGAGTCCTGCCCCAAGGAGCTTACAGTCTTAAAATGTATTGCAGGGATGATAAAGAGGAAAGATGGGGGTAGATGGTCATGCAGAATTCAGTTCATCTTGTGGTGCTGGAAAACAAACACTGGGTCTGAGTCCTGCATCAAGTTAAGTTCTGGTTGAGCTTAGAGGAGCTGACCAGGGGTGGGATGCTTAAATATGCCTTGGACCTAGAGGGAGAAAATCCAATTAGCGTTGTCAATAATAAATCAACATCAAAAAAACAAAGATCATGGCCACTGGTCCCATCACCTCCTGGCAAATAGAAGGGGAAGAAATGGAGGCAGTGAGAGACTTTACTTTCTTGGGCTCCATGATCACTGCAGATGGTGACAGCAGCCATGAAATTAAAAGACGCCTGCTTCTTGGGAGAAGGGCAATGACAGGCAGCATCTTGAGAAGTAGAGACATCACCTTGCCAACAAAGGTCTGTATAGTTAAAGCCATGGTTTTCCCAGTAGTGATGTATGGAAGTGAGAGCTGGACCATAAAGAAGGCTGATCGCCGAAGAATGGATGCTTTTGAATTCTGGTGCTGGAGGAGACTCTTGAGAGGCCCATGGACTGCAAGAAGATCAAACCTATCCATTCTGAAGGAAATCAGCCCTGAGTGCTCCCTGGAAAGACAGATCCTAGAGCTGAGGCTCCGATCCTTTGGCCACCTCATGAGAAGAGAAGACTCCCTGGAAAAGACCCTGATGTTGGGAAAGATGGAGGGCACAAGGAGAAGGGGACGACAGAGGACAAGATGGTTGGACAGTGTTCTCGAAGCTACCAGCATGAGTTTGACCAAACTGCGGGAGGCAGTGGAACACAGGAGTGCCTGGCGTGTTCTGGTCCATGAGGTCACGAAGAGTCGGACTCGACTAAAGGACTAAACAACAACAACATAATAAATCATTTAAATTAACTGACAAATTATTTACATGATTGAAAATTCAGCCAGTGTGGTGTAGTGGTTAAGAGCGGTAGTTTCCTAATCTGGGGAACCGGGTTTGCGTCTCGGCTCCTCCACACGCAGCTGCTGGGTGACCTTGGGCAAGTCACACTTCTCTGAAGTCTCTCAGCCCCACTCACCTCACAGAGTGTTTGTTGTGGGGGAGGAAGGGAAAGGAGAATGTTAGCCACTTTGAGACTCCTTAGGGTAGTGATAAAGCGGGATATCAAGTCCAAACTCTTCTTCATCTTTTGTGTATGTAATTAAATACAAATTCTTGCAAAGCAAATCTAGGAATGCATGTACTCTTTTCACTAGATGCTAAACATAGTTACATGTAAGAAAGAGACCACAGGCTTATCTGCCTTGGTTCAGAAGGCTGATGTTATCTTTTTCAAATAGGCTATATATATTCATGGGGAAACTGCACCACCTGCAGCTGGTTCTTTTTTCATTGTGTTTTTATTTTCTAGCCGACACTGTGGTTTTGAAACATCCTCCTACCTACACCACAAGAACGTTGGTGTTGTACTCAGATGAGGCTTACTGTAGCTGAGGGTTAAAATGGCGTGACGTTGGTGCGCTCCCTGCAGGGCTGGTTGCCTTCCTTCCAGCAGGCAGGTAGCAGCTGACATGACTGCAGTCTGCATGATTGGCCCCTGCTCACACCAGTGAACATGTTTCCCCAAGGTGCAGAAAAGTCGTTCTTATGTTGTTTGGGCTACATGCATAGGGCCACAAGTCACGCCCTTCCGAGATGGGTCAGGAACATAATGTGCTTGTAGGGGGAGGACACATTTCTAGCAATCTAATATTTGATATTTTTGCTTGTAGGGTCAGGATGTATACGCTGCTATCCGGGCTTTACAAGTATATGTTCCGAAGGGATGAATACTGCATCTTGATCCTCGGACTGGACAATGCTGGTAAAACGGTGTGTTCCAATGCTTGTTTGGTGGAGGAGGAAAGAGAACCCTCTCCTCTTCCTCACTACCTTGTCTGGTTTCACGTATCATGTAGTAATTTCCAAGGTGCTAGGTAAGATGAGTTAATCCCGAATTCTAATTTTAGGAGGATAAATCCTTCAGGAAAACAGCACACAATTAGCATCATAAGGTCAGCTGTCCAACCCCTCCTGCCCCAGCTTTTCATTGGTTTGAGTTTCTAGTAATTTTCTTGCATAATAATATTTTTGTTGCAAGCAGATATAAAATTAAGGGTCTCAGTCGTCTTGGGTTTTGGTGGGTAAAAGTTTGCTCAGAATTCCTGTAGCAAAGGAATCCAGTGTTCCAAGAAGGCAAGAAAGATCTACTGAACACTCTGCAGTGGAAGGCAGGGGAAAATTTCTTGAACTTGGGTTGAGTCTGTTATGCCTGATTTTGGGTGATTGCCCCCCATCCACCCACTGCAGTCCCATCCAACATGGCCCATGATGTTTTGTAGGTTTCACTAACCCACTGAAGAGGGGTTTTTTTGGGGGGGGGTGCAGGGAGAAATAAGGGGAAATGAAAGATCCATTACATGAACTTGCTTTCTGCTCATACAGTGTTGGAGTAAAAAAAAGGTGTCTAAGGACTGCCAAACTCTGGCCTGGTTTGAAGTGGAAAGGGCTTCGTGCAAGCTCTGGGAGAGGAAGTTGTGGCTGCCTTGCTCCTTGGTCGTTCTGCCGTGCACTGAGCTCAGTCATGGGTTGGCTTAGCATGGCATTTGAATCTGGGCTCATGGTTTACAGACAAACCATGGCTTAGCTCAGTGAAGCAGCAGAATGATGGTCAGGGTGGGTTGTGAGACTGCACACCTCTGTCTTACTAATGCTTTATTCTGTCCCCGTGTTCTTGGTTATGGACCCCTGCCACAATTTTCCCAGTTTAAATGTTAAACTTCATAATATTCCATAAAAAGGAAATTCTTATTTCAGTGGAGATTATGTAAGTTTGCTAATTTGGTCACAGAATTTTTGGTTGTTGGCTAGCAGCAGCTAGATTTGATTGATTGATTGATTGCAGAGCTATAAATCTTGGAATTCCAGTTTTACAATAAAGTTTTCCTATGTCCCAGAAAGCACTTAGTTTAACGACCTGCTTTCCTTCTTCCTCCCTGCTTCCGTTTTTTTCCAGACCTTCCTTGAACAGACTAAAACAAGATTTAACAGGAACTACAAAGGAATGAGTTTATCCAAAATCACAACTACTGTGGGCTTGAACAGTAAGTGAATCTAGTTTGGCTAAGTGAAAATAAGGTTTAAGATGATAAGAGTTTACCTTGACGGGGTGGGGAACTATTTAGAAAAGTTTAAAAAGGGAGTTTGAGCAGCTGCTTGAAGTATCCAAGGCCATGATATATGCATTCTGAAGATAACAGTGCTTCTCTTAAGATTCCAGGGGGAAAAGAACACAGCTGTCCATTCACAGAGTTTTCTCTCTAGCCTATCCGATTTAATTAATGACTCTGCACTTTAACAAATTTTTTTTCATTGTGGGCACTGTCAACTCTCCCTCACTGCTTTCCCCCTATTCCTGCTTCAGGTTTCAAGTGTTTTTCATTGGCTTTGGAGCAGTGGTTTTCAAAACCTCTCTTCCTAAGGAAATAAACCAAACTTCTATCTCCCATGCATCTTGTGGAGGATTCTGGGTAGTTTTCTAGTGGTGGCTCTTGACAAACATCACCTCTGGGGGACTTTAGGATTTCTCTTTGTACAAAAAAGAGGCCCATTTTGGGTTATTGTCTGTCTTCTAGTTGGCACTATAGATGTGGGCAAAGCCAGGCTAATGTTCTGGGATCTTGGAGGACAAGAGGAGCTTCAATCTCTCTGGGATAAGGTAGGGATGACGGCTGTGTGTTCAGAAATGCCTTGCCATCTTAATAATGGTCCCTTTGAAATTTGTAGCAAGAGAGCTCCCCGGTTAATTGCGCTTCCCAGTCAGTGTGGGCAGCACACAAGGAGTTGGATCCAGACGAAGTTCATTGAACTTGATCCTCAGCGAAACCCAATAGGACAAGTTAATCACGACTTGACTTTTGATTTAATGGGGAATGAAGATCCACAAAGTCCGGATTCAACCCAAAGTGTATTGGGACCATCAGACAAGACTCATGCAAGGATATAGACTATGCAAATGAAATGTCTTTTCTGTGCCATCCCACTAATTTCTTTGTAATAGTGTGGGTTTCTGGGAGTTGAGGAGTCTTTCATCCTAGTATTTATGTGAGCTTCAATGGTACAAATTTTCCAGTGTTGCCTAGTGGCTAGGGTGTTGGACTAGCACTGGGGAAGCCTGGGTTCATATCTTCACCTAGCCATTGGCTAGTCACGACCTGTCAGCCTAACCTACCTGACTGAGTTACTTGTGAGGATATCCCACACTGAGTTCAGGAAGGGAAAAGGCTGGATATAAATGAAGTCACTGTGTAATTGTAGCATGGAATCAGAGCCTAGTTAAGTTAAGAGCTTTGCAAGAACAATAAATAGCTTTTATCCAGGCTATCAAGTATTGAAAATGTAGTGTTGCTTTTTTTCTAATAAAAGTAAAGTTTTACTGTCCCCATGGTTTTGTTTTAATGACCCAGGAGAGCTTTATGTTTTTGCTCTGAAAGCAGTCAATAGCCTTATTGATGTCCACTGGTATGTATGTATGTATGTATGTATGCATGTACTTATTTATATTTTTGTTTAACAAACTGTATAGATAGACTGTTTAATCCTGGGAATTTAACATCTGCTTGTTATGTGCATCTAGTTTTCTTTCTGTGACCAATTTATAGCTACATACTTTGTTGCACTCTTTTGCATAGCTGCCAACGTTTCCCTTTTTTTAAGGGAAATTCCCTTATTCCGAATAGGATTCCTCGCAAGAAAAGGGAAAAGTTGACAGCAATGCTTTTGGCATATGTCTCTGGGGCATTAGTGCACACCTTTGGCTTCTGCTTATAGCGCAGAGCATTCTGAAAGGACTGTGTGCTTGCTAGTTTGCAGGGAGTTAATTGTGCAGGCAACTGTCAGCGGCAAGCAGCTGGGCAGGATTAGGGTTTAGTTTCTTCTGACCCTGCAGTCCCATGAAATAGATGAGGAGAACAACTTGGTTTAGCTCCTATTTTGTATTTTCAGTATTATGCAGAGTCCCACGGCGTCATCTACATTATCGACTCCACCGATGAAGAAAGGCTTTCGGAATCAAAACGAGCTTTCGGTGAGCATGCGGGGAGTTTTCCTGGAATTGGTCTGTGTAGGGTGGGAGGGGCTTAAAACTGCTTGAAACAAGCAGAGTGTATTCCTGCGACTTCGCCAACCGCAAAGCAAAAGTTGAAGCCCCCAATTAAGTCCAGAGATGTCCAAGCAAAGATATGTGTTCTTCCTCTCCTTGCAGCATAACGTCATTTTAAAGGTCAGTGCAGCTAGCTGGTTACATGGTTGGCCTTTTCAACATAGCTTTCCAAATAATACACTATCATTTATTTATTTATTTAAGAAATCTGTATATATTGCCATTCATCAAAAGGTCACTGGCACTTTACAATACACATAATAAATTACAATTAAACACAGACTGTAATATTTGTACAATACGAAAACCTAAAGCAGTAATATAAATAAAATTCAGAGGGTGGAATTCAGCTAGCAAGCTCCGCCACCCCACACAAGGACTTCTGTGTTGCAACAGGGCTTTCTCCCTCGCACATGCTTCCCAAAATTGGCTCTTGGGGTGGGAAAACACCTAGAGCAGCATGTGGGAGAAGGAGAAGGCAGATTGTTCCGTGAGGCAAGCAGAAATACTTGTGCTGATGGACCAGTCTGCTTGGCGCTACGTGGACTTCTTCCCAGCAGCAGTCAACCCGACAATAAATTCCACAACTTACCCCCTGTAAAAAAAAGACAGTCTAATAACTTCAGTTATTATCTAATCATTTCTGATGAGTTATTATCTATCTAGTTGTTATCTAGTTATTATCTACTCATTTCTGATAAAACGGAATACTTGTTTAACAGCTGTTTTATAAAAAATAGCAAGGGGGGGGGGAGAGAATCTGCAGCAGGATAGCTAAAGAGCCGAAACAGCGTGCAAACTCCCAGAGTTGCTAGTTTTCCTGGAACCCCTCGTTTAACTTTTTTACTCCAGATGTTCCCCTCGGCTGTGCATAGGCTACAGTTTAGTTGCGGACAATTGGATCAAAAGTGTGATATGAATGTGTAGGGGAATATCTAGGTTCCCTTACTGGAGGCCAATAATAGCAAGGCAATGAATCAATAAGCATTTGTTTGCACGTGCAGGGTGGGCAATCCCAGTGCAGAAGTCACTGCGAAGGGTTCAAATGTAATACAAGTATAGATATAGCAGTGTAAAATAATCAAACACACTCTTTAAGAACACAGTCTTAAAGCATCATTTCAGGAACACTAACCAATTAGCAGCTTGTACCTTTTTATATGCACATTTACTTCCCTTTGTTGCTACCCTATTTTACACAATCAGCCATTTTCATTGAAGCTTCTAAAGCATGATTGGTTGCATTCTCCTATCTTCTGATGTCTGCAAATGTTTTCTTATCTCTAACATAGCTTGATTGCTCCCTTTCAACCCTTTCAAATATGGCCTTGTTTTCTTTCCACCTAGCAGTTTCTCTTCAATACAGTTTAACTAAACGATTTAACTATTTCAGTCCCTACAAATGTCCTCTTGCCACTGAGTCCTCAGTGCAAAAGTGTTTTCATTCTGACATACACAGGATCTCTGTTAATGGCCTGTTCCAGAGAGGAGCTTGTAGTCATTTTATTCCTCCCTGGTCTTCTTTTACTCCCATACTTTGCTGAGCTAAGCCAAGGTTTGGCTTAACTTGCCATCCAAATGAATGTTTGTGGTTAAGCTGTCCTCCTTGACTGTGGCCAAGCTGTGGCCAAGGATATAACCCAGTTCTCTTCTCCCTTTCATCTTCCTCACAGAGAAGATGGTAACTAGTGAAGTCCTGGAAGGTGTTCCATTGTTGGTTCTGGCAAACAAGCAAGACGTGGAGGTGAGATCATCATTGGTTTCAAAATCCTTCCCAGTTAGTGGTGTTTTAAATTTCTAATTAGTATTTCAGGACTACTTTTCTGTTGCCCTCTAAAGTAGCTAGCAAAGTTGAGCACAGCTAAAATATGAAAGCAACAATAAGGGGGAAGAGAATGGCATAAGAATTCAGCAGCAAAAAATCTATAAAATGGAACAGAAACTAGGTCCCGCTTTCCATCCGGATACATATGTCTTTTCACTGATACATAATTGGTAATCTCAGCCTGTCCCTCTCTGGCTGCTTCTGTGACTTTCTAGTTACCAGACATAGTTGCTGTGAGCTACACATTTCAGTAGCCTCCAGGAAATGCGACCTGAAAATTTTCTCTCCTTCCCTGTGCATTCTGTATAAACTGGCTGTTGGATGTTTGTAGTGGTCTTATGTCAGGTGACCTCAAACCAGGAGAGGTGGTCTGGGGTGCAAAAAAAAACCAACAACAATGTATTTTCTTGGAGGGGAGCTATCCTGCTCTGTCTTGCTCTTCCCATTGCCTCCAGAAAGTAGGGCCAAATACAGCTTTTTCTGTTTCCTTCCATGGGAAGAGTTGGTGTCTTGGGATTGTATGTGTTTGCCTGACAAGTGTGTTTTTGGTGACATAGGTATCAGTTTAAAAGGTAAAGGGACCCCTGACTATTAGGTCCGGTCGTGGCCGACTCTGGGGTTGTGGCACTCATCTCGCTTTATTGACCGAGGGAGCCGGCGTACAGCTTCCAGGTCATGTGGCCAGCATGACTAAGCCGCTTCTGGCAAACCAGAGCAGCGCACAGAAACGCCGTTTACCTTCCCGCCGGAGCGGTACCTATTTATCTACTTGCACTTTGATGTGCTTTCGAGCTTCTAGGTTGGCAGGAGCAGGGACCGAGCAACGAGAGCTCACCCCGTTGTGGGGATTTGAACCGCCGACCTTCTGATCAGCAAGTCCTAGGCTCTGTGGTTTAACCCAAAGGGCCACCCGCGTCCCCTAGGTATCAGTTTACTGCCCCATAACACAGGAAGCCAGCCCTCCAGTGGTGAGCATAAAAGCAGGTGCATTCAGAGCAAAGTCTCTGGGAGGGAGAAACTGCTGCACTCCAGTGTTTCTGGATCTGCACTCTAATCCCTGACCCTGAAGCTCAAATCTATCCCAAAGCTGATCTTTCTTCAGTTCTGGCTGAAGTGAACGAATATGCAAGAAAAGAAGCATTGCATGCTAGGGGCAAGATATGTCATACTCTTTGATGCCCTGGCTGTGGTATCCAGTGTACTAGGAATTCTGATGTAGCCTGTCTTCCCTCCCCATGGCTGTGCTGGTTGGGGCTGATGGGAGTTGTAGTTCACAATATCTGGAAGGCACGGGTTGGGGGAAGACTGGCACTGTAGCTTTCATTAATCCGAACAGCTCCAGTGTCCCCATGCTGTCCTCTAGGGGGAGCCAGTCACTCATTGAAAACGGGATAGACCCTACAGTACTGTTAAGGTCTGCACCTTGAATGTCCTCTCTGACTCTGTGAACATGCGCACACATAATTTGTGCCGGCGGATGCGCACACTAATCCAGCCGAGACTCTCACTTCATGCACTTGATGGTTTGCGTTCCACAAGAGCTTATGCCAAATAAACACGTCACCCAATTTAATGTGGCAACTAAAGGTCTTCAGAGTTACGCTGCGGAAACCTTTATGCATACAGAAGTAAAAATGTGCACATTGGAAGCTCCGGGATGAAATGCATCTATCATCGAAACAAGGAACAGCAGTCTCCTTATTCACCGTAGCTCAAAGATTCTCAGCAGCTTTGGCAGACAGAGCGAACCTTTTTTGGAATTTCCTCTCAGAAGGGTGGTGGCGGATTACTGACGTACATACAAAGGAAACGCTACGTTTCTGGCACCATTTTTTCCTGGCATTCCGCTTTCCCAATTCCTTTTGTCTAAAGGTTGTAGCTTGACTCAGTGGCAGTACTAGGTGGGTCCTGCCCAAAGAAGGTGCTTTGAGCAGTCTGGAATGTGGAAGCGAAAATTAAACGAAGAACTGGGTCATGCTTATGAATTCTTTTGTGCTTGCGTCAGATGTTCCACTCTGGTTTACGTTACGCACGCTTCTGTAAAGAATTGGCGAAAGTGTTGCAATGAGTGCCTACGAGGGATGAATTCCGGCATCTGTGGAATGTGCCAGACTAGCGTGTGCCCTCACACCACAAAGAGACTTGCACAGAGCACTTTAGAGCGATCTCTGTTTCCTGTGGGGTGCCAGCCAAATTGCTAAGCCTGATGGGGGACTAAGGGTGGGCTTTAGCACATGGGTGCACGGCTAAAGGAAATTCAACCGCATCCCTCCAAGCTTAAAAGTCTGCCGTTGCTAGGGCCTGCTCTAGAGTGCCTCACCCCCTTGCAATGAGTGCTTCGTCTGGAAAAAAACCTTAACAAAGCAGGGAGAAAGAGGCTTGTTTTGGTTTTCACTAGAGGAACATTTGAAACAAAAAACTATCCATCACAATCCATTGAACTTGATTCTGGGCTGCGCAGGTAGATCCAGGCTTGATTACACCTGAAAACACTTGGGCAAAGTTTCTCTTTACTTTGAGGAGGTTCAGTTTGGAAACTCTCCTTTTGTCTCTAGCCATTCTGTTTGCTGGAACTGTTTCAGTCCCCCGCTGTCCTTTTGGGTGGCGGCGGCGGCTGCCCTCTCATCAGATCATCTAATGTCCAAATGCAGCAGCAGTGCCTGGTTGCAGCAGAACTTGTGCCAAAGTTTTATACGTTATTCCAGGATTCCAGTTGGCTGGTCAGATGCTTCATGAAGTTGAGAGCAGCGCTGTGTAGCTTTCCTTGGGTTGCATCCAGCAAAGCCGTCCCATTGGCACGAGGACTTCTGCCTGTGCAATGGGATTGTTTTCTACCTGTTCCACTCCTGCCCCTCAAAAGGATCTGCTCCAGAGAGTTGGGGAACCTCTATGTCAGGCGCTGGTGTGGTTGCTCGAAAGCAAACAGGCAAGATTCCAACCTGTCTTTTCCAAGCTTTATTATCTGTACAAACTATTTTACAGTGCAGAGCGTCGCAAGTCCATGTCTGCTCAGTCGCTAGCAGAATCTGGGAGTGGGCAGTCCTTATACCTTCCCCAGCATACCAGTCGTGTGACCCCCATCCTTCTCCTCCCCTCTCTGCGCGTAAACCTACTTCGCAAAGTGGGCGTTGGCAAAGGGGGACTTGCCTCCCCTCCACTTTGCTCAGGCTCTGTGTTGAGGCTCTCCCTAGCATCTTCTGATCCCTGCGCCCCTTCCCCACTGGAGGCGGGGCTTCCCTCCTCGCCAGAGGAAGAACTGCTTCGCAAGATCTTCGGAGACTCCCAATAATAATAATAATAATAATAATAATAATAATAATAATTTATTATTTGTACCCTGCCCATCTGGCTGGGTTTCCCCAGCCACTCTGGGCGGCTTCCACAAAGACCAAAAATACACTAAGATGTCACACATTAAAAACTTGCCTGAACAGGGCTCCACAGTGGGGATGGAGACGCTCCTTCAGGTCTACTGGGCCGAGGCCATTTAGGGCTTTAAAGGTCAGCACCAACACTTTGAATTGTGCTCGGAAACGTACTGGGAGCCAATGTAGGTCTTTCAAGACCGGTGTTATGTGGTCTCGGCAGCCATCCCCAGTCACCAGTCTAGCTGCCGCATTCTGGATTAGTTGTAGTTTCCGGGTCACCTTCAAAGGTAGCCCCACATAGAGTGCATTGCAGTAGTCCAAGCGGGAGATAACTAGAGCATGCACCACTCTGGCGAGACAGTCCACAGGCAGGTAGGGTCTCAGCCTCCGTACCAGGTGGAGTTGGTAGACAGCTGCCCTGGATACAGAATTGACCTGCGCCTCCATGGACAGCTGTGAGTCCAAAATGACTCCCAGGCTGCGCACCTGGTCCTTCAGGGGCACAGTTACCCCATTCAGGACCAGGGAGTCCTCCACACCAACCCGCCCTCTGTCCCCCCAAAATAGTACTTCTGTCTTGCCAGGATTCAACCTCAATGCATTAGCCACCATCCATCCTCCAACCGCCTCCAGGCACTCACACAGGACCTTCACCGCCTTCACTGGTTCTGATGTGAAAGAGAGGTAGAGCTGGGTATCATCTGCATATTGATGGACACCCAGCCCAAACCCCCTGATGATCTCTCCCAGTGGCTTCATATAGATGTAACACAACTGCCCTTCCACCTCTCACCTCTGAGCTGATGGCAGTTCCCTGACACTCCAGAACAGACTGAGGGCAGCTTATAGAGGAGAAATCCTTGAACTAATGTGACATCTTGGTTGGATTCAGTCCCTTTAAAAAATAACAATGGTGTCCATTGCTAGCCAAGGCAAGAATTCTAGCTGCTTGCTCTCCATGCCCAGGAGGCCTTTTCTTGCTGCTTCTGCTGCAGGGATCTCCACACAGGAACACATTTGCCAGGGACCAAGGTTAGCAACCCATGACTCTCACCTTGTTTGCTATAGGAACTAAGGTGGGCTTTCCCCCCAACCTGGCGACGTCCTGATGTTTTGGACAACAACTCCCACCAGCCCCAGTGAATTGTCCAAAAAACCAAGAGCGTGCGAAGCTGAGGAAGACAGGGTGAAATAGTGGGGTTTTTTTTACATATTGAGGTTGATGTTAACTGAAGAATTGACCTGCTGCATCCTTAACAAAGCAACTTTTCTTAAACAAAAAAAAAGCCAGTTGTATTTTTTAAAGAGGCGTCTTCCTTTATTTCTTCCTTGTTTTCGTGTTTTGGAAAGAAATTAAGAAAAATCTACCGTAGCCCTGACAGTGCTTTTCCAGGATGGGAGCCAAAAACAACAAAAGAACGAGGAATAAACGAATGAAATCATAAGCTGTGTTCGTCTAGAAGAAATTCTCAGTGAGCAATAAGTTGATTTTATTAGGATTAAACAAAATAGTGCTGAGTAATAGTGAGCAACTTCCTCTGAATTCTTTTTCCTATTGGTGTTTTGCTGGGGGAGGGAGAATAAAAAATAAAAAGATCGTCCCTGTTCTTGGATGATGTGGCACTTAATCTCCAACCGCTAGGCAGTGCTTTGATTGACTTCTTTTATAAACACAGCATCATCCAAAATTTATGTCTGGCTTTGCTTATACTTCTGTTGCTGGCCTCAAAAGGAGAACCCATGTGCTTCACTTAAGGCTGGAGACAGATCTGGCTAACAACTGAGGTTTATATTATTATTTTAATGGGGGGGGGTGTTTATCCTACCCTTCACTAAAAAAAGCAGGACAGGTCCCAGCAAACATATTAATAAAATTAATCCAACACATCCAGGTCAGAGTCAGGTTAAAGCGTAGCCATGCATTTCTCCAACTTTCACAAACTTGACTTTTGAAAGCAAACTGATCTTCAGAAGACCTGGGCAGGAAGCTTCAGCAGTAGCTTATTCTAGCACCAACATGGGGTTCTGTCTTCAGCATTATCCATATAGCACTAGGCCATAAGGACCTCCCTGGCAGATCTCAATTTGTGAGCAGGACAGCATCCTCCCTTCAGATAATTCGGTCCCAAGTCATTTAGGGCCATATAGAGAAAACATTGAACTGGGCTCAGTAATGAGTTGGCAAACAGTGCAGATCTTTGAAGGGTGGTCTTCAAAAATTGGTGTCAGCCATTCATTCATTCATCTCAGGATCCTTGGTGTAGCCTGGTATCAACAGCATTTAGAGACTATTTCGATTAGAATGCATCTTGAGACCTAGTATTAATGCAAGCTATTAATGATAATTAATTAATTAATGCAAGTATTAATGACTTCGACATCCAGCATATAACACAGTTGCCTAATGTTATTCATCACAATTTCCCCATTTCACAATAATGATTAATTAGCTCAGGCATCAAACCTGCCGAATGCGTCAGATTAAAAATACTTGACCGGTATTTGACTTTTCAGTTGAGCAGATTGTTTTTTACTGGTCAGATGCCCAATTTCTCATTTCCTCGTGACTCCCAGGCCACTCCATCCCTATCCATTTATAGCTGACAACCTTCAACTTGCCATTACTTGGGAGTTTGCTGAGGCTCTGAAAGCCATAGCTTAGTGGTGTAGCATCTGTGTTGCATCATCATCAAAAGGCAGCTCCCTCTGTTCCTAGGGCCCCAGACCCCCCCGAGACAGTGTCTTTTGATGTCAGGAGCTGGAGTGAGGCGTGGGTCAGCAATAAAATGATAAAAGCTCCCAATGTCAATCAAGTTAAATCTTTATTCCAGGAAACAAAAGAGTGCAGGCCTGGTGAGCACAGCAACCCTTCACAGTAGGTCTTGCCCGAATGAGGCAGTTGCGAGGACTGGAGGTCTGTATCTTCCCCCTGCTCCCTAAGACTCCCCCCCATCCCAGGTCCTTCCCTAGCAATCTCAGCTCTTTCATCTAGTCCCTCATTGCTCTGCCCTCTTCATTCCTCTATTTGTTCTGGGAGATTGGGGGGGGGGGAGGAGCTGGTCGCATGGAAGGGGGAGATTCCCTGGATTCTTCATCATCCAATCTCATCTCTATCTCCTGGCCTCCTCTGGGTCTAGACCAGGGGTCAGCAAACTTTTTCAGCAGGAGGCCAGTCCACTGTCCCTCAGACCTTGTGGGAGGCCGGACTATATTTTGGAGAGAAAAAAAATGAATGAATTCCTATGCCCCACAAATAACCCAGAGATTCGTTTTGAATAAAAGCACACATTCTGCTCAGGTAAAAACACCAAGCAGACCCCACAAATAACCCAGAGATGCATTTTGAATAAAAGGACACATTCTACTCATGCAAAAACACGCTGATTCTTGGACCATCCACGGGCTGGATTTAAAAGACGATTGGGCCGGATCCGGCCCCAAGGCCTTAGTTTGCCTACCCATGGTCTAGAGCAGCCTTTCTCAACCTGTGGGTCCCCAGATGTTGTTGAGCTACAACTCCCATCACCCCTAGCTAGCAAGGCCAGAGCTCAGGGATGATGGGAGTTGTAGTCCAACAACATCCGGGGACCCACAGGTTGAGAATTGCTGGTCTAGAGACTACCCTCTGGCACAGCCGCCTCCTGTTCACTAAACCCTATTACCTTTTCAGCTTCTGACACTTTCTCCTCCCAGTCTGCTCCCTCTTCTGCCTTTGACCCCTCAATGTCGTCCCACCACCACCAACCCCCTGGCTCTGAGCCTTCTTCCCTTGGGGGTTCCCCAGCTGCTGCCTCCCACCATTCCCCTTCGTCCAGCCGGTCCATAACAATTGACCAGCCTACTCCTCTGTAACAGTTGCTTTGGGGAGTGCCAGGACCTCCTCTGAAGACAATTCCTCCAGGCAGTTAAGGATGCTGTAAATGATGTGCTAATCTCCTTTGGAAGGTTCCGCCTGCTATCTTGGTTCAAAATGGTGTCTCATGGAAGCAAAACATAGACCCAGACCTGCTCCTCGATCTCAGTGTCTGTATCGTGCAAAGTTTGCTGACAATATATGAAGAGTTGTCTGAATGTATAGAGAACGGGGACAAACAATTTTCCGAGCTAAAGAGATTTAGTGCTGTTGAGTCCAGAAACCCTCAGGCACACAGCTGTGTTAATGGATCTGCCTGGGAAAGGTTTCCTAAGGATTGTGCAATATCTAATATGCAGCAGGCTGGTTCTTTTACAGGGACACCTTTGTGCTCTTGTGTACTTATTGTTATAACGTCATGCTGCGCCATTAGCTAAGTGGGGCCGGTTCCCATCCCTTTGTCCTTAGATGACCTGGGCGCTTTTACGGGAAGGAATGTTTTAGACTTGAGTTCCAAGCATTCTGTGTCAACCCCCCCAGCACACAAACACTGCAAAGACGATATCTGCAAGACCACACACAGACTTAAGAGACGGACGCAGGAGCCTATCCGGTCTCCTTTGACATTCAGAGTTCTGGTTCCGACTTTTTGAAAAAGCCAAGCTGTTTAGTATCCATATACCTACAGGACTGCCTTTGCCTGCATGAACCTGTTTACGTGGAGGTCCTGCCCTGTATTCTGCAGTTATTGAGTGCACTGCTGGTTGAGTACTCTGCCAGGGAGGTGCCCCCCAGACTTCAGAAGATCTGTCTGAGTCCACCATCTCCGCACCTTTTTAATGGAAAACAACATTGTTCCATAAAATCTGGCAATGGCCGTGGCCTTAGAAGGCTTTAAAAAGGAATTGGATAGACTCGTGGAGAAAGTGAAGCACACCAGTGGCTGCTACTCGTGATGGCAGTGTTATGTAGTGGTTAGAGTGCGGGACTAGGACCTGGGAGACTAGAATTCAAATCCCCACTCAACCATGAAGCTCACTGAGGGATCAGCCAATGTATTTCATCCTGAGCTACCTCACAGGGTTGCGGTGAGGATAAAATGGGGAGGGAGAGAAGTATGCAGGTGGGGCAAAAATGCAGTTAATTAACTAATTCTGTGGATCCAGAGGCAGCATGAGTAAAGCTGTACTGTAGCCCATAGCAGTTTATGCCACAATAAATGGATTGGCTCCTAGCTGATCTTGGCGTATTACATTGTTTTGTTAATTATAGCATTTAGTTCAACATTTGCTACTAGCTCTGGGCACATGACATTTGCCTTTCCCCTTTGCAGCGAGGGCTGTTTGTGCTGCACTGAAGAAGGGGTCTCGTTTACCTCTGGAGCCAGACCCAAACCCCAGCTCTGGGCCCTCTCCACCCAAGCTGCCTCACCGAGTCGCAGCGAGATGGCTTAGGCTAGACCGAGAGTGTATATAAGGGAATGGCAAAAGTGCTTTGCATTTTCCATGAGCAATCAAAATCTCAGGGAAGTATCTCACCAAAACCCGTCTGCTGGGTTTTTGTCTTGGTTCCTGAGTCTCTTCCAAACACTGCTTTCTTCCACGAATGCATGACGCCTGCTATCTTCATTATGTTTATTACGTCGTCCTAATTGAATACCCAGGGGACTTAGCCATCTCTGTCCGAAGGCAGTTCACTGGAGGTCCTTCGGTACAAATCCCTCTCAGTAATTATTGCTTCATGGACCTCTTCCTGCTGTTTTGGAACTCTGGAATTTTCCTCAATGATGACATTGAACTTAAACACAAATGACTTAACTTAAATGGCCAAGCAGTAACGCAACTTTGCGCAGATGTGGACGATTCCTCCTCTTTATAATCCCAGCAATCTGACAACAACTGAGGAAGTTTCTTTTAAAACATCTTACTCGTATTTCCTTATCTATTGCTCAACCCTGGTACTATATGTTTGATTTACCACTTAAACGTAAATCCCTGTTTGTCTCCCAGCAGCTGTGGTTTAAGTGTGGGATGGAACAATTCAGACACATTTTTTAAAAGTAAACAAAAGAAAACATGATGCTTTTAATTACTAGTTTTTATCCCTTACCTGTTTTGAGTCTTATGTGTTCCGTTTATCCGCGTGTTTTATCTTGTGCTGGTCTATGACCGAAATAAAGTTTGACACTGATACCTGTAGTATCTCTGGCAACTTAACTATAGCCATCAAGAGCCTGCCCAAATAAAACACTGTGAGAATTGCTGTAAGAATGGCAGAAGTAACGTCTGTGCAGCATTTTGAAAACTTAACTTGGCGTTTGCACATATAGCTTAAAATCATCAGTTTTGTTTGGATACTTGTCGGAACATATGGACTGTGTCTGTTAAACTATACTTTGAACTCAGGGTCGATGGAACATTTTAATTGTTAAAGTCAGCTAACATTGTTTCGTTTCCCCCGTCTTATTTGCCTAAATAAAATGTGCATTAAAAATAAAAGTTGGCACGCACATCTGCAACGTCCACTGACAGGGTTCTGGGCTATTAGGAAACCTGAAAAAACAGAGTTTCCAGTTGCATGACGCTCTGACGCCACATGTGCATTTGTTTATAGATGTCCTTGTTTCTGCAGAGAATAGCCTTAATGACTAAAAAGGGCTTAGCGTTACATTGCTTCCTAAATATGAGCAGACTCACGCTTTGGCTAGGCTTCTGAGTAAAGTAGAGTTGCACAATTCTCTCTGCGGCTTGTGTCTGGCAGTGAGTCTGGCCTAGATGATTTTCAGGTCCTTAAAGTTTGGCTCAGCGCATAAGCTGATCCAATATATCTTGCCCTGGCTTCCAAGTCCAGGGAGACTCGCTGTAGGTGAGCGAAGGAGGTGCTTTGTAAAAGGACAAGCCTCTGACAGTAACTCCCTCATTTACTCCTGCAGAGCTGCCTGTCCATCCCTGACATCAAAACGGCTTTTAGCGACTGCATCAACAAAATCGGGAAGAGAGACTGCCTGACCCAAGCCTGCTCTGCTCTGACAGGGTAAGTAGACAAGGGCAGCCCATCAGTGCTCTGGTGCAAAGCAGCAACAAAAGAGGGTGCATGTGGATGCCGTCATAGGCTGGAGAAGTACGAAGACAGAATCCTTCCACTCTGTCATGGTATAGAGAGGAAATACCAGCCCTGGCCTGTGGTTGCACCGTCTACCCTTGAGGTTGAGGGGGAGGCCTGCTGCCAGATTGCCTTCTGACCGCACCAAAAGAGGTGGCTTACATGGGAGGCTGCCTCCTTGAGGCTGATGAGGCATAGCGGCTGACGCTGCATCTGATCTCAGCCACTAAATTCGCTAGCTGGCCCTTAAGATCGCCGAGCGACCTGTGTGAGCTGGCAAGGAGTGGCAGTGCTGAGCTACAACAACAGTCGGGAGGCAAACCCTGGCAAAGAACAAAGGAGTGATTAAACCAGGCTTATGAACAAGCTGACAAAAGTTGGAAGCCCACAGAAATACTGGCTAGCCCGTATTTGTGTGCCGGCTGCAGAGAAGGGGAAGCCAGCACTGACGCACCACCGGGGTGCCTTTGGCAAAGGGACAAAGGGTTCTGTCAGATGCTGTTGGTGGTTGCTCGTGAGTAAGCAGGCAGGACTCCGACCTGTCTTTTACAGGTTTTATTGGTACAAACTATTTACAGTGCAGAACCACAAAGTTCATGTCCATCTTAGTCACTTGCAGAATCCGGGAGTGGCCCCTTCCGGTTCCCCCCTTCCTCAGCATAAGAACTTAGACACCCTAAATCTCTGCCTCCCCTCCTTCCGTTTCACCCCTCTGCGCAGGCTGGGTGACGGAAACGGCTTGTGTGCCCCGTGGCCAGCCGGGCTAGGAGAGGCGCTTGGGCTCTCAGCAACATCTTTGAGCCCTCTCCTCGCTTGGCTGGCCCCTTCCCTCCACTGGAGGTGTAGCTTTCCTCACCGCTGGACGATGAGCTGCTCCTCAGAAGCATCGGAGGCTCTCTGTATCCCCCGGCCTCCCTTCCCTGTTCCGATGGCAGTCCCCTGACAGGTTCCATCTCCTTTGCCACCAGCCTGCTGTGTTTCTGTCCTAGTTGCGGAATATGAAACCTCCCTCCATGGCTCACAATGGAAACCTAGAGGGCTGGCAGAGAAGGAAGAGGGAAACCTGGGCTTCCCTCACCTATTCCTGCCCTGACCTGCCCTGACTTCCTGGCCAGCTGTGGCTACCCAGCAAGGTGACCTCAAATAAAAATGACCCAGCCTGTCTTATGCAACCTTTTAAGTTGCATGACCTGGAGCATCAAGAGCCCCTGTGTCATGTTATCCTAGTATTATTACCATTAGAATTTATATAGCGTGTTTGCTCTCAAAATGCACCCTTCTGCAGCATAGATGTAGACAGCAGGAGATGGGAAAGGGAAGGGGCTATGGGGAGACCCTAGACCCATGATTCCCAAATTGGGAGGTACCTGGGGGGTGTTCCTCTAGGGGAGTGCTGGAAGTGTAAATGACAACCAGACTTTGAAAAGCTGGTATCAAGTTTACCGGTTTTGTTAAATGAATAAAACTAAATAATTTTAATTGGATTTTGAATAAATGTGCAATGAGTTGTTACTGTATTGAATTTTAAAGTGTTGTCATCTTCCTTAGTGGGTCATGCAAACTGCTGTTCTGAATAATGCTTATTAATGGGGGGTGAGTTTATGGAACCAAGGGGGTGCTAGCATCAAAAGGTTTGGCCTCACTGCCCTAGAGGGTGATGGGAAGGATTTCTGAAGGCAGAAGGAACACTGCAAAGATGGGGGTGATAAGTGGTGGCCTTTTCTTTTTTTGTGTGTCCTCAGGAAAGGGGTGAACGAAGGGATTGAATGGATGGTGAAGTGCGTGGTGAGGAATATCCATCGCCCCCCCAGGCAGAAGGACATCACGTAAAGGACCACTGAGGAACTGAGCACTGGACACCTTTGTCCCGCACAGACTCACGGCTCTTTCTCTATCTTTCTCCCTCCCCACCCTCTCTCTCCCAACCCCAACCCCCAAAGAGATCTGGCCTGGGCTCAAGGCATGAATGTCCTCTTTTGGTGTCTCACAAGAGAACTCCTTGACAGGAGAAGTCACACCGAAGTCTTTACCCTGTGCTCTCTCCTGAGCTCTTAAGGGGTGTGACCATCATCAGCTGTGCTTGTGCACCTGCGCACTGTAAGAGTGCAGGCCTTGAGCTCCTTCTGTGTCGCTTTTAACCTGTGGAATTGACTGAAGGTCCTTGCAATGGCTAATCGGATGGAAATCGGTGTTTGGATTTGATTGGGAGGGGGAGGGCAGGGACTAACATCCCTATTTGCTGTTGGAAGTTGCCTTCCCAAATCCAGAATTGCATTGACGGGAGACCCAAGGGTGTTTGTAAGGCAAAGAGGGGTTTGGTGTGGGAGATGACGGTTCCTTTGTAACAACGAGAACATGTCACAAATCCTACGGTGGGACTGAGGCATCACTGGGGCTAACGGGGAGTTGTGGTCCACAATATCTGAAGGGCACCAGCTTGGCTGAAACTGCTGTATAGGGTCAAAATTGATTTTTTGGGGGTCTTATATTTCCAGTTTGTTTTGCTGATTGATCTGCAGCATTGCAGAGACCAAAAGCCAAAGCCTGCACTGTGATGTTGTGCTCCCACAGTGGTCTTTGCTAGAGGGAAGCTGCCTTCAGAAGACATTTTCTCTCTTGTCTCAGTCAAATGAAGAAAATTGTGGTTCTTCTGTATCTGGCTGGCACTGAGATGCTCTGTGTATTTCCCCGGGGGTCCAGGGAGACCATACAGGGATTGTTGTTTCAATAAAAGTTTCATATTCCTCTGTACGACTTTGCAGAATTCATGGCTCCCTCTCTCTGGCAGAGCTGCTCAAATATCCCTCCTTATGAATGAAAGTTGCTTGCCCAACCCTTTGCAGCTTCTGACTCCTGCTTTACCTAGATTATTCATTCATTTGTGATGCAAATGGCCTCTGAAACACCCTCTCTCTAGGGCGGCTTTTGCCAAGCTGGCTCGGCCTGATGGAAGCTTTAGTGCAGGGGTCGGCAGTCTAAGGCCCATGGACCACAAGCGGGCCACGGGGGTCGTTTAACCGGCCCACGAGCTGTCCCTGAACCGAGACACCCGCTTGGCGAGTCCCTGCACGCTGTGCTAAACCAGCACGGCGCGGGGACTCACTTTCGTGGCGTCAGAAATCGCGTCTGCGCAGACGCCGGAAATCACGTCTGTGCAGACGCAGACATCAGAAATCGCGGGCACGATCCAGCCCATGGAGGGATTGCCGCTGGAGTGAACCAGCCCAGCCCAGGCAAGGCAAACCTTGCCAACCCCTGCTTAGTGTGAAGCATCTGGATGGTGCTATCTTGGCATAGGCTGACCCAGAGGCATGACTGATGCCAGCGTTGTCATCATTTTGGTGTCAGGTGGAACCTGTCCATTTATCTGGGCTTTTTGAGTGGGCAGGGAAGATTAGAAATTCCATTATGTCTGCAAACGAGGAGCTGTGATTGTAGCTCTGACTGTTCCCGCCGCCCGCCCACCCAAATTCTGTACAGTGGTACCTCGGGTTACATACACTTAAGGTTACATACGCTTCAGGTTATAGACTCCACTAACCCAGAAATAGTACCTCGGGTTAAGAACTTTGCTTCCGGATGAGAACAGAAATAGTGCGGTGGCGGCACGGCGGCCCCATTAGCTAAAGTTGTGCTTCAGGTTAAGAACAGTTTCAAGTTAAGAACGGATTAAGTTCTTAACCCGAGGTACCACTGTATCTGCTTTCATAAATTGTGGTTTTACTCTGCTGCAACGCACCCTGAAAGCATCAGGTGATGCAGGGAGAGGGGGCCTAGAAATTACCTTATAAATAAAGTGTGTTTAAATTGTCTTTATCCTGCTCTTCCGCCAAAAAGAAACAGCTCTCAGGGCAGCTTAATACAGATCAATACAAACAAGAAAAGTCCTTGCCTTCAGGCTTACAATAATAATAATAAATTTTCAAAAAACACGCCACACAAGGAAAATGGGTTGGGGAGGAGAAGGATAGAAGCAAACTCAGGTTTAACCTCCTGGTTGCCAGCTCTTTAATGACCAGCTGGGGTGGAGGAGTTCAAGGAGAGGTGCAGCCAAGGCGTTGGTGGTCTCTGCTGCAACAGAGTGCTTGCTTCTTTTGGTTTTCCCCCTGCTGTAACCTGATGTGAGAGCTGACGGCAGAAAGAGCTTTGTTTTCAGCAGAGCTGGTGATGCTACTGAGCTGGAAAGCTGCTGTCGGTGACCTTTCTGACCCAAAGCCTCTGCTACTCCTGTTTTGTCAGCTGTGGGTTACGTTTTCCAGGTGACTCAACAAGCACCTGCCATAATTCTATTTGCTCAGATCCAAATTACTGATTTGGATACGGTATGATTCATATTTTTATAAATATTCCTCTCATGAAATGTTGAAACCTGTTCAGACTCTCAGCCTTACTATTTTTGAACCCTACTCTGAAGCGGATGTGCTGTTCCAAATATTTTTTCCAGTAATTTGTACACACAAAGAGCTTTTCTTGCCAGGTTGGTTCTGCCGAGAGCCTCGTTTTCGTAGTATCGCAAGAAGCCCAAATTGAGTGACCTCCAGCTGGATTGCGAGAAGAGGGTGGGCCGCAAGGAGTTTGTTTTTTTCTTCATCGATATTTCTCTCGAAACTGGCTGAGTAAGGTTTACCAGCAACGCTACACACCCTTCTTTCTCTAATGAAAATTATGCATAGTTGAAAAGCAGATTTTTTGTGCCCCTGCCAAGTTTTGACTTTTTAAAGACCTTTGGAATTTATTTTTAGTAAGGGAAGGGGTTGGTGGAGAGAACAAGACGGGAAAGAAAGTCATTCGTGAGATCAGGGCCCAGGAGAGGAATAGCTCTAGGCGACGGAAAGCGTTCTATATGCTTCCAAGAGAAGACGATGCAGGAATGTAATGTAAAAGTGCTGTCTAAAATGTATAAAATATTGCTGGAACGGGAGACAAAGGATGAGCAAGTAAAATCCTCAGTGATACATTGGGCAATAGATATTGGTCATAATATAGACATGGAGGCATGGGAGCGATTATGCGTAATATAAAATTTACAGCATGTTATCGTCTAAGAGAAAATTATATGAAAATGATATATCGTTGGTATCTAACACTGAATAAATAGGCAAAAATGTATAAATCTAAATCAAATACGTGCTGGAAATGTAAAGAGAAAGAAGGTTCTTTTTATCATTTGTGGTGGTCTTGTAATAAGGTTAAAGCCTATTGGGAAATGATATATAATGAAATGAAAAGGATGTTTAAAATAACCTTTGTAAAAAAAACAAGCTTTTCTTTTGGGAATTATAGGGACAGAACTACCTAAACTGTATAGAAATTTATTCATATATGCATATATGCGACTACGGCGGCAAGAATGCTATTCGCCCAAAAAAGTCCCAGCAAAGGAAGAATGGATGCAGAAACTTATGGAATATGCAAAAATGGTGAAACTTACTGGAAGAATAAGAAATCAGGATAACAATTTTTAAAATAAAAGAATGGAAATGGTTTGTTGAATATTGACAGATAAATTGTAAACAGATAAGAACATTGGCAGGATTATTGTAATAATCTGCAGTTTCATAAGAGTATATATTTAAAGTACTTAATTAAATGAGCAAATTAAATGAATTTGGATATGCAGAAGATATTAAAAAATAAATTTGAGCTGCAGAAGAGGGGGAAGGAAGTCAAGTTTTGAAATGTCAAAACGATGGTAAAATTAGTGAAATGTAGAAACTTGAAAAGTATAAATAAAAAAATTAAAGAGAGAAGATTTTGCAGGGAGGACATGAGCCCAGTTGGCCAGTAGCAGTTGATTGCAGCCTTGCTGACTGCTGCCAGTCAAGTGAGCATGTGGGTCTATTGGTCCCTCTAAATTACTGGAAGCCTGCAAAGCTCTCTGTGCAGCAGAAGGCAAATATCTTCCCAGGCAATCTAGGCACTTCCTTGCAAACATGCAAGGCCCTTTCCTAGATCCTTACAATTTCTCACAGGGCATACCTTTGGCCCTCTAGATATTGCTGAACCACAACTCCCATTATCCCCAGCAGAGTGTTTGAAGACCGGGACATTCGCAGGGAAACCAAAATGCTTGTTTACAAAGCTATTGTACTACCAACCTTACTGTATGCTTGTGAAACATGGACCACTTACAAATGCCATTTCCAGCTTCTCGAAAGATTCCATCAACGGTGTCTCCGAAAAATCTTACACATCACTTGGGAAGACCGGAGAACTAATATCAGTGTACTGGAAGAAGCAAAGATCACCAGTGTTGAAGCAATGGTTCTTCAACATCAACTTCGTTGGACTGGTCATGTTGTGCGGATGCCTGATTATCATCTTCCAAAGCAACTACTCTATTCCGAACTTTAAAATGGGAAGTGTAATGCTGGTGGTCAACAAAAGAGGTTTAAAGACTGTCTCAAGGCAAATCTTTAAAAATGTAGTATAAACACGGACAACTGCGAAACACTGGCCTGTGAGCTCTCCAGTTGGAGAACAGCCTTTACCAAAGGTGTCATGGGCTTTGAAGACACCCGAACTCAGGACGCAAGGGAGAAACGTGCTAAGAGGAAGGCATGTTTGGCAAACCCTCACCGTTATCAACTCACACCCGGAAACCAATGTCCCCACTGTGGAAGGACATGTGGGTCTAGAATTGGCCTCCGCAGTCACTTACGGACTCATTGTTAAAACCGGGTTTATGGAAGACAATCTTTCTTGGCTGCGAGTGATCACCAAAGATAGGAGTTGCAGTTCAGCAACAACCCCACCTCTGGTATATCAGAAGGGGCCGTGCACCTCTGGCAATGTTAACAGGCGTCACAACAGTTTTACGCACAATGCCTGAACTTTTTGGACTTCCAAAAAAGGCTTTTCACAGAGTTGCTCTTTAACTCCCAAATAAACCTTGCAGTCATGGAAAATGTGGCCTTTTAATGAAATTGACAGTTGGCAAAAGAACAGGAAGCAGAGTAGGAATAAATTGAGCGTCCTTGCCATAGAGGGTTGTAAGGAGTGTCAAAAAGGAGAACGGAACCACCCCGAGACCTCCGGGTACAGGGTGATATATAAATTCAATAATAATAATAATATAATTTATTATTTGTACCCCACCCATCTGGCTGGGTTTCCCCAGCCCCTCTGGGCGGCTTCCCACAAAGATGAAAAATACATTAAAATGTCACACATTAAAAACTTCCCTGAATAGGGCTGCCTTCAGATGTCTTCTAAACGTCTGGTAGTTGTTTTTCTCCTTTGACATCTGGTGGGAGGGTGTTCCACAGGGCGGGTGCCACTACCGAGAAGGCCCTCTGCCTGGTTCCCTGTAGCTTTTCTTCTCGCAGTGAGGGAACCGCCAGAAGGCCCTCCGCGCTGGACCGCAGAGTCCGGGCAGAACGATGGGGGTGGAGATGCTCCATCAGATATACTGGGCCAAGGCCGTTTAGGGCTTTAAAGGTCAGCACCAACACTTTCAAGTATGTTTGGAAACTTACTGGGAGCCAATGTAGGTCTTTCAAGACCGGTGTTATGTGGTCTCGGCGGCCGTCACCAGTCTAGCTGCCACATTCTGGATTAGTTGTAGTTTCCGGGTCACCTTCAAAGGTAGCCCCACATAGAACGCATTGCAGTAGTCCAAGCGGGAGATAACTAGAGCATGCAGCACTCTGGTGAGACAGTCTGCGGACAGGTCTCAGCCTGCGTACCAGATGGATCTGGTAGACAGCTGCCCTGGACACAGAATTGACCTGTGCCTCCATGGACATCTGTGAGTCCAAAATGACTCCCAGGCTGCGCATCTGGTCTTTCAGGGGCACAGTTACCCCATTCAGGACCAGGGAGTCCTCCACACCAGCCCACCCCCTGTCCCCCAAGAACAGTACTTCTGTCTTGTCAGGATTCAACCTCAATCTGTTAGCCACCATCCATCCTCCAACCACCTCCAGCCACTCACACAGGACCTTCACCACCTTCACTGGTTCTGATTTGAAAGAGAGGTAGAGCTGGGTATCATCTGCATACTGATGAACACCCAGCCCAAACCCCCTGATGATCTCTCCCGACGGCTTCATATAGATGTTAAAAAGCATGGGGGAGAGGACAGAACCCTGAGGCACCCCACAAGTGAGGGCCCAGGGGTCTGAACACTCATCCCCCACCACCACTTTCTGAACACGGCCCAGGAGGAAGGAGCGGAACCACCGTATGACAGTGCCCCCAGCTCCCAGCCCCTCTAGACGGTCCAGGAGGATGTTATGGTCGATGGTATCAAAGGCCGCTGAGAGATCCAGCAGAACTAGGAAACAGCTCTCACCTTTGTCCCTAGCCCGCCGGAGATCATCGGCCAGCGCGACCAAGACAGTTTCAGTCCCATGATGAGGCCTGAATCCCAATTGGAAGAGATCCAAATGGTCCGCATCCTCCATAGCTATGTGAGTATTTGTCACTCAAAGCGGGTCAGAGGTTTTAAGTTCTTCCAGGATTCAGTTCTGGAATGTATGAAGCAGTGTCGCAAAGGAAATGTGTAAAAACTGATTCACGGCTGAGCACAATCGACCTTGTACACAGAAATGATTAAAATGCAGGAGGAAGTAGAAACTTGTTAAACCCCCTTCTGGGGTTTAAAAAGATAATGGTTTAATCAGTTGTGTTAGTCATACATCCACGCTCATCACATTCGTAAGTGGGATGGGCCGGGAGACAGCAACTGCCTCAAGGCCGTCAAACTTTAAGGAACGGAAATGAATTGGATCTCAAGCCAGCTTTTGATCCAGCTCACTCTCATCTTGTGCTTTTCTTTCTTTTTTTGAAATAGTTTTTATTTGGTTTTACCAATGTAAATTTATAACAATACCAAATGCCCACCCCTATATAGAGATTTCTCTGACTCTCAAGACTTCCTACCATCCCTTCCATGGCTCTTACTGTCAATATTTTCAACTGCATCTTATTTCCTAATCTATGTTTTGTATCTGTACATATTGCCCAAAGTGTTTGTTACATTACAAGCGACATTAAAATCCTGCTAATGTTTTCATCTGCTTACAGTGCTCTCCTAAATAAATTATCATTTTCCCCCCATTCTTTCTTAAAGTTTTTGTCTTCTTGGTTCCTGAGCTATCCGGTCAGTTTTGCCATTTGGGTGTAGTCCAGCAGCTTAACTTGCCATTCTTCTCTGATAAAAATAAAATTCCTAATAAAAAAGCTTCTGGTTTTTTTTACAAAACTTATTTTAAACATTTTTTCCAATTCATTATGTATCATTTCCCAGAAGGCTTTTATTACCTTACACGACCACCACATATGATAGAAGGTATCTTCTCTTTCTTTACATTTCCAGCAGGTATTTGTACTTGCTTTATACATCTTTGCTAACTTACTAGGAGTCAAATACCGCCGGAACATCATTTTCATATAGTTTTATTTCACCGTACAACATGCCAAGAATTTCAAGTCTGTTTTCCCAAACTGAAAGTAGAATATTATGCCCCAAACCCCTTGCCCAGTGTATCATTACTGATTTAACCTGTTCATCTTTGGTATACTATTCCAAGAGCAATTTATACATTTTTGACAGTAATTTTATAGTTTTCTAACAAATCTTTTTGAAATCTTGAGATCTCATAACTAAAACCATTCTTTTTGCCTGCCTTGAAACCAAAGGCATCTTGCGATTACAGTCATACCTCGTTACGCCAGTCTCCGGTTGCATTTTTTCAGGATACAAACGCGGCAAACCCGGAAGTGTATACTTATGGGTTTCTGTGCATGCGCAGAAGTGCTCTGCGCGTCTCGTGCATGCGCAGAAGTGGTGCTCTAATTGCGGACTTTTCGGGGTGCGAACGGCACCCTGGAACAGATCGAGTCCGTAACTAGAGGTACAACTGTATTTAACTTTCATGGTCGCAGCTTTGCATGGCATGGGTTGGTAGAATTAATATATACTGTATTTTTTGCTCTATAAGACTCACTTTTTCCCTCCTAAAAAGTAAGGGGAAATAAGTGTGCGTCTTATGGAGCGAATGCAGGCTGCGCAGCTATCCCAGAAGCCAGAACAGCAAGAACGATTGTTGCTTTCACTGCGCAGCGATCCCTCTTGCTGTTCTGGCTTCTGAGATTCAGAATATTTTTTTTCTTGTTTTCCTCCTCCAAAAACTAGGTACGTCTTGTGGTGTGGTGCGTCTTATAGATCGAAAAATACGGTAAATGGAGAGCAGCGGAAAGCCACTCTGCATTTATTTATTTCCACCCACTCACCTGCACAAAGCTGCGATGGTGGGCTTCCCCGACTTTTGGAAGGTGGCACGAGGGCTCTGCCGGCATTACAGACCCTTCTGCCTCTTTGCCAAAGCCAGGCAAGCAGCCCTCCACATTGCAGGTTTGGGATGGGGGCAGGGAGCTGTTCCTGGCCTTATCCACATCTTCATGGACCCCTGGAACCCAAGGCCCTCCTGTAAAATGTGAGTGACCTGGAATCAACTCTGGCTGTGAGAAGCAAGAAACGGGGAGGGAGAGAGCTGTATCGCCACCACCCAGAGATCTTTTGAGCCTACAGGAAAAGGGTGGAGTTGCTGGAGAAGGTAAGCAGACGTTGGCATGAAGCACGCACCACAGGAGCCTGGGGTGAAGGAAGGGTGCGTTGCTGGAAGGGGGCAAATGACTCACCTGCTGATCTGTGAGTAAGCGGAATAAGTGGATGGGAGGTGTGGGAGGGAAATGAATGAGCCTCCAACATGCCTGGAAAGCATCTGGAAAGTGTGCTTCTAATCCCCTGCTTGTATCATTAACATAGCTGTCAAGCGTCCCTTATTTGGCAGGACAGTCCCTTATCCCAGCACCATGTCCCGCTGCTGTCGCTTATTGATGATGTCCCTTAAATAAACTACTGAAGGTAATGGGGCCCTTTCTATGTCCAGCTGTCAATAACAAATTGTTGCTTTTTTGTGTTGAATATGTGCTATATGGTAATATATGGATCTAATAGGTATCTAAAGCCATTTGCACGCAACAAAATATGTATTTTATCAAAGTAATTGTTGATCCCTTATTTTCGAGGCTGCTGGTCCCTTATTTTCAAATCTGTAAGTTGACAGCTATGATCATTAATTTGGGGAGACAGCAGATCATCTCCTTTGCCTGGCTGGCTGGCTGATCATAAGCAGCACTGAGCCTCGAATCACATCTATAAACACCCACTAGGAGATGGGAGACTTTCACTTTCTTCAGGTGACCTGTCCAAGTCCTGATAAACAGGTGTAACGTGTGCATACTTCCCATCCCACGCTGTCGGTCCTGAATTCAAGGAAACCGGGCAGGGCTTGTTTACACTGCTACGGCGCTTTTCGTTTCATTTTCTAGTCCACAAATAAGTCTTTGTAGGTGTGGATCAGAGCAATATGTATCTTAAGAACGTAAGAAATTCCCCTCCTGGTTCACATCACGGATCTGATTTCACCCAGACCAGTCATGTGCCGATGAATTGCTCACCATGAATTCCTCGCAGTGGCACTGCCCAAGATAGCTATCTACCTAATAGCTCCTGTTATGAGTGTACATAATCTCCTTTTAAAGCCACTAAAAATTTCATACTCTACAAGATTTCTCTGATGAAAATCTGGACATCCTTAATAATAGAAAGAAAGAAAGAAAGAAAGAAAGAAAGAAAGAAAGAAAGAAAGAAAGTAAGTCTTTGGCCTATTAGTGAATTCTTACTTTGGTAGATTTAGCTCATTGCTACATGGAACACATGGTTTGTATACAGGAGATTTGGATTGGGCCCTGGAAGCCCAATAGACCAACCATCCGAAGCCATGAATGGATGTCCTCATGACTCAGCTGATAATTAATAGTGATCTGATGAATTAAACCAGTAATTCCTTGAAATGCAAAGCAGGTTGGAAGAAAGGGCACCTTTTATTTTACTATTATTATTTTATTATTATCATTATTTATTTAATTTATATACCACCCTATACCCGGAGGTCTCAGGGCAGTTCACAGAACAAAATCAAAATATAAAACCACAAAATACGTAATCAAAATAAAAACAACTACCCAATAACACCCCCCAAACGCCCCCCCCCGCACTTTCAAAGGGCATAGGATTTTACTAGGTTTATATTTCCTGAAGGCACAAAAGGAACCATTACATTCCTTCCTTCTAATAAACTGAGCCATCTCAGGAACTTCCACTCTCCTCTTTAATATATTATCCAGGCGGACTTATTTAACTAGGAGGGGAAAGCTTTCTAACACTGAAACTGCTATACAAAAGCAAGGAAGTTGTTTCTGTTTGGGCGGGAAACTCTCAAGGTTTGCAGAAGTGTGTAGCTGTTCCTTTAAAAAATAAATAAATCCACCACAACTTCCCATTCTCATGGCTATTCTTGGATTGAACCGTCTTATGTTCCAAAGTCACATACGCATTACGGAGCAATAAAGGCAAGTTGCCCCTTGGTTCTTTGTTCTACCATGCTGTAAAATGTTTTAGTTACTCAATGAAGTCTTTAAACAAAAATAAAATTAACCATAACAATGGACTGATAACCCCCTGTGTCCTTACAGAACGCTGATGGCAGTGAAACCGAAAAAGGAGGTGGTGGGGAATCTAGACTTCTTCCAGATTGTGCAAGTTTTATCAGCTGAAATCTATGACTAAGAGCACCTGAAGCACAGAACATTGAACAGAGTTTGCAGATGACACCACCATAATGGGTTTAATAGCAGGTGGAGATGAATCAGCGTATACAGGGGAGGTCAAAAAAATATCTACATGGTGCCTAGGGAACAACTTGCACCTTAATATCAGCAAGACAAAGGAGATGGTGTTGGACTTTCGGAGGAAGAGAGGAGAACTAGCTCCGCTGTATAACAGGGAGAGCTGTGTGGAGAGAGTCTCTTCCTTTAAATTCCTAGTTTATCTCAGTGAAGACCTTACTTGGAAAATCATTACAATCCAGGTGGTTAAGAAAGCCCAAGAGAGACTCCATCTCCTCAGAGTATTGCGGAAGAACGATGTCAATCAACATTTGATGATCTCCTTCTACCAGCCCACCATAGAAAGTGTCCTTTCATACTGCATCACGGTGTGGTACGCTGGTTTGACATCAACTGATAGGAAGTGCCTATAGAGGGTGGTGAATACAGCACAAGATATTATGGGCTGTCCCGTGAATCTGCTGGATGAAATAGCGGAAGAACATTGCCTCAGTAGAGTGAGGAAAATTCTCAGGGATGATTTACACCCTGGCCTGCACTTTCTTGATCTCCTGTCCTCAGGCAGAAGATATAGAAGCATGATTAGTCACACCAACAGGGTAAAGAACAGTTTCTATCCGTGGGCTGTTAGGCTGCTGAATGAAAAGATAACAACAGGGCAACTGACTTTCGGGTTTGGTGGGTGTGGCTCAGTAAACGAGGGGAATTAAGACTAAGAGAGCTGAGTGGGGGGTGCTCGTGTAATCTCACTGTATACAAGTTGTACAAGTGACAATAAAGTATTTCAATCTGAAGCACAGAACAATGAACATTAGTGTATCAGTTGAAAACAACTCCCTGAGGCTGCCGTACCTTGCTGTCTGAGTCTTCTAGAGCATGGGGCAGTGCTTTATTTTTCTTTAAAAAATGTTTAGGGGTACTCTCATTTTCCTACTGCTATTGAAATACTGCCCCTCAAGGAGGCCAAACTTAGATTCACAAAATGTTTAGGGGTATGCGTCCCCCCAGGAAAAAAGCACTGGTATGCGGGAACATTTTGCTGCCAGTTCCATTTGCGAACATGCGTGTTGCAAGCTTGTGGCTTGCATATTCCTGGAAATGAATTGTTTCAGTGCCAGATGTCTTTATCTAACCTCGTATCTTATCTCAAAACACGTAGGAGTAAATTCACCTGGGGCTTGGCAGGGCTCGCTTCTGTGTAAATATGTGTAATATCATCAGGTGCTCTTGCTCACCAGGTGATTTCTGATGCGCCCATTATGATAAATATATGTCTAGCAAGCGTTGCTCCGCTTACAGTTACAGAAAATGAAACTATACATAAAGCTTGCTTTTATACAGCTGTTTTGTACTACACCAGCGTCAGTCAGCTGAGCCATTGATGGATGAGACTGGTGGGAGTTGTAGTTCAAAGAGATGGAGGGCGCAAGGTAGGGGAACGTTGGTCTAAGGCGGACCCCATATAGAAGCAAGTTTTTGGGACAGCTTCCTTTTTTGTTGCTATAGAAAGGATGTTAGCAAGAGTAAGCCACAAACTATTCTGGAAGACATTATTTATTTCTCTGAAAGTTTTGTACACTGTTTCCCATTACAAAGTGACCCCAGAGAGGTTTTGATGTCTCAACAACAATCTGTTTAAATAAGAAGAAGAAGCAAATATCATGTTTCATGTAGTTTATAAATGTTTGGGCCATAGGTCATTCACATATAAGATAAGTATGGTACAGAACCCAACAGTTCAATATGCTCCATAAAATCACACTGCTGCCTAGTCTCATACATAAAACCTATGTCTTTAAAATACTACGTAAATCCCATGATGGTGATAATTTTATTAATTATACCCTGCCCATCTGGCTGGATTTCCCCAGCCATGTATATAGAACTTACATATTGAAAAGGTAAGATTTAATACAGATAAAAAACATCAATTATTCAAAGATACTATAGTTAAATAAGTCGTTGACTGCAATCTGCTTAATAACTCTTGCCTGGATTTTCTTTGTTGCTAGCGAGAAAGAGAGACCTTGTGGGAATAAAAGAATTTGACCAGTAATAAACAAACACAGGCAGTCTGATGTATTTCCAAGCTGGCTGGGGAAGAAATGAGTCTTCTTCCTCATATACAAGCATAGAAACCAGCCTGTTTACTTCCATGGGATCTATACCGCAAAAGTAGGATCAGGCAAGCTCTTCAAATCTTGCGAATAGCTCATTGTGTGATTCAGAGCAAACTCGAAGAGAACAGGGTCCAAATGATGATTGCCTGCTTCCTGGAGCAAATAATTAGACTAAGATGAAGAGATGGGGGCTGAGGGTGGGGAAATGTCTTCTCTCTGATCTTTCCTAAACAGCCTCGGCCCAATATACCTGAAGGAGCATCTCCACCCCCATCGTTCTTCCCGGACACAGAGGTCCAGCTCCGAGGGCCTTCTGGCGGTTCCCTCATTGCGAGAAGTGAGGTTACAGGGAACCAGGCAGAGGGCCTTCTCGGTAGTGGTGCCCGCCCTGTGGAACGCCCTCCCATCAGATGTCAAGGAGATAAATAACTATCAGACTTTTAGAAGACATCGGAAGGCAGCCCTGTTTAGGGAAGCTTTTAATGTTTGATGTTTTATTGTATTTTTAATATTTTGTTGGAAGCCACCCACAGTGGCTGGAGAAACCCAGCCAGATGGGTGGGGTATAAATTATTATTATTATTATTATTATTATTATTATTATTATTATTATTCCTGCCCCTGTTGCCTGAGTCGATGATACATCATGAGTGGTTTCTGAGGAGCTTCTGTGGGGTCTGGCTGGAGTGACTAAAAGCTCAGTCATAGCATAGGCAGCTCATTGTCCCCTTGAAGGTACCCTGGGGAGCTCTGTGTTGTGCTAACCATTGGGGGGCGGAGAGGATGGATTGATTATATTTCTGTGCCGGCCTAAGACATTTTGGTACCTGAGGTGAACCACGGCCTCCCCACCTGTTTAGTGAGATTGAGGTGATGGTGCGGGGGGGGGGGAGTACAGAACCAGACTTCTAAATGCAATTCCAATACACACCGCTCTGTAGTCCCCACACAGTGAAGCTCAGAAAATTCAAGTTGTGGTGCTTTGTACCCTCTGGAACTCTCAAGAGGTTACACACTTCCAGCATTCCCATTTCAATGCCAAGGATCATTGTTTGAGCTCTGCGTTGCCCCCATTCCGCCTGCCCAATGAACACAGCAACGCATTGAAATCTGTCAGGTTCGAATCCCAGTTTCCCCATAAACCTCGCATGACCATCTTGAGACAATTACAAGATTGTTGTGAGGAGAAAAATGTGTGAGGGAAGGGATCATGTACAACACCTTCAACAGCTACAGTAAATGGAAATACAATTTTAGCTGTAGGCTGCCTTGAGTTCCTGTCAGGGAAAACGGTGGGATATCATTCATTCATTCATTCATTCATTCATTCATTCATTCAGGGAAAATGGTGGGATTTCATTCATTCAGGGAAAATGGTGGGATTTCATTCATTCATTCATTCATTCATTCAGGGAAAACAGTGGGATATCATTCATTCATTCATTCAATTTCTATTCATTCAAAGCACTTTGGCCCTCCTTACTTTCAGCTCCCAAAAACTCCAAACCTTGTAACGTCTCATAAGGGAGTCAACATCTTTAGGGAGTCATCAGCCACAACCTCAAGTTCCCTCAGGAGTCCATGATTGCTGTGAGAACCATGATGCTTTCTAAATCCAACGTCAGCAGCTCAAATGTAGACTCGGGGTCGTGCCCTAGACCTGACGTTCTCGACCAGGCAGAGAGATGATGGGGAAATTCTTGAGAATTCATTCGTCATGGGTGGATCAGTTTATACCTTTTGTGGGTAGACAGATGGATTCTGGATGGCTCTGAGGGGGTTTCCATTCCACATGACTGGTGCTCCTGTTGAAACCCTGTGGAGCACTGAGTTTGACCCAGACATTGGACTCTATCACTTCCAACATCCTCCCACTGATTCCAGCTCTGCCGGACCATTCATACCCCAGGGAGCTGGGGTTTATGGCACCGCAATAGGGAAACAAAGGCAGGTGTGGGCTACATCTGACTGAATGCAAGTCAGGTCCCCCTCTAGGGCCCACCATGGGGTGGTAATGGTGGGGAAGCTCAGTTCCAGACATTCTTATTTCATTGTGGTTTCTGATCTAGAAGCAAAATAGCCTTGGTCACCTCGATGGGTGACTTGTAAGAGAGTGATGCAGCTTAAAGCATTTACAAATGTTTCAGGACCCCGGAGAGCTCCGAGTGAAGCAAGGCTTGGAGACCAAATGAGGTCTCTTATTCTCAGTCCAGACTTTCCTTCCTAGGTCGCACCCTCTCTCCAGAGATGGTTAAAGGATTGGTCATCTGGCTCAAAACCCAGCTCCTCATCTCTCCAGTTCAATCTGATTCATTGCCTGCACAAAGGATGCAGTGTCGATGAGCATTCACCCCGAGATGAGTTGTAGGCTCTAAGGATGCCTTTTCAGAACTCTCTTGGTGGACAAGATCTGGCTAGAGCCAGTGTTGGCCTTCCATAATCTTCACTCCTGGTCCAGGTCAGAGCTCAAACTGCTGCCCAGGAGAGGAGGAGGAGGAATCATAGAACCATAGAGTTGGAAGAGACCACAAGGGCCATCGAGTCCAACCCCCTGCCAAGCAGGAAACACCATCAGAGCACTCCTGACATATGGTTGTCAAGCCTCTGCTTAAAGACCTCCAAAGAAGGAGACTCCACCACACTCCTTGGCAGCAAATTCCACTGTCGAACAGCTCTTACTGTCAGGAAGTTCTTTCTAATGTTTAGGTGGAATCTTCTTTCTTGTAGTTTGGATCCATTGCTCCGTGTCCGCTTCTCTGGAGCAGCAGAAAACAACCTTTCTCCCTCCTCTATGTGACATCCTTTTATATATTTGAACATGGCTATCATATCACCCCTTAACCTCCTCTTCTCCAGGCTAAACATGCCCAGCTCCCTGAGCCGTTCCTCATAAGGCATCGTTTCCAGGCCTTCGACCATTTTGGTTGCCCTCCTCTGGACACGTTCCAGTTTGTCAGTGTCCTTCTTGAACTGTGGTGCCCAGAACTGGACACAGTACTCCAGGTGGAGGAAGAAGAAGAAGAAGAGGAAGAAGAGGAAGAGGAAGAGGAAGAGGAAGAGGAGGAGGAGGAGGAGGAGGAGTTTGGATTTGATATCCCACTTTATCACTACCCGAAGGAGTCTCAAAGCGGCTAACATTCTCCTTTCCCTTCCTCCCCCACAACAAACACTCTGTGAAGTGAGTGGGGCTGAGAGACTTCAAAGAAGTGTGACTAGTCCAAGGTCACTCAGCAGCTGCATGTGGAGGAGCGGAGACGCGAACCCGGATCACCAGATTACAAATCTACCGCTCTGAACCACTACACCACACTGGAATCAAGACATGCAAAGTCATGGGTAGCCAATGTGATGCCCTCCAGATGTTGATGGTTAAACCCAATGACCCTTGGGGCCCCATTCCAACTCTACAATTCTATGAATCCTCATTATCCCTGACCATTGAGAACACTGTCTGGGTCTGAAGGAGGCAGAAGGCTTCTGAACCCCGGTTGATGGAGACCTCGAGAGAGAGAAGGATGCTGTTGTGCTTCGATTCTGCTTGTTGGCTTCTTTTAGGTCTATTGGGGACCACTGTGAGAACAGGATGTTCTAAATGGATGACTAAATGGGAATGACTAAATAGGATGACTAAATGGGAACCTTTGGGCTGATGCTGTAGGTTTCTCCTTATGTTCTTATTATGGGCTGCCTAGGAACATAAGAAGCTGCCTTATATTGAGCCAGCTGAACAAAATAACACAACACAGTGGCCAATAACAATGGCACTAAACTACAGTATCATATGAGCACTGACCCAGAGCATATTTTCTACAGCGTTTATATTTACTTACATGTAAGATTTCCTTGTTAAGAAATTGAACTGCATCCTTCTCATATTAATTCTTACAAGTCTGGCTGATGAAGAATTGATCAAGATTGGCTGATGAAGCATTTGAACGAAACAGATCGGTTATCCAGAAACTCCGTTTGGGCGATATTTGGTGACGGATTATGTATATATCGAACTTTTGAATTATTCTACCGCGACTGGTGGAGAAGATTTAGAGACTTTGGTTGTAATTTCTGATGATTTGTCTATAAATAGTGTTTAGTGCCATTGTTATTGGCCACTGTGTTGTGTTATTTTGTTCAGCTTGTCTATATTGCAACACAGGGGTCTGTTTACGGATTATATTGAGCCAGAACATTGATCAGTTTAGTGCAGTATTATCTATCCTTTCTAGCAAAAGCTCTTGAGGGTTTCAGCCCTCACCTAAGCATTAAATCTTCATCCAAGGTGTCATTCTAGACATCCTCATCTTCTGAGGTAAGGAAACTGGGGAGAGGTCCTTTTCCACTTGTGGAACCCCTTATGTGAAATGCTCTGCCCCAAGAGAAGCCCACCTCTCTTATTCCTACATTTTATGCACAAAAGCAAAAACCTTATTTAATGTCCTGATTTTGATTATTTTTAAAAAGAGCACATCTGTTTTTCTTTCTTGGCTCCAAACTTAATATTTTTTTCTCCTGCTATTTTACTCATCTGCCTTGACATTTGCTGACTCATCTCCTGTCCAATTGCTATTTTATGATGTTTTTGGATTCATAATAGCAAATCTCAATTTATTTTTGCATTTATAAATATATATATTTTTAAGAAGAAAAATGTGGTCACGGCTTCTGAAACATTTGAAGTCCAAATGACTGTCAGGAATCCTTTAAATAACTTTAGTAAATTAATCATTCTCCTTGGTCAAGTGCTGTCAGGAATGAGTGTCGAGGGCAGGTCAGCAATAAATTATATGGAGTAAGTGAAGTTGACTCTATTAGAAGAAACAAGGTCTGCTCTGGAGTGCCAGGTCTAATGAGTGCAGCAACTCTTCTTGGTAGATCTTGCTCCTATGAGGCAATTGTGGAGGCTGAAGGAGGTCCCTCTTTCCCACAGCTGCCTAAATTGCCTCCTCTCCCAGGTCCTTTCTGTGGGAATGTTATGGGAGGCAGGAGAGGATATATTGTTTAATGATATCCTTCCTAACTTGCATTAGCAAGTTCAATGTCTTAGCAGAGTTTAAACATCCCCTTTAAACGCACAGCGGTTTGCTTGTTGCAGGTTCTTCTGAATCTCCCACCAGATGTCAAAGAGAACAATAACTACCAGACTTTTAGAAGACGTCTGAAGGCAGCCCTGTTTAGGGAAGCTTTTAATGTTTGATGCATTACTGTATTTTAATATTTTGTTGGAAGCCACCCAGAGTGATGGGCAGGGTATAAATAAATTATTATTATTATTATTATTATTATTATTATTATTATTATTATTATTAACCTCTCTATATAAGATTCCTGGTAAGATCCTTTCTTGTCCCTCTTAAAAAGAATATACATGACAGTCTTATTAAAGTGAATACAAAAGTAGTTTACTCACATTCATTCAGTTCACAGTTAGATCCCTGAAGGCAGACTTAGGTTTACAAAAGTATATATACATGTGGAACTATCCCATAAGGGAGTTAGTCCCAAGTGACTGCAGACAGGCAGTCACTTCTGCTCACACATAATGGAGAAGAGAGGAGCAAAAGAACATGGTGTGCTCCTCTTCCCCAGATTAGGCCACACACACCCTCTAGTCACATGCAGAGGAAGTTTCTCCCAGCTCAGGAGGAAACAGGAAGTTTTCTCCTGGCTGGTACAAAGCATCTCCTTGCATGTCCATTCTAGGAATGATGTACTTGACTGCTATGTGTTTCACATCCCACACTTTCCAAGCAATCTGAGACTCTGTGGCCACACCTGCCTTTGCTCCTCCCTCTTCATACCTCTGGGAGACCAGGGGTAGGGGAGCTTGTCACAGCAGGATGGGGAGACACCCTGGCTTCTTCACCAGCTTCACTCATCTCTGCTTCTTGGCCTCCCTCCTCTCCTGCTTTAGATTCTAGTTCTGGACTTTTCTCTGCCACAGACTCTCCCTTTTCACTAAACCCTGTTACCTCTTCTGCTTCTGACACCTCCTCCTCCCAGTCTGCTCCCTCTTCTCCCTCTGACCACTCATCGTCGCCCCACCACCAAACCCCTGGCTCTGAGCCTTCAACCCTTGGGGGTTCCCCAGCTGGTTCCTTCCACCATTCCTCTGAGTCCAGCCAATCCAGGAGACCTGCTGAGATTCTCCTTTTGATAGCCTGTCTCTTACTGGCACTGCCTGTTTGTGGACACCTTCAGAATTTCCTGCATCACAAATACTACTTGAGTCACCACAATGAAGTACTTCAAATCGCATCAAGTATTTTAAATAAAAAACAACTTCCTTAACTGCATAACTGTTTCCTGCCTCATTTTTGAGTAGTTTCAAAACCACAAAGCATGCATCCCAGTTATATTAACTGAGCACTCATTGTTCCACTTTCTGTAGAATGTGCAGCTCTTTGTCTTAGCAAAAACGAATTTTCTCAGAGTTGCAGCAATAAAAGTCAGGAAGAGGTGAATGTCTAGCGGGAAATGTAAACGGAGGCAAATTGTTGCGGCGTCCCAGAAAAACTTCCTGTTATAATAAACTCAGCCAATACAGAATACCAAGTTAGGGATCAAGATGGTATCCAACTAACTCATTCCATCAGTGCAAGGATTTCTGTTTCCCACACCTCCTGCTGCATACCCCTAAATCTGCTCTGGAGTTTCTTCTAAACCTCCAGAGTATATTTGCAAAAGGTGCTGCCCAGAACTAGACACTCCAGGTGGAAGCTGACCAAAGCAGAATAAATCAGTACCTTTACTTCCCTTGATCTGGACACTAGATTTCTGTTGCTGCAGCCGAGAATTGCATTAGCTTCTTTTTTTATTTCCTGCTGCTGCCACATCATGTTAAGCTTGTGGTCTACTAAGACCCCTAGATCCTTTTCATGTGTACTGCAGAACCTTAAATATCCATCACTATCCTTCTTAACACAAGGGACGCGGGTGGCGCTGTGGTTTAAACCACTGAGCCTCTTGGGCTTGCCAATCAGAAGGTCGGCGGTTCGAATCCCAGCGATGAGGCGAGCTCCCGTTGCTCGGTCCCAGCTCCTGCCAACCTAGCAGTTCGAAAGCATGCCAAAAAGTGCAAGTAGATAAATAGGTACCTCTCCGGCAGGAAGGTAAACGGCATTTCCGTGTGCTGCTCTGGTTCAGTGTTCCGTTACGTAAGTGCCACAATCCCAGAGTCATCTGTGACTGGACTTAACTGTCAGGGGTCCTTTGCCTTTATCATTCTTAAAGCGTGGTGCACAACTGTGGTTTGTTTTGTTGTGGTGAGCATATTGCTGAAGCAGAGTGCTGGGGCAACCCAGTCAGATGGGCGGCACACTAATAATAATAATAATAATAATAATAATAATAATAATAATAGCTGGTTCCCTGCACCGTTTGCACAAGATGCCCTGCCGTCCCAATCACTCCAGGTGAGACTACTGAACCCAAGCCAACTTGAGGCTGTCTTGATCTGACTCGATCCAAACCAGATCCCATCCAAATTTGCCTGATTCACTTTGGCATTCAAGCTTCGGCCAAATCCAGTGAACAGTCCTGCCACCTACCCACAATGTCTCCACCTTGTCAGGGTTTAATTTCAGTTTCATGCATCCCCTCACTGGCCCAAGAGAAGAAGAAGAGGAAGAGTTTGGATTTGATATCCCGCTTTATCACTACCCGAAGGAGTCTCGAAACGGCTAACATTCTCCTTTTCCCTTCCTCCCCCACAACAAACACTCTGTGAGGTGAGTGGGGCTGAGAGACTTCAAAGAAGTGTGACTGACTCAAGATCACCCAGCAGCTGCAAGTGGAGGAGCGGAGACGCAAACCCGGTTCCTCAGATTACGAGTCTACTGTTCATAACCACTACACCACACTGGCTTTGACCAGCCCTGTTTTGCTGAATACCATACTGACAGACCCTCCAAGTGTTCCTGCTTTCCCGGATTTACAGAAGCCATCACAGTTTCAGATTTTTGACCTTGGAATGTCCTGCTTTTCCTTAGGACATCCCTCTTTTCATCAGAGAAATGGTGGAGGGTATGGAGTTATGCAACCCTCGAGCCGAGGAGATAAGTAACTATGCAACCTTTAGAAGACATCTGAAGGCAGCCCTATATAGGGAAGTTTTTGAAGGTTAAATGTTTTATTTTACAGATATATATGTTTTTATATATGTTGGAAGCCGCCCAGAGTGGCTGTGGCAACCCAGTCAAATGGACGGGGTATGAATAACAACAGCAATGGAATAGGACATCCCTATTTTCATCAGAGAAATGTTGGAGGGTATGTAGTGGAATTAAATACTGTGTGCCTTTGTGGGCTTTTATATGTCATGTGACTGACAGGCCTCTATCACATGCCCTGTTCTCTCAGGGAAAAGGGATGGGTGGATTATTCACACAATGTGTCCCATGTCACTCATGAGTGTGACCTGTCTCCAAATCACTGCTAAGCCCCATCAAACCCATCAGTTCTTAAGCGCTAATCTTAAGCAACCTTTGTGATACTAAACTCAATAGAAAATACTAGTCAACTCGCGATGAACGTTTTTGCTGAGCCACATCTAACCGTTTCCAGCATGAAAGTCATATTCCTCCAAGGGAGGAAGTAGGTGGTTTCGATAAAGAAATGAAGGAAACCAGAATGCAAACGAATGTCAGTTAAAGGTGGCAAACAAAGCCCCCTTAAATGCTGGCAAGCGACTCAGCCCTCCAAATCTAGGTCAACTTCTTAGGTCCAATGTTCTTCCAGAAGCTGCAGTTAATGCAGGCGTGAGACCTTAGCATAAACACCTGCGCAGCAGCAGCAGCAGCAGTACAGTACAAATCATTAAGAGAGACAACTTAGAATAACAACTGCAACTTCCTGCCTATTGACATCAGACAGGCGTCTTCACTGTACTCTTTTTGACGTCTGCTGCAGTTTTGTTTAGACAAGCCTAGCCAGATATGTAGAATGTTGGTGTGTGTTTTGAACTGATTGTTGATTTTTATATTTTAAATGTTATTGTTGTTGTTGTTTAGTCCTTTAGTCGTGTCCGACTCTTCGTGACCTCATGGACCAGAACACGCCAGGCACTCCTGTCTTCCACTGCCTCCCGCAGTTTAGTCAAACTCATGCTGGTACCTTCAAGAACACTATCCAACCATCTCTTCCTCTGTCGTCCCCTTCTCCTTGTGCCCTCCATCTTTCCCAACATCAGGGTCTTTTCCAGGGAGTCTTCTCTTCTCATGAGGTGGCCAAAGTCTTGGAGCCTCAGCTTCAGGATCTGTCCTTCCAGGGAGCACTCAGGGCTGATTTCTTTAAGAATGGATGCGTTTGATCTTCTTGCAGTCCATGGGACTCTCAAGAGTCTCCTCCAGCACCATAATTCAAAAGCATCAATTCTTTGGCGATCAGCCTTCTTTATGGTCCAGCTCTCACTTCCATACATCACTACTGGGAAAACCATAGCTTTTACTATACGTATCTTTGTTGACCTTATGCAAATGACCTTATGTAAAAACAAACCTTATGTTTGTTGACCTTATGTAAATGTTATTACATAGCTGCTTTTAAACTATTCTGGGGTTTTGTGGTTGGTGTATATAGATACCTGTTAACATTGCCAGAGGTGCACGGCCAGTTCTGATATACCAGAGGTGGGGTTATTGCTGAATTGCAACTCCCATCTTCTTCTCTGGCAGTCACTCTTGGCCGAGTAAGATTGTCTTCCTTAAACATTGTTTTAACAATGAGTCCGTAAGTGACTGTGGAGGCCAATTCTGGACCCACACGTCCTTCCACAGTGGGGACATTGTTTTCTGGGCGGGAGTTGATCACGGTGTGCATTTGCCAAGCGGGCCTTCCTCTTAGCACATTTCTCCCATGTGTCCTGAGTTCGAGTGTCTTCAAAGCCCATGACACGTTTGGTAAAGGCTGTTCTCCAATTGCAGCACTTGCAGGCCAGTGTTTCCCAGTTGTTGGTGTTTATACTACATTTTTTAAGATTTGCCTTAAGCGTGTCTTTAAACCTCTTTTTGTTGACCACCAGCATTACTCTTTCCATTTTTAAGTTTGGAATAGAGTAGTTGCTTTGGAAGACGATCATCAGGCATCCGCACAACATGACCAGTCCAACGAAGTTGATGTTGAAGAATCATTGCTTCAACACTGGTGATCTTTGCTTCTTCTAGTACACTGATATTAGTTCTGCTGTCTTCCCAAGTGATGTGTGAAATTTTTCAGAGACACAGTTGATCAAATGTAGTTCATACTCTTTATCTCCCAGCCTGCTTTTTTCCCCTGCAGAGTATTGGATGATGAGCAGATCAAATCTTCCTTCCCCTGCCATTGCAAGGATGATTGGCCCCATGCAATGTGTATGTAGGAATTTGTACCAGGATTGTTGGAGGGAAGGTCTGTGACTCAGCCCAGATAGTAGGTTCTCCTAAACCAGACATAGGCAAACTCAGCCCTCCAGATGTTTTGGGACTACAATTCCCATCATCCCTGACCACTGGTCCTGCTGGCTAGGGATCATGGGAGTTGTAGGCCCAAAACCTACAGGGCCGAGTTTGCCTATGCCTGTCCTAAACCTCAAAATGCCAGATAAATATTGCTATATTGACGATATTCCAAGGGGCTTTTGCACTCAACCAACTGAAAAAATGGTGTGGCAGAGTCTGCAGTGTCTTTGAAATGTGATATATTTCACATACAGTGGTACCTCGGGTTACAGACGTTTCAGGTTACCGACTCCGCTAACCCAGAAATAGTACCTCGGGTTAAGAACTTTGCTTCAGGATGAGAACAGAAATCGTGTGGCGGCAGCAGGAGGCCCCATTAGCTAAAGTGGTGTCTCAGGTTAAGAACAGTTTCAGGTTAAGAACGGACCTCCGGAACAAATTAAGTTCTTAACCCCGAGGTACCACTATATTTACACCAGAAGCTTTTGGTGTAGATTGATTTCACAGCATCCACATCTCAGGAGGAGCCTGTTCTTCGTGGCAGTTCAACACTGGATACCCAGACATCTGGCTGCCAGAATTTAAGAAGAATGTTGACAAGCTGGGACATGTGCAGAGGAGGGTGACCAAGATGATCAAGGGTCTGGAAACCAAGACTATTGAGGAATGGCTAAGGGAGCTGAGTATGTTTTGCATGGGAGAGAGGAAGATTGAGAGGTTGGATGGTCATCTGTCTTGGATACTTGAGATTCCCGCATTGCAGGGGGTTGGACTAGATGACCCTCAGGGTCCCTTCTAACCTTAGAGTTCAATGATTCTATGATCTCTGTGTCTGTCTCCCAGGCTGCCTTCCGCCAGCTTGCCAAGATGGTTCTTGAAATATAATAAAAATTAAAAATAAGAATTGTAAATCGCCCCTCACCCGAAGGTCGCAGGGCGGTTCACAACACAAAAATGCAAAACAAGAATAAAAAAATACATAATAAAACAAAAACAGCCCTCCTACCACTTTAGAGGTTGGGGGAGAAGGGGAAGAACTGGATGAGAGAAAAGGAAGGGAAGGGGAGCGAGAGAGAGAGAGATTTGGGATATTTCAAGAAAGCAGTATGTGGTTACATGAAACGATGTAGCCCACTTATGTTTTGCTTGCGACAGAAAGCACACACTGTGTTGCTTTAGAAACCCAGCTTCAAAAGCTCCATGTCTTTCATTATGATTAACGAAGCAATCTTATGACTCTGGGATTACAATATTGCCTGCAAAATCACTCGGGTTTCTCGAGGGAGGAGGGAAGACTGAAACAATAAACAAATCACAACTTGACTAATCTAGAAAGAAACCAAAGAGGGGAATTTCACTAGCATGTAATCATGTCTCACTTCCATTCCCACCCTCCTCTTAAATAGCACATGCCCTGGGTATTAGATAATCCCAGTATTGTCTGTTGCCTGCATAGATTGTGTAGAGAATGAATTTCCACCTTGGACAGCCATCAAAGAAGTCAAGCGCTGACACTTGTCAGCTGGGCGGGTTTAATGACATGGGTTAATTAGCTGACCAAAATATGGCACGGTAGAGTGGACTTGGTGTTTTCATGAGGACTAATACTTTGCGTGTGTGTGATGTTACTCACCGGTGCCTTTTGTGGGAAGGTTGCAGATACTTCTTCTTGTTGTTGTTTAGTTGTTTAGTCGTGTCTGACTCTTCATGACCCCCTGGACCAGAGCATGCCAGGCACTCCTGTCTTCCACCTCCTCCCACAGTTTGATCAAACTCATGCTGGCCGCTTCAAGAACACTGTCCAACCATCTCGTCCTCTGTTGTCCCCTTCTCCTTGTGCCCTCCATCTTTCCCAACAGCAGGGTCTTTTCCAGGGAGTCTTCTCTTCTCATGAGGTGGCCAAAGTCTTGGAGCCTCAGCTTCACGATCTGTCCTTCCAGTGAGCACTCAGGGCTGATTTCCTTCAGAATGGAGAGGTTGGATCTTCTTGCAGTCCATGGGACTCTCAAGAGTCTCCTCCAACACCATAATGCAAAAGCATCAATTCTTCGGCGGTCAGCCTTCTTTATGGTCCAGCTCTCACTTCCATACATCACTACTGGGAAAACCATAGCTTTAACTATACGGACCTTTGTTGGCAAGGTGATGTCTCTGCTTTTTAAGATGCTGTCTAGGTTGTTGCAGATACTAGGAGTGGATATATTGATTTAATAATATCCTTCCTAACTCATGCTTGTGAGTCGGCAGCAGAGCAACATTCCCCAATATACAGCAGGAAGCTAGTTGGTAGATTGGTTTGAATCTCTTTATTTAAGCAACCCAATCTGGTTTTGTTCAGATTAGAGTATATTCCTGGTAAGACCCCTTTTATCCCTCCTCTAAAAAGAATAAAGACACAAGAAGCTTCTTTTAAAAGTAATAAGAAGTTTACTTACATTCAGTTCACGGTTGGATCCCTGAAGGCAGGCTTTAGCTTGTACTGTAGTTACAGCTATAGTGTGGCTTACATCTTTATAAGGATGCGCCCATGTGCTGCTGGCAGAGAGCCAGCAGTGCAGTCCAAGAGAAGAAAAGGCATCAAAAGAGGAAGGTGGATGCATGACTGGACCTTTTGTGGGGTCTGCAAGGATCATGGCCACTAACTGGTCACATGGAGGGGAAGGATGCTCCAGACCAGGTGTAACAGGAAGTTCAACTGGCTGGATCAACACCCCCGTCTGTGTCCACTCTAGGCAAACAAGGAATGTTGTATTTGACTGCTCCAATGGGTTACATCCCACACCTTTTACCCCTGCCTCTTTCTTTCGGCCTGTGGCAGCCTTTGTGTGCCGGCTCTGAAGGCACTTTTATCAACCATCCCCAACCAGATAGGACCATGAGATAGGGGATTTCGTCTCATGTGCTGTGAATGGGGAGAGGAATCTCCCTTGAAATTCAAGCTGTTTCCTAGTTCTGCTGGATCTCTCAGTGTCCTTTGATACAATCAACCATAACATCCTTCTGGGCCGTCTAGAGGGGCTGGGAGCAGGGGGCATTGTTATACAGTGGTTCCGCTCCTTCCTCCTGGGCCGTGTTCAGAAAGTGGTGGTGGGGGATGAGTGTTCAGACCCCTGGGCCCTCACTTGTGGGGTGCCTCAGGGTTCAGTCCTCTCCCCCATGCTTTTTAACATCTACATGATGCTGCTAGGAGAGATCATCAGGGGGTTTGGACTGGGTGTCCATCAGTATGCAGATGACACCCAGCTCTAAGGTAAAGGTAAAGGTACCCCTGCCCGTACGGGCCAGTCGTGACCGACTCTGGGGTTGCGTTCTCATCTCGCTTAAGAGGCCGGGAGCCAGCGCTGTCCGAAGACACTTCTTTTTTTTAAAAAAATAATTAATTTTTATTAACCGACCAATCGAATCAAATCAAATCACATCACATAAATTCCGAATTACAAAGCCGAATTTTAAATTTTTGTTGGGGTGACCCATATTTCAAGTTCCGAAGGGGGATTCCGATCATCTTCTTGCTGCTGCGTTAATATCCACAAATCTGTCCAAATAATGTTCATAATTCTATCCAGTCTTATCTTGCTGTTTCCACATCTCATCTTGTTCGTATATTTTTCTTTTTTTCTTTATGATCTCTTCTGATAATCTCCATAAGCAGGTAAACACCAATTATAATCCTGTGTGAATTTTTCCGTTCGTCCAGTCATCATATCAAGATGGTTTCCATATATCCTCACTTTCATAAATAACAGCACTCTTTCCATCATTAATCTCGCAAATCTGTCGCACTTTAGTCCCTCTGAGGAGGCTCACCCACAATATGAAAACAGATCTGTTCCTCCTCCCAGACCTAAGTCTTTCGACAGAACTTGCCAAGATGGCGACGATATTTTTTGCTGCATCATTCCAAAGCTCTTATGCTTTCCACGATCTTCTTGAAACATGCTTTGGTTAGAAAATTATCTCAACACAGTCTTAAATCCACAGCTTAAGTAATTTAAACGGCATTTCTGACTTGTGACTTGTGGGGGGGGGGATTCTTGGTTAATCACATAGAGAAAAGAAAGGAAAGTTTTTCCCCCTCCCCCATCCAGTCCCGTTGCCGAACATACCGAGCCTTAGTGTGTCTTCTCATGATTTATTCTTGTTCCTCCGACCCTTCTTGTTTATCAGAGATCTCTTCAGTTAGCAGTCTTTACTCCCCATTCTTCCTTGAAATATGTGCATTAGCTTCCTCCTAATTGTTTCTTTTGAAGTTGCTGCAGCTATAGGCGTGAATCAGAGACAGCGTCCAGGAGCGCCGAGATCCGCACAAGGGCTTTCTACCTAGTGCCCCACCCCCACAAATTCGGGGGTGGTATAGGGCACAGCAGGCAAGGGCAGTCCCCCCCCCACACGCTTGGGGGGTCTGGGAGGCTGTTTACTCCCATCACAGCCTCTTAATTACCTCGTGTGGGTCGGAGAGATGTTATTGTCAGCCATCTTCCGATGCGCTCCTAGTGGCCACCCCTGTCCGAAGACACTTCTGGGTCACGTGGCCAGCATGACAAAGCTGCTCTGGAGAGCCAGCACCAGTGCAGCACACGGAAATGCCATTACCTTCCCGCTATAAAGCGGTACCTATTTATCTACTTGCACTTAGGGGTGCTTTTGAACTGCTAGGTGGGCAGGAGATGAGACCGAATGATGGGAGCTCACCCCGCCGTGGGGATTCGAACCGCCAACCATACGATCGGCAAGTCCTAGGCACTGAGGTTTTACCCACAGCGCCACCCGCGTCCCTCGACACCCAGCTCTACCTCTCCTTTAAATCAGAACCAGTGAGGATGCTGAAGGTCCTGTGTGAGTGTCTGGAGGCGGTTGGAGGATGGGTGGTGGCTAATGCATTGAGGTTGAATCCTGACAAGACAGAAGTACTGTTTTTGGGGGACAGGAGGCGGGCAGGTGTGGAGGACTCCCTGGTCCTGAATGGGGTAACTGTGCCCCTGAAGGACCAGGTGCGCAGCCTGGGAGTCATTCTGGACTCACAGCTGTCCATGGAGGCACAGGTCAGTTCTGTGTCCAGGGCAGCTGTCTACCAGCTCCATCTGGTACGCAGACGGAGACCCTACCTGCTCGCGGACTGTCTCGCCAGAGTGGTGCATGCTCTGGTTATCTCTCTTATTCAATCTGAATCCAGCTACCTTTCCAAATTGTTCCATCTCATCCAATACCTCTTTTACACTTTCTATTGGTTCTTCCATAGTCATTACCAAATCTTCGGCAAAGGCTTTAACTTTGTACTCATTTTGACCTACTGTCACCCCTTTTATTTGCTTATTTTGTCTAATTGCATTTAAGAAGACTTCCAGAACCGTTATAGTTTTGCTTTCTAATTTAAGCCCGCTTGTTTGCTCGCTGTGGCGGGTACTTGACGCACCTGCTGATGGCAGTGAGAGACATTAATGTCTGAGTGGTCTAGTCATGCACTCAGTGCAACTGGGGATCATCTCGTCATATTCCTGCTTGCGCCTGCCAACTCTAGCTTCCAAGTGATTCAGCATAACTGCCCAGAGTGCTTCAGTCTGAGGCTGAAATGTATACAAAGGCAGCTCGGATGGAGAAGTGTGAAGTCTTGAAAGCAAGATCCCAAAGCATGTCTTTCTGTGGGCGCATTGCCTGGAAACCCAGCCAGCAAACGACGTAGCAATTTTGATACCAAAATGCTGGCAGAACAATGTGCTACATGCATATGGAAATAATCCCATAAAACCGCACCCTCCTTGCAAATAATCAGTCCTTCAGGGAGCAGAGCCTACTCTCTGCAACGTCCTGCTCATTCAGGTTCTTCACTGAATTGTTTTTGGTTTTAAAAAAATTGTTCTGGTAAATCAACCCTGACAAATAATTACCGACATGCAGTTTTATTATGCATATTTGTTCATAAAGTGCTGGCTTGATTTATGGCTTGACAAATTGCACGCATCTAATGTTTGATATTGTTGGTACTTTGAATGGATATGTTATATTGTTATATGTGAACTGCTTAGAAGCTTTTGCTGATTGAGCAGCATATTTCTGAGCAGTACATTTTAACTTTGAACCGATCCAGAAATGCTACAACTGGATTTAATATTATCAATAATTTTTCAAAAACCCATAAGTTTGCAATGCTTGAATGCTTAAGTCTAAAAATGCAGAACACCTTTAATAACAGGCTCCAATTAACGGAACAGCAGCATGTGTATATTTAGCAGGAGAATGCATAAAGAGGAGACTTTGCAAAGAAAACAAATCTTGCACACGCAGACTTTGTGTTTGGACTGTGCTCTGGGGCGAGTTCACCCAAAGGCACATTCCAGCTGCAATACCAACATAGTCTACTTGCTTTGGAATAAAACCCTCCTACTTGTACCAGTGGATGACTTTTCTTAGCACAAATACTAGCTTCAAAGGAAGGATTTCCCCCAAGATATGCAGCAGGTAAGGATCAAATCCCCTCTCTATGCCTGGTCTGATCTTCTTAACAATCCGTCCCCACCTTCTCCGTAGCTGATCCAACCTGCACGTAAACAAACCTGCTAGTTAGATGCAAAGGCATCAATAGCCATCAGGTTTGACCTTGGGAGACATCATCTCTCAGCCAAAGGTGCTGGTGCAGGAAGGCTTCCAATGCCAATGGCGCATAAGCCCTGGCTGAGTCTCAGAAATCCATGGTGAATTTTCAAAGAGGTGGAGTCAGGAAAGTGTGTGTGTGTGTGTGTGTGTGTGTGTGTGTGTGTACCTCTACTGAGCATGCAGAAAGTCGACAATACCCCCAGGTAAAGCTTGGAAAGCCACTACCCATCCTGCCACTTCACCACCTGAGGCACCAGCAGGAAGTCAAAAACACTGTGGTAGGCGGCTGTCAATCTCTAGGATATTTTTTGCAAAGTTTTGCAAAGGGACAACTGCCAATGCTTGCTCCAGATTTGCTATTCTGTCTTTGCCCACAGGTTTGCAATCCTTCTTGTCTTGCACTCCTTTTTGCAGTCTTAGTATAAGCATGGACACAGTAAAATTTTATTTCGGTTTTTTTAATCCACAGGATGCATTTTTATTTTTCTTGGTCTTTTCTAACAATTCTTATGCTTGCTTGCTATGCTGCTGCAAAAGAGGAGAAGACGCCCTCCTCCCAACCTGCTTTCCTGCTGCTATTTCTGTCCAGCAAAGAAAACACAAAGACTTTGAAATTCTGTCCCATCTGAGGGAGGAATCTGGGGCACTACAAGCTCTGGGACCAGCAAGAACGCCAATCTTTTAACTCACCGAGACTTTTAACAATCTGAGATTCCATTCTATCTGGAATCTCCAGCACCAGTCAAAAGGAGGAAATGCACACAATTCATTTTGTGTCCTGTGGTTTATAAACAATGGAGATTACATTTGTGTGGCTGCCCTTGTTATGCTGGGATACGACAGGAGTCCACTATCTGCATTTTCCAGAAACGACAGGAGGATTTTTGCTCCAAGGGGCTTTCCCAGCTGGTAAAGTGGGTCATTGTGACGAGTGTCCACTTCTTAGGATTTTAGTTTTGTTTTAAATGTATTAGCCCTTTTATGTTTTGAATTGTCTCTGTCATACATTGTGTTGAGACCTTTATCTAGGAGGAATTAATAAATCAATAATACTGTAATTATTATCCAAGACAGCAAACTTTACTCTCAAGGGAAGTTCCTGTTTCCTTCTCTTAACTTGCCTTACCAACCCATGTGCTAAGAAAACCTTAGAATTTCCACAACCAGAGAGGCATTCTTGCAGTAAATTCCAAACAATGCCACATGGAAATCACCATTCTACTTTTGCAAAGCGCTTGGCTCAATATGGTACTTTTGCCGGTCATGTTTAATCCACTGAGGCTCCGCAGTGGAGCAGAGCAGAAAAGCAAGAATCGAACCACATGAGAGATGGGATAAAAATGCCCACAATTTTTATTGCTTACAGCTAACAGATTGGTGTGACACGGCAAGCATTCAGATCCAAGAGCCACTACCTGGGGCAGGCTGGACCTGGAAGCACCAACCCAGGACCATTTAAGGGGGTCCTTACCTCCACAATCCATTCATGCATTCATCACCTTTATATACCAAGGAGCTCAGGGTGGCGTACATGGTTCTCGCCTTCCCTTCTTATCTTCACGACAACCCTGTGAAGTAGGTTAGGCGGGGAGACAGGGACTGGTCGAAGGTCACTCAGTGAGCTTAATGGCAGAGTGGGGATTCGAACCCAGATCTTAGTCTGGCACTCTAACCGCTAGGCCACACTGGCTGTCAATCTGGACCCAGGCCTCCAGAGCCTTTTCGACCACTTGAAATGAAATTACAATGGATTTCTTTTATTAAAAAAGGTTAAAATTACGGTGTTAAGAATATTAAGAAGAGGATCTGCTGGATCCGTTTCCCATCTAGTCCAACATTCTACTCTCACAGTGCGCCCACCCCAGATCCACACGCAGGATTCGAACACAAGAGCCCTCTCCCCGCCTCTGGTTTCCAGCAAATGGAATAAAGCTTTGGAAAATGATGCTGGATTTTAGAATATGTTGGATCTACTCTCATCCCGAGGTCATGTTGAACTTCCTGAGAATCTCAGCTGTTGTTTGAAGAACCAGATTCCAGCACTTTGGGCTCTTACCCCGGGTGGGAACAATTCCTGGGCTCCATGCCAGGGTAACACTTTCAACTAATTTTGACTGGTGAAAGTTTGTCTGCACAGACTGTTCCTTGTTTCTCCCTTCCCCATGTTTCATTCATGTGGAACATGCGGTTGATATATCTGGCAATATTAGGCTTATATATTTTAGAAACTTAAATGCACGCACTGGCCTTCCAAACAGATTTAGCCTCTTGATAATCCTGCCTGGTCACCAACCTCTTTTTTTGTTGGGCAGTATAAAAACGCTAACAACTAAGAAAACCAGAGTTATGAATGGCAAGATAAATTAAAATATAAAAAAACAATATGCAAGTGTAACCAATCCAACATAAACCATCTCTTCCCCTGGAACAAATGGGCTGCAGTGATAGGACTGTGGAAAGGATAAATCAGTTATTATTGATATATTTATGCTCGTTTTGCGTGTTCTGTTTGGGTGGCAGGGGAGAATAAGTAGCACATTTTTAAAAAAACACCCTAATACTGAGTTAAATGCTTTTAAAAAAACCAATTCCTTGGAAGTTCAGGACCCCCAGGGTGCACAATTTCATCAGGGAATACATTGCAGGAATACATTTTCCCTGCTTGAGGGAAAATCAGACTCGTTAAAAATTGTGTCCATTAATTTTTGCTTCTTTTCAAAGAGGGGAATTTTTTTTAATAAACAAAGCCCAAGGGAAGACAATGTCCTCTTAGATAAAGTCCCAGTCGCAGACCAAGATGGTACTGGTTATTTTTCTCAGAGGCGCTTGTGCATATCCTTTTTATAACTTGAACCCACGTCCAATCTCATGAGCTCAAGAAATGCTTTTGGATCTTCTTTTGTATATTCTGCAATTTCATGTGATCCAGGGCTTTCCAGAGCTTCTGCACCACGACCTGTTTCCCCAGAGTGTCCTTGAGCTGGATGAGGAAGCCATGGAGTTCCACCTGGAGCACTAATGGGCTCTTCTCATCACAACCTGCGGCAGGTGCACTTCCGTTGATTCTGTGAAGCAGTCTCTCCAGCCGTCTCTGCGACCCGACTTGGTAAGGCACAAAGTCTATTATGGCGTCTTGACAATCACTCCCGATTCCTGGAGAAGGCAGGGCGGGGAACGAAACAGGTCTCGGTATTAGGTGGTGTGAATAAGGCCTCTAGTGCCAGGCTCATATTACAGTGGGTGGGTGGCGCTGTGGTCTAAACCACAGAGCCTAGGAGTTGCCAATCAGAAGGTCGGCGGTTCGAATCCCCGCAATGGGGTGAGCTCCCGTTGCTTGGTCCCAGCTCTTGCCAACCTAGCAGTTCGAAAGCACGTCAAAGTGCAAGTAGATAAATAGGTACCACTCTGGCAGGAAGGTAAATGGCGTTTCCGTGCGCTGCTCTGGTTCGCCAGAAGCGGCTTAGTCATGCTGGCCACATGACCCGGAAGCTGTACGCCAGCTCCCTCAGCCAAGAAAGCGAGATGAGCGCCGCAACCCCAGAGTCGGGCACGACTGGACCTAATGGTCAAGGGTCCCTTTACCTTTTACTATTCAGTAGACTTCTACATGTTGTTTTTAGGCACCTGGTAAGCCATGCTTCAATCCAAAAAGGGATTTGTGGAGTAGGTTACAAGGGCAGAAAATAGAATCCACTGGCAACTCAACAGACCAGCATTAGAGTGATGTTTTTGAAATTCCCAGGCTCTCTGACCCAGCTTTAAAGTGTTGCCTATGAAACTTGCCATGACTACTGCAATGCATAGCTGTCAACTTTCAGATTTGAAAATAAGGGATCAGCAGCCTCGGAAATAAGGGATCAGCAGCTTCACCTGTCCTGGGGACAGTCTGTGGGATATCTAACAATCCAGGGAAGCAGTGGGAAACGGCACTGGAATAAGGGAATTTCCCGCAAAAAAGGGAAGGTTGACAGCTATGCTGCAATGTGCTCTATGTCCTCAGAAACTACAGGGCTGCCACACACCATACGTTACAGCAGTCATGGAGTATTCTGGGAACTGCAGTTCGTTAAGGGCGCTGACTTCACAGAGCTACAGTTCTCAACACACTTAGCAAACTACGCTTCCCAGGATTCTCAATGATTATTTAAGTGGAATAAGAGTGCTCTAAAAGCATGGGGTGGGTGGACCATAAGCCGGCAAGAGTGGGAGTTCTGGAAAGGGCACAAAAGAACTCCTAAATTACAGGGCCCAGGATTTTGCTGAAGGTAAGTCACAAGTGCTTGATGCCCATTTGAAATGGGCAGGGGGGGTATCTGTGCCCCCATGCAGCTTCTCACCTAGTAATTCATCTGCTTTGTCCTTGGTGCTGTTGGCTTTGCTCATCTTGCAAGCAGTGCAGAAGGTGTCATGGAACTGGTTCCCAGGGACGCTGACCGCCAGGCCTTGCTTAGAACAGTCCCGGTGGGGTTGGCAAACCTCAGTGCTGGAAACAGAGTCGGAAAAGGTCCCCTGAGGACACGGGATACATGTAGTGTCCTCCTGCGGGTTGCCTGTAAGATACAGCCATGGCAAAAGAAGAAGAAGCTGTGAGCAAACACTGCATGCAAATTCCGAATGGAGCTGGGCACTGTCTAAGAACAGCGGCTCCCAAATGTCTTACCCCACCCCCCCGCCATGTAGCACTTAAAAAATTCCTGAGGGTCTTGTAGGACCACTTGGTGCTGGGGTTCTCTAAGGGTGTGGCAGGAGAGGATGGCAAGTGTATTGGGAAAATTCAAGGACAATCAAACATTTAAACATTTCAGTGTAGTATAGCATATTATCAGTATATCTATTATTTGCAGAATATGATCACTGCAGATGGTGACAGCAGTCACGAAATTAAAAGACGCCTGCTTCTTGGGAGAAAAGCAATGACAAACCTAGACAGCATCTTAAAAAGCAGAGACATCACCTTGCCAACAAAGGTCCATATAGTTAAAGCTATGGTTTTCCCAGTAGTGATGTATGGAAGTGAGAGCTGGACCATAAAGAAGGCTGATTGCCGAAGAATTGATGCTTTTGAATTATGGTGCTGGAGGAGACTCTTGAGAGTCCCGTGGACTGCAAGAAGAGCAAACCACACACGTGGGCCCACAAGGTTTCATTTCCTCCCACCATTTCTACACGTAAATCTAAGGTGAACCCGTGTAACTTATGGACTTCACTTTTGTGTGTTCCCCAGTGGCTGCAGTTGTTCCCACCAAAACAAAAGTGGTCTTAAACTTCACAACTGGAGGGGTTAATTGAAGAAAATCCACTACGCTAGCCTGATTCAGTAAAAGGCAGAATTCTAAGTCAGGTATAGGTTCCCACAAAGTATGTGAATAATATAACTTGTTCAAAGTCCAAAATCCAGTTTATTACAGAACATATAGAAAAGAATCAGTAAGAGCTGACAGTAAGAGCTGTTTGACAGTGGAATTTGCTGCCAAGGAGTGTGGTGGAGTCTCCTTCTTTGGAGGTCTTTAAGCAGAGGCTTGACAACCATATGTCAGGAGTGCTCTGGTGGTGTTTCCTGCTTGGCAGGGGGTTGGACTCGATGGCCCTTGTGGTCTCTTCCAACTCTATGATTCTATGATTCTATGATTCTATGATTCTATGATTCTATGAATCTCAGCAAAACACCACTGAACCACAAAACTTCTCTGAACTGAGTCCACCCATTGAGCACACCCAGTGCAAGGCAGAGACAAAGGCCTCATCCACACTTGTGACTTGATACCATCTCCCATTGGGCAGAACAGAGGACTTGAACCATGTGGTCTATGACCAGAACTGTACTCCACAAAACATAGATGTTTGCTAGAGGCACTGGCTAGAGGAAGGCAACTGAATCAGGGCTGCCAGACTGATGTTGCATTGCAGGGAGAATTTCTGGCCGGTGTGCTTGCTTCTGCAACTCCATAATAATAATGATAATTTATTATTTATACCCCCCCCCCATCTGGCTGGGCTTCCTCAGACACTCTGGGCGGCTTCCAACAAAATATTAAAATACAGTAATGCATCAAACATTAAAAGCGTTCCTAAACAGGGGGCACACACCTGGTTTCAAACCCATGCAAAGCCCTGATGGCAACTGTCTATTTTGCAGAACCTTGCCAGAATTCCCCACTGTTCATGGAGTACAGAGCGTCACATTTTATCAGTGGTAATTCTCCCTGCAAAGCTATTTCAGTGAGAACCAAGGACGAGGGGAGATGAGCTGTCCATGAAAGCTGAGCCCAGCCCTGCGTTTATGAAAGCCAGGCTGCTGTTCCAAGATATGCAACTTTCGCCTTCACTGAAATATGATGCCAGGGAATCCCCCTGTCTAAGAAAGAAAAGAGAAAGTGGAACAGCGCTGGTCTCCTGCCAAGTCACTTGGTGATCCGGGGACAGACATGACCTCAGACACCGCTTAGATCATGGCCAGGGGCACTTGGTGTTAGGAATGCAGAGAGCTCTGCCTGGGATGAGAACCTGTTTGGAACGCAGCCTCAGCCCTGCAAAACCAAAAGCAGCTGGAAGAGGGGACTTTGGGCACACTCACATTTCTCCCTCCCTACAGAGTAATCGCAGCACATGTAAGAACACAAGAATAGCTTGCTGGATCAGGCCAATGGCCCATCTAGTCCAGCATCTTGTTCTCAACCAGATGCCCCTTATGGGAAGTCCAAAAGCAGGATCTGACCACAAGAGCCCTCTCGCCTCCTGCAGCTTCCAGCCACTGCCCAACTCTCTCCCATCCTGTTTCAAAAGCCAAGAATAGAGTGTGCTCTTTATGCTAGGAGGGGAATCCCAGCATCGCCCTACGATTCATTAGGCACCACGGCTCAAAACGAGCCTCGTTAGAGGGTGACAGGACGGACTGCGCCAACCAGGTTGGCAAAGGTGGTTCTACAGCTGCACCCTGAAGGAAAAGGCAACGCCAACAAGTTTAAGAATGTTATAACATCAAACCGTTCTTAACCTGAAACTGTTCTTAACCTGAAGCACCACTTTAGCTAATGGGGCCTCCCACTGCCGCCGCCACGCAATTTCTGTTCTCATCCTGAAGCAAAGTTCTTAACACGAGGTACTATTTCTAGGTTAGCGGAGTCTGTATCCTGAAGCGCCTGTAACCTGAAGCGTCTGTAACCCGAGGTACCACTGTATATGAAAGGTATTGACAAGCTGGCATGTGTGCAGAAGCGGGCAACCAGGATGATCAAGGCTCTGGAAACAGAGGAACAGTTGAAGGAGCTGGGTATGTTTAGCCTGAAAAAGGGCACACTGAGAGGAGATACGGTAGTCATCTTCAGATGTCTGAAGAGGGATGTGAGATGTCTGTCACATGGAAGAGAGAGCAAGCTTGTTTTCCACTGATCCGGAGGGTAGGACTCTAACCAATGGACTCAAATGACAAGAAAGGAGATTCCGACTAAGCATCAGGAAGAACTTTCTGATGAGAAGGGTTCTTCCAACAGCGGAATGGACTCACTCAGAAGGTGGACTGTCCCTGAGTGGATGCTTTTAAGCAGAGGTTGGATGGCCATCTGTCAGGGATGCTTTAGGTGAGTTTCCTGCATTGCAGGGGGTTGAACTAAATCAGGCATAGGCAAACTTGGCCCTCCAGATGTTTTTGGACTACAGCTCCCATCCTCCATAGCTAACAGGACCAGCAGTCAGGGATGATGGGAATTGTAGTCCCAAAAACGTCTGGAGGGCCAAGTTTGCCTATGCCTGGACTAGATCACCCTGGTGAGCCCCTTCCAACTCTACAATTCTATGATTCTAACCTCTGTGATTTACCAGGGATGGCCAGCCCAAACCGAGGGATCAAGAGTGAGGGTGCCGCTTGCAATACGTACCAAGCTGAGCAACTCCAGTTCCCAAGGGGCAGCTGGAGTGCTTTATGCAGAAATCCAAATCCGAGTGGTAGCCCGCCTTGCACTGGCACGCCCGGTTGTGTGTGCCATTGCACGGCCGCACCTCTTCTTCCAGGCTGTTGCAGAAGACGTTGCAGTACAGGCACTTCTTGAGGTAGTTCCAGTATTGCGTGTAGTGGAGAGCGGGGCACAGCTGGCAAACGGTGTCCTTATCATTGGTGCACTCTTCAGCCACGTACGTCCCCGGCGGGCACTGCTTGCACACAAACACCTCATTGGTCCGGCGATCTCGCCTGCTGTAGGTGGGGTAGCTGCCGGAACATGGGGGGCCCAAGAGCAGGACGTAGAGCACCACCCACTGGAAGGCAAAGGGAGAGAGCGCAAGTGAGCTAGATGCAGCAACCGGGTTCCTTTCCCAGTAACTGTCCTTGGCAAAGGTTTCTGCCATTGGGTGAGATTTCTAACATTTTGCTAGTATCCTCGTGGTCAGGTCCTGCTTGAGGAGTTTTCTCCCAAGTATCTGGTTGGCCACTGTGAGAATGGGATGCAGGATTAGATGGGCCACTGGCCTGACCCACCAGTCTCTTCTGAAAAAAGGTAAAGGTAAAGGACTCCTGACAGTGAAGTCCAGTCGCGAACGACTCTGGGGTTGCGGCGCTCATCTCGCTTTGTAAGCCGAGGGAGCCGACGTTTGTCCGCAGTTTTTCCGGGTCATGTAACCAGCATGACTAAGCCGCTTCTGGTGAACCAGAGCAGCACACGGAAACGCCGTTTACCTTCCCGCCAGAGTGGTACCTATTTATCAACTTGCACTTTGACGTGCTTTCGAACTGCTAGGTTGGCAGGAGCAGGGACCGAGCAACGGGAGCTCACCCCGTCGCAGGGATTCGAACCGCCGACCTTCTGATCGGCAAGCCCTAGGCTCAGTGGTTTAGACCACAATGCCACCCACACTTCTTAGGTTCCTATAAAGGGAAGCTTTTAATGTTTAACAGACTACTGTATTTTAATATTTTGTTGGAAGCCGCCCAGAGTGGCTAGGAAAACCCAGCCAGATGGGTGGGGTATTATTATTATTAGCATAAGAAGGCCAGTCCACCACCCTCTTTTCCACATGCCTCTGGGAAGCCCACAAGCATGGCATGAGCACAAAAGTCTTCTCCTACTGTTCATCCTCTGTGTCCAAAAAGCCGATGCAGGCTCCAAGTCCTCCTTCCCCTGCAGAGACAACAGCCCTGAGACTAGGAACAGGCTGCCTTTCCCTAAAGCAATGCGTGCAACCCTCACTTAGGATATTGAGTCACCTGCCCTCTGCCACCTCCTGTGTTCCTTGTTTCTCTTTAACATATGCGAACTCTGCTTGACTTGGCAACATCCCAGTTCAACTGCTTCCAAGAAGTCCATACGACGAGTAGGAAGACAGCCCTCCTTCCTTGCACTTCGCAACCCCCTGCACCCTCCCCAGCAGTCAAAGGCAGGCTGCTTCTGAACATTAGCTGTCATGGCTAATAGGCCTTGATGCCCTTACCCTTGGCCAAGCCATAGAGTCATGAGAGAGAGAGAGAGAGACTTCTTCCATTCTCTCTGCACCAGGGTTTCCCAAACTTGGGTCTCTGGCTGTTGTTGGACTACAACTCCCATCATCCCTAGCTAGCAGGACCAGTGGTGAGGGATGATGGGAGTTGTAGTCCAACAACAGCTGGAGACCCACGTTTGGCAAACCCTGCTCTACACCAAGGGTAGCCAATGTGGTGCCTTCCAGGTGACTACAACTCCCATGTTGGACCCTCCAACTCTACCCTGTTCAAGCGTATTTATGCTTGCAAACCTAGACCTCTGAAAGCAAAAGGGAGCTGGGAACTCTACCTCCGAGAGCGTCCTGAAAGGGTTCTGCTTGCTGTAGAGTTGCATACTACTTCCGAGGGTCTTGACAGTCCTGCTCGCTCTCTTGGAATCAAGTAGGGTCTGCTGCAGCACGGACTCAGCTTACGGAAAGCGCCCTTCTCTTGTGTTTGCAGACGATGTAGTTCTGGGAAAGAAAAAGTGAAAGGAAACAGAGTGTAAAGAGACCGTAAAGAACACAATGTGCAGGCATGCGGAGGGACGGAATGTTCTGTTCTTTGGAGAGTAGAATGAACCTTCTTAATTTGTCCAATATTGGCTGTTTCCCTTTGGGGGGGGGGGAATATACAGGACAGGGGGCTAGTTTTCAGAGCTGCCCTGACCCTTCCTCAAAACCACAGACAGGTGTCAGGATTAGACAAGTGGAGGATCATGTGAAGAGATGGTATCCATGTCTTGTGTTGAGCTGATTGAGTACCTGGAGGGTTGTGTGGTCTGGGAGGGTGAGCTGAGCCCCTGGGAATGTTACTCCCTCATTTAAGGAAATTGAAACCTGACTATCCTTATCTCAGGCCTAGCAGCATCCCATCCATCCATCCATCCACAATGTAATTAGTGTCAGGGCTGGATTAACCATTAAGCAAAATAAGTGCGTGCTTAGGGCATCTGGGGAAGGAGGGGGCAGCATGTAAATTGCTCAGTAGAGCATTCGTTTTCTCAGTTGAAGTATGTTAAAAATCCCAACAGAACAATGATGCAACAAGACAGGCTGGAATCTGGGTTCCTCACCTCAACGAAGCATAGAAGCAGATGCGTTACGTAAGGTTAGTTTTGAGGATCTGATCAAAGGCTTTGCAATTAGAAAAAAGTAGAAGAATGCAGAAGGTACATAAAGAATGGAGAATATTTAAAGACTATTTGAAAAATTACTGTAACCAAAAAAATCTCCTGGCAGACCTTGAATGATTCTTGCAAAACTAAGGTGATAAATAATAAAGTACTCTTGACAAGAACTGGGAAAGCAAAAATAATAATAAGGTGCTGCATGTAGAATAACGAAATGAGAAATAGGACGAGAATAATCGGAATCTAATTTTATTTATTTTAATCTTTTTTCTTCTTCTTTTCTGGTATGAGAATAAGGGTCTAAGATAGCATCTACCTCATGCTCCCAGCATCTCCCTCTTCTTTTCTCCTATCCCTCTTGTTCCACTTTAGCCTTATTTATTTTTTATTTTTTACATTGAAGGCACATGAACCAGCTTTTGCTGGAAAAGCAGGGTAGTCCAGGCTCATGAGCATCTCGCAAGGATAAGATAGTCCTTTTTTATTTTCACATTCTGTACTCCCAATACTCTTAAACTGTTGATTTATGCTGTTAGTCAGTTTATATTCCACTGGGTCCTGGGATCCTCTCCATGTTCTTATTCCAAATAAAAGTTTGTTGCTTTAAAAGCACTGGCATAAGTTCTTGAGAAGGAGGTCCAATTTCTAAGTCCAGTGCCCAGACTTTTGGCCACTGAGTAGGCTGGGGAAGAAGTTTTTATCATTTTGTGCTAGCTGATGAAGCTGTCAGGAGTTCAGCCTACACTCGAGTAGGACCCTGGTAGAGACACATGCCCAGCTAGCATGTTCCCTCCCTCCCTCGATCGTTCGGGAGCTTCAAAAGCTTTCTTCTGCCCGAACATCACAGCAACCGATGCCAACCGACACCAGCACACTTAGGCATCCGCAGAGTTTGCGCAACTTGCGTGACAGACCTCAGCAACTCAGCATTTTGGCTAATCTCCTTTATTTACATATAAACACACACAGAGCACTGCAACATGGCTCCCTCTCTCTCTAGCATCAGACAGCAAAGAGAGAAAGAACAAAGGACAATAGTCCCACTTCAGGGAACACAGTAACACAAACATCCTGTCCCCATCACTTCCCACTCTGTGGAGTCAAAACAAACACCATCATGTGACAGACAAAAATCCCATGAATGCAATCATGGAGCAGGAATTCTAACAGAAGCCTCAGGCATAGAGACCCTTGCTAAGAGATGCACAAATCTCTGAGATTTCCCAGAGAGCTTGCATTTTGTTCCCAGTATCTGGTAAGAGCAATGGGAGGTGGCACTACTACCAGGAGGGTCTTTAATTGGACCAGACACCCTTATCCTGACAACAGCTGTAGTCCCACTTACACTATTTGTTAAATAGATGAACTCATGCACACAGAAGCTGTCGAGACAACTGTTTATCTGCTATTTCTGACAACACATTTGGGCATTTCAGGATTATGGCATGGCTGGGTTTTTTGGGGACTTTCAAGCAACCATCAACTAAGGTAAAGGTAAAGGTACCCCTGCCCGTACGGGCCAGTCTTGCCAGACTCTAGGGTTGTGCGCTCATCTCACTCTAGAGGCCGGGAGCCAGCGCTGTCCACAGACACTTCCGGGTCACGTGGCCAGTGTGACAGAGCTGCAACTGGCGAGCCAGCGCAGCACACGGAACGCCGTTTACCTTCCCGCCGGTAAGTGGTCCCTATTTATCTACTTGCACCCGGGGGTGCTTTCGAACTGCAGGCGCTGGGACCGAACGACGGGAGCGCACCCCGCCGCGGGGATTCGAACCGCCGACCATGCGATCGGCAAGCCCTAGGCGCTGAGGCTTTTACCCACAGTGCCACCCGCGTCCCTTAACCATCAACTAGTTCCACACAATCCAAACCATCTATGGTGTGAATCTGTCCATGGCCAGTTCAATTCATTTCCCTCTGAACTCCCTAGTCTACATCCCCCTGCCGCAAGAAGCGTGTAACTTCTTGCTACCTATGGATTACACCACCTAGCCTTGGATCATAGCCAAATGTCTTATCTTAGAATGAGGTTTCTTTGAAGACAGGTGCATTAAGTAGAAGACGCACAAAGAGACTGGAGCTGACATACGACTCGTACACAATGTTAAATAGGAACCAGCCATCTATCTATCAAGGGACCCAAACCAATGGCTTCAAATGACAAGAAATGAGGTTCCAATTAAACTTCAGGAAGAACTGAGAAACTAAAAGATAAAGTGCGAGACTGGCTTCATTATTATCAAATAAGAGAGGCCTATAATTTGGATAAAAAAATGGCTTCCAGGTGGAAAAATCAAAATTGGAAACAGAACTGTTAGATCCCAAAACTAAGATACTTTCAAGAATGTATAACTTGCTGTTAAAATGGAATACGCAGGATGAAACGGTTAAATCTGCTATGATCAAATGGGCACAAGATATTGGTCATAACATTATGTTTGCTGACTGGGAACAGTTGTGGACCACCGGTATGAAATTTACGGCATGTAATGCCTTAAGAGAGAATATTATGAAAATGATCTATAGGTGATACATGACACCAGTCAAGCTTGCAAAAATCTATCATTTGCCCGATAATAAATGTTGGAAATGCAAAGAAAATGAAGGTACATTCTTTCACCTTTGGTGGACTTGCCCAAAGATTAAGGCTTTCTGGGAGATGATCTATAATGAAATGAAAAAGGTATTTAAATATACCTTCCTGAAGAAACCAGAGGCCTTTCTTCTGGGCATAGTCGGCCAATTGGTGCCAAAGAAGGATAGAACTTTCTTTATGTATGCAACAACAGCAGCAAGAATACTCATCGCAAGGTATTGGAAGACACAAGATTTACCCACCCTGGAAGAGTGGCAGATGAAGGTGACGGATTATATGGAATTGGCGGAAATGACTGGCAGAATCTGAGACCTGGGAGAAGAGTTGGTGGAAGAAGACTGGAAGAAATTTAAAGACTATCTTCAGAAACACTGTAAAATTAATGAATGTTAAAATGATGTTGGATTGAAAATAAGTGGCATTAGCAACAAAGTTAATAAGAATATGCAAAAATGAATTGATAATGGATGAAAATATAGAGTTGTAATATGTTAAGATACAGAGTTAAGATAAACGAAAGAGGGTAAGGATTTGCTGATTTGATTATTTAAATGGGAATACAAAAAGGGGAGGTGTGAGGAGGCCAAGGAAATAAGCTAAGGAGTTTAAAGTTACAAAAAACGGATTTGTTTTTAATTCTTTTTTAGTTATTTGTCTTTTGTATTTTTACTCTTCTTTTTTCTTTTTTATGTATTTTTCTATGTTCTTTTTTTGTATTTTTTTCTTTTTATATGACCTTTTTCTATTTTGTAAACTTATGTTTTTGTAAAATCTCAATAAATATCTTTTTTTTAAAAAAATAAACTTCAGGAAGAACATTCTGAAAGTAAGAGCAGTTCAACACCCTCAATAATGTCCACACTGACTGCCAGTGGCTCTCCAGGCTCTTCGCCAGGCAGTCTTCCCATGTCCTACCTAGAGATCCCAAGGATCTGGCATGCTCTGCCCCCTCAGCCACGGCCCTTCTCCAAACACATGCTAAGCCAAGCAAGAAATAATATGAAAAGTGTGTGTTATTGTCAGCGCTGCCCAAGGTCCCAGCTCACACAAGACCAACGCTGCTTCTTCCTCAAGTAAAAAAGTCTTTATTGAAGTTCAGTTTCATTTCCAGACGCGCAGCGCGCAACGCTACGTCTATACCTTAGACCGTCGCACTTGTGTCACTGCTCCCTCTTTCGGGGAGGCTAGCTGGCCCTGGCCTTCCCTCCGTTTCCCCACTTCCCGATGGGGGCGTGGTTACCCCTGACTCATCTTCTCTCCCCGCTGGAGGAGAAGCTGGTCCTGACTCATGTGACTCTTCCCCCCCACTGTGCTCTGGTGGGGGAACTGGTCCTGATCCTCCACTGCTCCCTTGGGAGTCCCCTCTGGTCCCTTGTTTATGGAGCGTCCCCCCTGGGACCCCCCTCGCCCTTACCATAGGCGCCCCCTTCTGGGAATCTTCTGATTCGCTGGAGAAGCTCATGGAATCTCTCGGGTCACTGTCATATTCCCCTACGCTCCCCTCTGATTCCTCTCCTCCGCTCTCTATTTGCTCTCTCCCCTGCTCTTCTGCTCCTGAGCCTCTGACAGTTATGCTTATGTGAAACAAGACACAGACCTCATATCCTAATAGCGCAAGGATCTGGGAAGCATCCAGCCACACAAATCTTTTCAATTAAGAATAAATCTTTACCCAATAAAAGTTTATTACTTAAATAAACTCTGTGCGAATCCCAGACATCTCTGCTAGGACCAAAAGAATTAACCACAGTAGCCCAGCTGAAGTCATCTCAGACACCCTCCAGATATTTTGGGTTATGACTCCCAACATCCCCAGCCAGCACAGGGTTAGTAAGAGATATAAAACCAGTGCAGGGTTGCATAATGTGGAAGACTGGCTTAAGAGAATGAAGGAAACCTCACTCCTTTTGAGCAAAAAGAACATAGTCGCCGCAATGGAATACCAAGGCACCTTTTGCAGTGGATTATTATTATTAATAATAATAATAATAATAATAATAATAATAATAATATACCACTTTATATTTTAAAGGAAAACAATCTCAAAGCAGTTTACAACACATTAACACATCAAATAAAACAATCCAGAAGAAAAAAAATTCAAGCTTCAAGGAAAATATTTCAGATCCTTTCTCTAAGTGACATTTTGCTTTCCCCACATTTATGTCCCCATACTTAATTTATAGAGCTGCCCCACAGCAGAAGTGCTCTAGGAAGCCAGTGTGGTGTAGTGGTTACAGTGTCGGACCAGGACCTGGGAGATCAGGGTTCAAATCTGCACTCAGTTGTGAAGCTCACTGTGGGTCATTGTAAAGATTAACTGCGGAGTGGGACGGGGTGAACTATGTACTCCTTGGAGAAAAAGTTGAGATATGAATGCAATAAACAAGCTCTTCTCCTTATCTGCTGGAGGGCCCAACCAGACGGAGATGTCAGTCGCCCATCTGGCATCAAGACATCTCCACATGGTTGCAAAATGTGCCTGGGGAATTTCTAACACTGCTATGCACACACACACACACACACTGCTTTTCTCCCCAGCTTATATTCTCCCCAATTTAAATGTATAAAGTTACATGATTAATTTGGGCAGGTAGCTTAGACGGAAAGCCATTTACTGTATATCCGTAAGACAGGATTCTTTCAAAAAAGAGACTTGATGAAGTGGTCGAATCAGCCACTTTGGGCAGATCCACAGCACGCATTCAACACAAATTTAAAGCACTTCTCTCAAAGGATCCTGGAAACTGCAACTTCCCATTACAGAGCTACAATGCCAGCATCCTTAACTACAGTTCTTTGGGGGAAACCATGCGTTGAATGTGCTTTAGAATGTATGTGGATTTGCAGTATTATAGCACTTTAAATAAACCCTATAATATACCAGAAGAATTCTGCTCAACAAAGAACAGTCTCTTTTGTACACCTGATGAACATTTAACGACAGCCTCATAGGCACATCTGTACACACAAACACACACGCAAGCACCTGACAAAAACTTCATGTCCTTATGACAGCATCACATGTACACCAGCACAGACACATGCATTTCTCATACCTCCCACCAGACATAGACACACATGCACCAGTTGCACATGAACACACAGGAAATCGTCATCTCTGCCAGGAAAACAGCACTGACGACCCCTACGTTCCCTCGGAATGCACATCAGCACAGGGCACCATGCCGAAGAGGCTAATAATAATAATAATTTTATTATTTATGCCCTGCTCATCTGGCTGAGTTCCCCCAGCCACTCTGGGTGGCTTCCAGCACTCTAAAAACATAACAAAACGTCAAACATTAAAAACCTCCTGATACAGGGCTGCCTTCAGATGTCTTCTAAAGGTTGTGTCGATCTTTATCACCTTGACATCTGATGGGAGGGCGCCACCGCAGAGAAGACCTGGTGATGGTGATGATAACCAACTATAAGGGTACCTACTGAGAAGAGCCATTAAAAAGCAACTGTACCAAAATGTGGAAATAATAAATATTCAGGGGCGGCGCCGAACTTTGTCCTCGCTCAGGGCGCAGTATTACTAAAGTCCGCCCCAGCATCATGTCCATACCTGTATCTGCACACATACCTCGCACCAGACACGGACCCACATGCAGCCGGCGCGACCACGCGAACCCTCAGGAAAGGGTCATCTCCGCTAGGAAAGCAGCGCAGATGACCCTACCTGAGACACAAATCATCACCACGCGTTCCCTCGCAAGGCGCATCTCCGCGCGCACACGGCTTTCTATTCGTGGCAATGCCAGAAACGTTTCGCCACCGCGCGTAAAGGCGCACGGCGAGGCGCACGCGGGCTGGCAGACTCTGCCGAGCCACGCGCGCCTCTTCCGCCGCCGGAGCCGACTTAGGCGGCGCCGCGCTCCGCCCCTGCCTGCCCTTTACCTCGGCTCGTTGCGGTTTCGTTGGTGGGCTCGCCTTGGCGCGGCCTTTGCTCCCCGCCGCTTATATGGTGGCTCTCCGCCGCTTCTTTCCAGGTGGCTCCACCCCAAGGGAAATCCCAAAACCAAACGCGTTTCCAAATTTGCGCGCTTCCTGGAAAAGCGATGAGGACAAAGGGGGGGTTCGGTTCATAGCTGTCGACCTTTCCTTGCGAGGAATCCTATTCGGAATAAGGGGATTTCCCTTTTAAAAAGGGAAACGTCGACAGCTGTGATTCGGTTCGAGGATCCGAAGCGCAGCCACCCGCTCGAAACAGCGGCAATTGGGTGATCGATCGCCCAAGGGGCAGTTGACGACCCCAGCCCCATGAGGGTCGTGTGTGTTCAGGTCCCATTCTGCGGTTTCTTCAGCCATGGATCTGCGTGGCTCTGGTGCCACTCTCTGTCCGCAAAATTCATCTGGATGGAGCTTATTCTCCCTTCCCTAAATCGCCGGTTCTCTGCTCCCCGCCTCGATTCTGGCATGTGTGCAGGCATTTTTGAACTTTTGTTCAGGCACCTTAAAAATAATAAATCCCAGGGAGGCAGCAAGTGCTAACGTAAGGTTGTAGCTGGGTGGTATAGCATCTAGCTTGCATTGAGAAGTTCCTGGGTTCTATTGCCAGCGCCTCCAGGTGGAGCGGAGAATATCACCTGGCTGAAACCCTGGAGTGATGCTGTCAATCACTGTAGGCAGTACTGACCTGGATGGACCAACGGGGTTGATTTCATGAGGCTAGGTTCTTAAGTGCTACTAACCACAGTTATGATTCACGGTAGGTGGGTTGGTGGGGAGGGTGGATAGGAAGATATCAATTTCCTTTTAATAAGAAGAAATACTGAAGCCTTTTGAAAGAGTGATTTTTACCAAAGGCAGGGATTCCCAGACTGGTATATGGACCACCAATACTTTGTTTAAGTGGATACTTGACTGAAGACGAGAGGCGGTGCATCTGTCACATTAAATATCAATGTTGCATTTAAATTGTGGCTTTTATTTCTTACATTGTGTTTTTATTGTGTTTCCAATTTGAATTCTGTTGAATGCAAAAGAATACAACATAATAAATTTCTAAAAGCAATAAAAACGCAATTAACAATCATGCAGCATCTAGCACAGCAGTTTATGATTGCTACGGCAGGCACAAAAACTATTAAGTGATCTGCCAAAACCCTCAGCAATTTTTAGATGGTCTGTGAAAGTCGTGGAATCACCATATGTACTGTGATGACAATGTCTGAATCCTTTGAGTGCACTGTGTAGAGATCTTGAGAAAACAACTCCCCCTGGAGCCAGGCTGCTTATTAAACACTGAACTCCTTTCTGGTAAAATTGGCTCCAACCCACAACAGTTTCTTGCTGTCTAAAGAGCCACAAGAGGGAGTATAAGTTTCATGCTAGATAGAACAAAGTACAGTGGTACCTCAGTTTACGAACTTAATGCATTCTGGAAGTCTGTTCTTAAACTAAAACCATTCTTAAACCGAGGCGCGCTTTCCCTAATGAGGCCTGCCGCAGGCGGTGCCCTTCCACCATTTGGATTCCGTTCTTAGACACTACTTCCAGTTTTGCAGAGTTTGTAAATCAAATCGCTTGTAAACAGGGTTGTTCTTAAACTGAGGTACCACTGTACTAGGATTTAATCCGTGGCAGTGTCTCTAATTCAAAGGGTCAGGATAACAACCTGCATATATGTCAATAAACAGGCGTAGGAGTTGCAGGTCAATGCTATACCTGTTCATTCAGAACTGTGCTCTGTGGAACAGATTCCCAAATAAATATGCATAAATAAATATGCCCACATCAAATTAGGCATGCCCTCAATTCTCTCGTGCTGAAATCCATCTTCAGCTTTACCTAAAGCACTTTGCAGAGATTTTGCTTTACTCAGTCAATTCCCATTAGTAAGTATCATAAGCTTGGTTTGTATGGGCTGCTCCACTACAAGCCAAATGTGTGAACTGTCTCTCCTGAAAGAGTATTGAGATGTTGGACAGTATGGTGATTAATCCAGGATAGTTCTTGTGTGTGAGAAGAGAAGACTCCCTGGAAAAGACCCTGATGCTGGGAAAGATGGAGGGCACAAGGAGAAGGGGACGACAGAGGACGAGATGGTGGGACAGTGTTCTCGAAGCTACCAGCATGAGTTTGACCAAACTGCGGGAGGCAGTAGAAGACAGGAGTGTCTGGTGTGCTCTGGTCCAGGGGGTCACAAAGAGTCGGACACGACTAAATGACTAAACAACAACAACAACAGTTTGTGAGTGTGTGTCATGAGACATCAGGATGCTGTGCCCCTAAGCCAGGGTCGGCAAAAATTTTTAGCTGCGGGCCGGTCCACTGTCCCTCAGACCTTGTGGCGGCATGGGGGGAGGGGAGCTGGAAGAAGATGCGAGGGGGGCAAGTAGTCCTCCTCCCCACCCCCTAGCCCCAGCCGCTGCGCTTACCCCCCCCCCAGGGGCTGCCGCCACCACTACCACCACCGCCGCTGCTGCTGCGTCTTGTGGGTAGGCAGAGCGAGCTCGTCCGCTCTGCCCTCTGGCCCACAGAAGCACCAGGGTGGTGGCGGTAGCAGGAAGATGAGCAGTGCAAAAGGGCTGGCTCCAGAGAGGGGCTGCTTAAAATAGCGTTCAGCCAGCTCAGCCCAGCCCCCTTCCTCCTCTAGGCAGGGCAGGAAGAAGCCAGGAGGTGCTAGGAGTTTAGTAGCCAGAAAATGGAAAACACAAGAATTACCAACGGTAGAAGAATGGCAGATGAAGATGATGGAATTTATGGAGTTGGCTGATCTCACCAGGAGAATCCGCGACCAGAAAGAACAGGACTACCAAGAAGATTGGAAGAAATTTAAAGACTATTTGAATAAATATTCTAATATTAAAGATATGTAACCACTTGAAAGAACCAATCAGGCTTAGGACTAAATTAGACTTAAATGTATAAATAAGAAAATGTACTATAAGAAAGGTAAAGAAACTGGAATATGACTGTAATATTGTTTTATGAAATAATGATATTGGAAACTGCTTTATTCAAATTAAGAGGAAATTCAGATGGAGGAGATTAGAGGAAGTCATATAAAATGTTTATGAAAATGGATTTTAATTAACTAGTTGAGTTTCTTTTCTTTTCTGTTTAGGTATGTTAAGTTTGTTATTCTTTTTTCTTATTTTTCACTTTTTTATTGTGTTGTTGTTGTTGTGTTGTTGCATATTCTCTTTTTTGTTATGTTTATTGAAAATTAATAAATATTATGGTAAAAAAAAAAAAGGAAGAAGCCAGGAGGAGGAAGGGTGGAGGCGCTGCCACGGTGTGTGTGAGGGAGGGGGGGAAATGGAATGGCAGGGGGGGAATGGTGCAGCCGAAACGAACAGAATCCCCATGCCGATCCACAGACAGTCCGCGGGCCGGATCCTGAAGGCAATTGGGCCTGATCCGGCCCCCCGGGCCTTAGTTTGCCGACCCCTGCCCTAAGCAATAGGTGTACACATGTTTCATGCTTTAGCTGTGAGCTGTTTTGCCTCAGGAGTGTTAGTCACCATTAAATAATCCTTGATGACTACTCCAAATCTACTCCAAATCTTCTAAACTTCTGTCCCTTCCAACTCTGTTTCACAGGATCCTTGGAATTACTCGGAACTGGTTAACAATGTACAGTAAATAGTTGGAAAGGAGGGTGCTAAAGGAGACGATCCTTCCATCTGGTTTAGCCAGGTCAAATTACTTCTATTGCTGGATCTTCCAACATTAGCATTATACAAACACCTGGTTACTTCACTTCCAATGAAACTTCTGAGTAAGCGCGTTCCGTAAGGGTGAAAACTTGAAGCCAGGTTTCTGGAACAATTGTCCAACTGTCCAACCACAATGTCACACCGGCTCTTTGTAATGCACGTACATTTAATAAGCATCTCTAACGTTTTCTGGCAGCTATGAGCAAAGACTAAACAACACAGCCCTTCCAAGCAGGCTTTCAGTTTAATACCAGAACAGAACCATCTCTTCCATGAAGCATGTGGAGACTATTCCCTCAGGCAACAGAAAATTGGCAACGCCACCAGCCCAGGACTCTGGTTTACTTGCTTCATTTTCTCCCTGCCCTGTTCCTGCTGCTGCTCCCAGCTGCACATCCAGCAAGGCCCTCTGCTACCTGCTCGTCTGTTACCAACCTCACCTGTTACTTGTTACTTTTAAGCTTTTCTTCTATGTAATAATAATAATAATTTATTAATTATATTCCGCCCATCTGGCTGGGTTTCCCCAGCCACTCTAGGTGGCTTCCAACAGAATATTAAAAACACAGTAAAACATCAAACATTAAAAACTTCCCTAAACAGGGCTGCCTTCAGATGTCTTCTACAAGTCAGATAGTTGTTTTTCTCCTTGACATCTGATGGGAGGGCATTCCACAGGGTGGGTGCCACTACCAAGAAAGCCCTCTGCCTGGTTCCCTGCAACCTCGCAGAGAGGGAACTGCCAGAAGGTCCTTGGAGCTGGACCTCAGTGTCCAAGCTGAATGATGGGGGTGGAGACGCTCCTTCAGATATACTGGACCGAGGCCGTTGAGGGCTTTCAAGGTTAGCACCAACTCTTTGAATTGTGCTCGGAAACGTACTGGGAGCCAATGTAGGTCTTTCAAGACGGTGTTGTGTGGTCTTGGCGGCCACTCCCAGTCCCCAGTCTAGCTGCCGCATTCTGGATTAATTGTAGTTTCCGGGTCACCTTCAAAGGTAGCCCCACACAGAGTGAAAATGTTGAAAACACATTTCGACTTGTGGCAGTACAGGCACTCTCCTCATCACCTGAGGAAGGAGCCACTTGGCCCTTTCTAAGAATAGGTAGGGAGGCGGGGGAGAAGCAGCACTATTGCCACTGCTGAACTGGCAGCAAAAGAGGGGAAAGTGGACAGGAGTTGGGGGGGGGAGAGAGAGGAGAAGTGGGGGCGACAGCTCCTGGTGGTGCAATCTCTTGTGTAGGAGTGGGAAACCTGAGACCCAGGTGTTGAACGTGGTCTTCGAGGCCTCTCTGTCCAGTCCAGGGTATATTCCCCAGGTCACCCCCCCTCCATTGCCAGCCCTCTTCTGAGCCGTCCTTGAGTGCGCTAGTGTTATGTACTGAGTTGAATAGGATTCAGAATGCAGCAGTCTGATTGGTCCTAGAACAATAGGATTCAGAATGCAGCAGTCTGATTGGTCCTAGAACAATAGGATTCAGAATGCAGCAGTCTGATTGGTCCTAGAACAATGCAGCAGTCTGATTGGTCCGCAGGAGCCACCCAATCCAGCTCTAGGTGGAAGTGAATCCGCAACCTGATTGGCCTACAGGAGAATCCCAGAATTAGCCAATCACGTGCAGCCCATTGTGTAAATAATGTATATAAAGCAGATATTTTGGGGGAACTTCCATTCCTCACTACTATGAGCTGAATAAAGAGCATGAAATCCACACTCGACTCTGAGTATATTTCAGCTAGCCTGGCTGGACCATGTCCTAGAACGGTCAGAATGTCTCTGGCTTCCCAGGTGGGAACGTTGCATCTCTGTGTGTTTGCCGAGACTTCTGGCTTAAGTTTTGTTAGAAGGTCACCTTCCTTAGAGTGCCTGCTTTCCTCTCTGGTCCTGCCCATGACTCAACATGTGGCTTCTGGAAGGTTGCCCACAAGAGAACATGGACCTTGGGCTGAAAAAACACACCGAACCCCAGCTCCCCAATTTAATAGGGACTGTACAAAATGAAAGGTTGTTTTGGAGAAGCAGGAAACCCGAGTAAATTCAGGCACATAATAGTTTTTAAAAATCCAACGCGATTGTGACTGTTCAGAGGACAATGACGGGAAATGCTCACTTCCCCATGTCTGAATGGCCAGTGCTGCTCCAAAGATAACATCACACAGTACTTTTATAACGGGGCATTCCGTGGGCACCAATCCTTACTGCAGGAGCTCCAGAATGTGCCGTTGACAAATACGAAAGCAGAAAATTTACTAGATTAGCATTAAGTTAGCATAAGGTAAAGGTAAAGGGACCCCTGACCATTAGGTCCAGTCGTGGCCAACTCTGGGGTTGCGGTGTTCATCTCGCTTTATTGGCCGAGGGAGCTGGTGTACAGCTTCCGGGTCATGTGGCCAGCATGACTAAGCCACTTCTGATGAACCAGAGCAGCGCACGGAAATGCCGTTTACCTTCCTGCCGGAGTGGTACCTATTTATCTATTTGCACTTTGACATGCTTTCGATTGCTAGGTTAGCAGGAACTGAGCAACTGGAGCTCACCCCGTTGCGGGGATTCGAACCACCAACCTTCTGATTGGCAAGCCCTAGGTCCACGTCCCTTTGCATAAGTTAGCAGACTGATCGCAAAACATTGCCTGCTCACCTGGAAGAGATCCAGTGGAACATCATCCTGTGCCTTTTGTTGTTGTGTAAATGCTGGCAGATGTTACGTTTATTGCTAGGGATGGATTGGGGGAACTTGGGGGAACTTTATTTGGTTCTAAAGGGTTCAAATTACTTGCCCTCAGCAGTGTATTTGAGACACATCATGTAAATAAAATTGAGTCAGATTTGGGCGCAGGCGGGTTGGGAAAGGGTGTAAATATATTCAGGAATCTGTAGGAGTGTTTTCTTCCCGGGGTGGAATTTCTTTCCCTCCCCCTCTTTGTTTTGTATTGCCAGAGAATTTGAGCAGTTCCCCCACCCCCACCCCCGCACAATGATCATCATCATCATTTGAAATAGTGGTGGTTTCCTCTTAAAACATCCTCCGTCTTATTTGGTAATATAAAAGCAAAATATGCAAATTACGGTAATCTCACCTGAAAACTTTCAGTTGATTTACAGCTTTAGTTAGCTAACTCGTTTTTACTAGCCTGGCCAAATTGCAGCTTCAGAGGCTGGGATTCACTTAAGAAGCCCCACCAGCATTAGAGAAAGAACTGCAAATAAAACTACCAATATCATAATGCTGTTGCAAAAACCTATCATGTGACTGTGTTTTGGAATACTGTGTACAGTTCTGGCAGCCTCACCTAAAAAAATAATAATGGAGCAACTCTTCTATGAAGAATGGTTGCAGCATTTGAGATGCTTTGGAGAAAAGGGGAGTAAGAGGCGAAATAATAATAATAATAATAATAATAATAATAATTATTATTATTATTATTATTATTATTATTATTATTATTAATTTATATCTTGCCCTCCCCAGCCGAAACCGGGCTCAGAGCGACTAACAACAATAAAAGTAACACAACATTTCAAAATCAATTCATTTTAAAATCAGTTCAAAATCAAATTAATCGCAACCATTAAGTTCCTTGAGGAATCCCAATAGAAGTTTATTAAAATATGAATAGCATGAAGAAAGTGGATGGGGGGAAATCTTTTCCCTTGGAATACTAGAACTCCTGGACATTCAGTGAAGCTGATTGATGGAAGATTCAGGGCAGATGCTTATTTACAGAGTGCATGGTTTATCTATGGAGTTCACTCTCCCAGGACTCAATGATGGTCATCAACTTGGATGACTTGTAAAGTGGATTAGACAAATTCATGGAAGAGGTGGCTATCAATGGCTATTAATCATGACGGCTGTGCTCTGCCACCACAGTCTGGAGGCATTAATGCTTCGGAATACCAGTTGCTAGAAATCGCAGGAAGGAAGAATGATCTTGTGCTCAAATCCTGCTTACAGGTTTCCTACTGGCTGGCTGCTGTGAGAACAGGATGCTGGGCTACATGCACCATTGGCCTGATCCAGCAGGGCCCTCTTATGTTCTTATGCCCTGCACAAGGACTGCTGCTTACACAATGGTTCTTCCCCACTTCCTTCCCCTGTCCCCCCCTTGCAAGTGTTTCTGGCAGAACCCCCAGAAGAGTGCAAAGTGGGAGTGCCATGTCACTGCCATACAATAAAGTGTCCAGAGTGAGGAATTAACTATTAATTGCCAAAAGTATACTTAGGGAAGGGACGCGGGTGGCGCTGTGGGTTAAACTACTGTACCGCTTGGGCTTGCTGATCAGAAGGTCGGCAGTTCGAATCCCCGCGACGGGGTGAGCTCCCGTTGCTCGGTCCCTGCTCCTGCCAACCTAGCAGTTTGAAAGCACATCAGAGTGCAAGTAGATAAATAGGTACCACTCTGGCGGGAAGGTAAACGGCGTTTCCGTGTGCTGCTCTGGTTTCGCCAGAAGCAGCTTAGTCATGCTGGCCACATGACCCGGAAAAACTGTCTGCAGAAGCAGTCAAACGCCAGCTCCCTCGGCCTGTAAAGTGAGATGAGCACCACAACCCCAGAGTCGTTCGTGACTGGACTTGTCAGGGGTCCCTTTATACTTAGGGAAAGGCATGCCCACCAGTCACACGTCTCTTAATTACTCCTAGGTGAGCACTTGATGAGGCAGTTATCTATCTCCCCCACCTGAACTGTGTGCAAGCAGGTGAAGACTATGCCTGCGTGAAACCTGTTTCTGCTCCTCCCTCTTCCATCCTCTCTTGGTCCTGGGAGACAGTGGAGGAGGAGAGTTGGGCACTGAAGGAGGAGGTGTGGAAGCCCTTGACTCAACACCAGCCTGACCCATTTCTCCTTCCTCCTGCACCTGTTCTTCACTCTCCAATCCTGCAGCTTCTCTTGCCTATGAGTCTTGCGTTCGGCTGTTACAGGCTCCCCCAGATTACTGGCTTCTTCTTCCAAGTCAAGTCTCCAACCCTCCTTTCTCCAGGTGCCTACCCGTCAGTATCCGGCCACCACTCCTCAGTATCCAGCCAGTCCCTGGCCAGGAATGGGGCTCCTTCCATCTGGCAAGCTGAAATGCTTGCACAGGCCAAAGAATTGTGACGTAGAATTGCCCCCAGAGGCTGCAAATTAAGAACACATCAAGCTAAATATATTGTTAGTTTGCAGTCTTGTTCTGGTGTTTCAGTTTGATTGGTGAACGAAACCACAACTTTATAATCATTGTGCCTGCCTTGAAGCATGCACAAAAGCGTCAGAGCACACTCATTTGAAATTCAAAAACCCTTCATCCAAATTCCTCAGTTTGTGTTCTTAGCTAGTCCAACCCCTGTGACAAGTACCCAAGGTTTTGTTCACGCTCATCCCTTACAGTTCATCCTTTCCTCTCTCCATTTGAAATCCTTGCATCTCCTGTCCCTTTTCAGCTTATACCACTGTTGAAAATTTATCCATTCATTTGTATCATTGATTTCCCCCTCCCCTGCTTTACTTTGAGCTTTTATTCAAATGTTTCCAGTTTAGGTTGTAAGATACTCTGGGCAAGGAATTTACATTTGCTCTGATGGCAATTGACAAATATCAAGCTCAAGTGAGTTTTATTTATTGATTTATATTCGTTCCATTAAATTAATATGGTTGTATTAAATTAATATGTCCATTAAATTAATATGGTTGTAGGGGGGGAAACCTCAAGGCAGTTTACAAAAAAAGATAAAACAATAAAATGACCACTAAAAAAATTACAGCTGCAGTTTGAATCATACAGAAGATTAAAACCACAGTAGAACAGACTAAAACAAATTAAAACTCCTTTAAGCTTCCTAAACATGTGGGTAAAAAGGTAAAGGGACCCCTGACCATTAGGTCCAGTCGTGGCCGACTCTGGGGTTGCGCCGCTCATCTTGCTTTATTGGCCGAGGGAGCCGGCGTACAGCTTCCGGGTCATGTTGCTAGCAGGACTAAGCTGCTTCTGGCGAACCAGAGCAGCGCACAGAAACGCCGTTTACCTTCCCGCCGGAGCGGTACCTATTTATCTACTTGCACTTTGACGTGCTTTTGAACTGCTAGGTTGGCAGGAGCTGGGACCGAGCAACGGGAGCTCACCCCGTCGTGGGGATTCAAACAGCCGACCTTCTGATCAGCAAGTCCTAGGCTCTGTGGTTTAACCCACAGCGCCACCTGCATCCCTAACGTGGGTAGGCTTGACTAAATAAGAATGTCTTCAGCAGGTGCCGAAAAGAATACAGTGAAGGTGCCAGTCTGGTATCAAGAGGCGGGGAGTTCCAAAGTGTCGGTCCTGTCACACTAAATGATCACATTCTTACAGATGTGGTGCGGGTATTCTGTGGCACGTGCAAAAGTGCCAATTCTGCTGATCAAAGCAGTAACTAAGTAGCTTGGGCTCTCCGCCAGTGCAGGATTTATGTATAAGCTAAAGAAGCTATAGTTTAGGGGCCCCCTGGATGTACTTTTCAAAAATTAAGATTAAATAAATAAATAAAACCTACATACAGCAACAGTGTTTTGTGTTGTGTAGGCTCTTATGATGTAAGTCATGGGCCCCGCCTGCTAGCCTGCTCCCTAAAATATCCCTGGTTTGCTCATTTCTATATATTGGGTGCCTACATTCTGCATGGACTGGTTGCACGGCAACATGTGCAAATGGCTTTAGATACCTATCAGGTCCATAAATTACCATTTAGCATATATTCAACACAAAAAAACAGCGACAATTTGTTGTTAACAAAGGACAGCTGGACATATCAAGGGCCCCATTACCTTCAGTAGCTTAGGACCTCATCAAACCTAAATCTGGCCCTGCTGTCCACCATCAGAAATTACTTGCTACCATCCAAAGGAAGACTTGGGAACTCAGTTCTGCCTCTCTTGGGACCAAGTAATGCTTGAACTCTATGCCTCCCCACAAACAAAAACAAAAAACCCCAGGGGTCAATCTGTCTCCCCAACCCCACTTTAAATACTTTCCCCAGAAATCTCTCTCTACAAAACCAGGATAGCCTATCAGTGAACTTTGCCACCAGAACCGGGAAAGTATCTGTGATAGCTTTCTTCCTTACAAGGAAGAGAAGCGGAACCCCAATTGGGAATATCTGCAGAATAGCACAATGCAGATATTAATAATTTGTGCTGTGCTGTGCTGTGCTTCCTTTCCGGCCGGTTGTGCTGTCACTTCTAAGGCAACCCAGTGCATGCCCTTGTGAGTGGGAGCCACACAGCCATTGACCCAGCTTCCTCTTCCTTGGAAAAGGCCTTAGAACATGTTGGGTCATTGGTTCATCTAGTTCGGCGCTACTGAAACTGGTAAGTGACTCCCCAGTTTCAGGTGGATCTTGTCCAGCACTCCAGGTCCCTTCCAACTCTGCAACCCTACGATTCTAAGAAATGTGAGCAATTGAACCTTGGGACCATTTGCATGCAAACCAGGCGCTCTGCCACTAATCTCCAGCTCTTTATCGGGAAGGATTCTTACACAAAGACACAACACAAATCCTTGCGGCCACCTCCTTTAGAAATCCTTGGACTCTTGTGACAACCTGTGAGAGCCACTGCTGTGTGGTGGTTAGAGTGTCAGACTAGGGTTCAAATCCCCCACTCGGCCATGAAGCTCACTGGGTAACCTTGGACCAGTTACTCAGCCTAGTCTACCTCACAAGGTTGTTGTGAGGATGAAATGGGAACTATGTAAGCTCCCTTGGAGGACAAGTGGGATACAAATGTAATTAATAATAGGAGTAGGGTAGTAATTAGCATTCCAAACGAGGTCTCTTCCTACAACCAGGGGCAGAGGGGCATTCCCCACTCTTGGTAGGTATGCAGAATAGGGCCTTCTTGGTGGCTGCTCCCATATTTTGGAACTCCCTCCCTGGAGAAGCCAGACTGCCTCCCTCCTTGTCCTTCTGCTGGCAGTTGAAGACTTAATTGTTCCAACAGGTTTGGGGGAAATGACTACTTCTAATGAAAGGGTTGGTGCTGTTCTGTTTCTTTTTTTAATTATATGTATGTTTTAATTGACCACACACACACATGCGGTTTACTGGATTGTGTTTAATGGATTTTAAATGGACTCTCCAATATTTTAAACTCTTCCTATTTTATCTGGAGGTCTCCATCAGGGAACAAGGTGGGTTATAAATAAATACAATAATACAACAATTGCCTATTAATTTCCTTATTTGTCATTTATTTCTTTTAAAAAACATCGTATGCTGCTTTCCCTCAGATACCTTTAAAAAAGAAAAAGAAAAGAAAAGAAAAGAAGGATGACTAAAAACATCAATAAGCCAATAGAACAAAATAAAATAGACGAAGGCTGATCGCCGAAGAATTGATGCTTTTGAATTGTGGTGCTGGAGGAGACTCTTGAGAGTCCCATGGACTGCAAGAAGATCAAACGCATCCATTCTGAAGGAAATCAGCCCTGAGTGCTCACTGGAAGGACAGATCCTGAAGCTGAGGCTCCAGTACTTTGGCCACCTCATGAGAAGAGAAGACTCCCTGGAAAAGACCCTGATGTTGGGAAAGATGGAGGGCACAAGGAGAAGGGGGCGACAGAGCACGAGATGGTTGGATAGTGTTTTCGAGGTTACCAGCATGAGTCTGACCAAACTGCGGGAGGTAGTGGAGGACAGAGGTGCCTGGCGTGCTCTGGTCCAGGGGGTCACGAAGAGTCAGACACGACTAAACGACTAAACAACAACAACAACAAAAAATAGACGAGGCCAAACAGCAGGGAAAGAGGGACACATTCTGCAGCAGAGCAGCAGAGAAGGCGAAGCAGCAGTCTGGTGCTCAGCAACCTCCTTTAGCCACATGGCAAAATACAGCTAAGGATGGGGCCACAGGAGGCAGGGGAATGTTCTACAAGGTTGGTGCCACAAGCGAAAAGATCCTGCCCAGTTTCTCTGGTTTGTAGATATGGCCATGGGTCAAAGAAAGATTCGCAACCCTTGCTTTAGAGCTTTAAAAAATGAGGAACAGCCCCTTGACTTGAGCCTGCAAATGAATACTACGACCTGTCTTTTGTTTTGGAAGGGATAACTTGTCCCAGTTTCCAAAGCTGAATCAGACTATGACTGGTCTCACTGTGCTTGCCTGCTAGAGGTTGCGTTCTCCAGAAGAAAGCTCTGCCACTTTAATAGTCATGGAAAGGAGGAGCGGAATGGCAGTTGCCAGGTGACTTTAGCAGGGATACTTCTAGGACTTGCCTCCAAAGCTGCTTGAGAGCTAGGTGGCATATGATGATCTCCAGGGGGCTTAATCTTAGGTTTGGTTGGCATTCATCTGTATCAGGGGACAATGGAAGACAATGCGCCTTTGGGGTGAAGTCAAACTGTTGGAGAGTTGCAGTGCCTGCTGTGGCTGTAGAGAGAAATGCATGGGAGAGATGTTTTGTTGCAGCTGGGCAGCTGAAGATGTCTGCAACATGGCCTTTCTTCTCTCTGTGCTCCTCCCAGCGGTCATTCCTTCTCTGGTCACTGCTATGGATATGTGACCTAATTGATTGCCGCCAGGCTCCGCAGTTATCTTATGGTTATTGTTTTCATAATAATAATCAGGGGTTTTTTCCCAGCCGGAACTCAGTTCCAGCACCTCTCAGGTGGGCGCCATTGCCATTATAAGAGAACAAGGGAGGCTTTCATTGGGAGGCGTTCATGGGGAGTTCTGGCACCTCTTTTCCTAGAAAAATAGCCCTATAATAACGTTCTTTTACATACCGCCTGTCATCTCTTCTGATAAAGAGCTGCACATTTCAACAGGGACTTGTCAGGTGTAGGAAGTTCTTTAAAAATGAAAGAGGCACAATAGCAAGTTTTGGGATTCACCCAAACTCTTTTTCATTTAAACCTCTGCTGCATTCTTCCTTTTCCTTGTGAGTCACTCTCAAATTAGCCCTACCTCACAGAATTGTAAAGAACTCTAATCCCTTTGTAAGGTGGGTATTGCAAAATGGGAATGACACACAGTAGAAAGCTGTTTAGCACGCTATACAAAGCCCCTTATATGGAGCTCTCTGGTGTATAGGGGAGTGGTCTTTCACAGCCGTTCCCTAGAACCGTGCAACCTAGAAAGGTCAGGATCTGAACCTAGCTAGGCCTTCTGCAAGCTGACCACCGAGTCAAACCATTAGCACACCTAGCCCTACTAGATTCCGACTGGCTTTATTTCTTACAGCTCTCAGGCAGCAAAGTCTCTTTGACCCTTGCTACTTTAGAGCCATTTAATTGGAGATGGTGGAGTTCAACCTGGGACATGCACTGTATGCAAAACATTTGATTTGCCACTAAGGTACGAGGCCTTTGCAGCATAATGAGGTCACCGGAGAAATTAAGGGTGCAGCTTTTGAAATTAGTCAGTTCCCGGCAGTTTGGTTCATTTGTATATTTCCCAGCAAGACTCGGTGAATTTATTATTTCGCCTGTTCTTGTTCCACTTGGGTCAACAGGGATGCAGAAGAGGAAGACAAAGACTTCTAGTTCTCCATCACAGTCATTAAGCTTGGGAGTTTCCATGCCAGAATCTTTGTTTTTGTCCATGCACAAACCTCAGAAGACCAGAAGATGTGTGTGAAAGTCCTCCCTGAGGGACTTGGCTGGGGAAATTCAGCTGTCATTCCTGCCACAAAGCAGAACTGCTCCAATATTTCTCTGCCCGACTGCGCCTTCCCAGTAAAACATATTGCACCAAGACATGTCTACCTGATCAGAAGTCACGTATAGGCCAGGTCTACCAGGAACTTAACTGAATTCTGGTATTTGAACCACAGAATCATACTAAGTCAACACATTGGATTCTATCTTCAGAAAAAAATAAATGTATGCAAATCATTTTATAAGTTTCATAACCCAAAGCTAAAAGGAGAGCTAGGTAGAATGCCATCCATAATCCCCAGTAAACAGAAATTTATTGTAAGACATATTGCAGCCATCCTCACACTTAAACTAATGTTTAAAAGGGGACAGAATGCACTACTAGAAGGTTTGGGAGTGTCTTTTCCTCTTAATTAGGCAATGTAGGAATTATTATTATTATTATTATTATTATTATTATTTAAATTTATATACCACCCTTCATCAAAAGACCACAGGGCTGCTTACAAGTAAACATGTAATTTAATTCTGGACTGGTGAGATGTTGTCAAAAAAAACAGGCTAGCACCATCTGCAAGCCTTAGCCAAGTTACACTTTTCTACAGAAAACTAAACTCTTCTGAAGCTGCATAATTCAGGAGTTCCTTATGCCAATTAATTGAAAACCTGATAAAACACAGGCAGATATGTCTTCTTAAGAGGCTAAGGTCAAAGCCTCATGAAAATTGATAAGGGATAAGCCCATCTTTCAGTTTCATCCACCCAGTAACTCAACTCATCCTCCAGGGAAAGTCTTCAAACTCATCACAGACTCATGACATAATTCTATAATTTATTTTAAACTGCTGCTATGTAGAAGAGTTAACTGCTTTTATAAATGCTTCCACATTGATATATTACGGGGTCTTCCCTTAGAACAAAGCCCTTTTGAATCCTCAGGGGGAATTCCTGAGGGAATATTTGTCTGTCTGTTTGTCTGTTGGACTGTGGCCTTCTGAGGAGTATTGCCCTTGGAAATGCCCCTCTGACCCTTTCAGGACTTGTGGGGAGAAAGAAAGAGAGTCGGATCTCTAAAGGGAGGCAATTTAATCCTTATATTCTGGCACCTTCAGGGGGAAAAAAGAGCGGGAAACTCCTCAGCTGGAGGGCAACTGCCATGTCTCTGCCCACACGATTGCTCACATCCTTGTCTGTTCTGAGGAGAAAAGTGTCGCACTTTTCTCTGCAGAAATAAACATGGCACTCCAGAGGAGATCCCACAGAACTGCCACTTCAAGGAGATTCCTCACCAAACGTCTTATGTCTTTCTGAGGAGGGTAATAAGCGACACAGATCACTTAAAGCAGGCATGTCCAAAGTCCATTCTGGGGGCTGGTTTTATCTGGCCCCATGGCAGTTTATTTATTGGGGTCAAATCCTTTAAACAGCTCAACAAGTTCAATCCTAAAAAGATCTCAACAATTTTGAGGTAAAATCGCAAAAAAAAGCTTAACAACTTCAAACCTAAAAAAAGCACAACTTTGGTCTGCCCTCACGCATGTTCACTTCATCCATTTGAAAAAAAAGTTTGGGCACCCCTGACTTAAAGGCTGACAAGTTTTGAGGGCATCTCCTTGTAACTCCTGGACACAGAGAGAACACACTGGAAATCCATATAGCTGCAATACAACATATACCATGTGGCCTTTCCTCAGTGATTATTCCACATAAATCCATAGTCCCCCTGGTGTTTGAGGGATGGAAAACAAAGAGGATGGGAATACTTTGCCACTTTGTCAGTGGATCCTGACTTTATATTAATCCTTCATGATTATCCTTCATGCATAATCTCCCAGTGGGCTCCCTTTGCCCTGGCAGAGAAACTCTGAGCAAAACCCCCTAACATCAGCCATCAAGGCAAGAACAAAGCAAAACAAGACCACTCAGACGTGTTGGAAAGAGTCCACTCAGCCTTCCAAAACATTACTGATGTTTTGCGGGAAAAACACTGTAGGTGGCTAGGTGGGAGCAAAAGGGGGAAACTTTTAGATGTGTAGCCAGGGATTATGATGTGAGCTCAGACGCCACAGGGTGTTTGTCAGCTGCAAAATCCATCTGGCCTTTGCCCAGAGAGCCAGGAAACAACTTAAGGTGAAAGCCTGCCTTGAGAAAGAGCGGATTCCAACTGCTCCTCTGTAAGCTCATAGCAGAAGCAGTCCAAACAGCCTTATTAGTTGGTTTCCCATAAACTGGAAGTTCCTTTTTTACTCGAATGTAATGTGCACCTGTTTTGGCCGAATTATGTCATGAAAATTAGGGTGTGCATTAGATTTGATGGCGTGTTAGTTTTGATTGTTGAAACACACCACTGACATAGCAAATACTTTTTGGGTTTCAAAGTTTTGAAAACCGAGGCGCGCATTAGATTCGCGTAAATATGATAACTCCTGGAGGAAATTAAAAGAAGAGAATCCACAGAACTTGAAGGCAATTTGTGAGAGCTCTGGTGCCTTTTGGATCTCTGTTTCCTTTTGTCTTGTGCATAGAAAATCTCCCCCTGTCAGACTTAAATGAATGAGGAGGAAATAACCTTCTGGGAAATGAAGCTTCCAAGCTAGAATAGAAACTTAGGAAAATCACCTTCTCCCAGGAAGGAGACTGGCACATTAGAAAGTGTCTGTCACACAACAGTGAGGGGGGGAACAGGCGATCCCGCAGGGTTATTGGCGTGGAACTTGCCAAAATAAATGGAGCAGAGAAGGCAAGATCACTCTTGACTCGAGCAAAACTCTAGACACCAGCAGTGATGTTACATGATGCTCCTGCTGAGCCAATTTATTGGTAAGATTCAGCACAAACCCTCCATTGCTCAAACAGTCCCTTCTTGCAGCTCTTGCCACAGAGCAGGGGAGATCAGGCATGCTGGACCCACCAGTGCAAAATGGGGCAGAAGGAAAACACTAGTATTATGAGCCATGGGCCTCACTGGCCAAGCAAAAACGGCATTTCTCATGGGCGTAGCCAGGATTTTTGTTGGGAAGGGGGACAGGCTTTTGTTAGGGGGCAGAACCTCAGATTTGTATTGATTTTGATTGATTTGGGGGGCAACTGCCCCTGTAGCCTTATGAGGCTTTGCCCTCAGGTGGGAAAAAGTATTGCACCCGGGAAAGGGAGATGGGAGTCAAAACAGACACTCAAGGAATAGTTTCGGAGAAAAAGCTTTATTTCTACCATCCGGCTGGTAGAAGGAGCAAGTGTGATGATTCACAAACAAGCACGGGTTCACAGTCATTTGCACAGAGCATATATTCCCCTTCCAGTTCCCTCCCCTTTCTCCTCCTCCTCCGGAGTCCTGCCCCATGTTGAGTTTCCTGAGCATGAACAGAAAGCTCCTGTCTTTGGGAAAGGGGGGTGAGAAGCCAAGGGGGGTCGCCGAGCCTTGCGTTCAGCGTGTCCAAGATATGTTTCTTTTCTCTTGCTCTATTGGCACAGTTCCCGGAAAGAAAGTTGCAGTCTGGTTAGCAAGGCCAACTAGCCTGGGAAACATACCGTTTCACTACAGCAGAGCAAGATAGCAAGATGCTTAGCTAAATGCTTTTTAGCCTTAGAGAAAATAATTTGAAAAGTGCAATTTGAAAAGTGCTTGAGGCTTTGAGGCCTGGGGGTGTGTGACTTCGGGCCTCGGTGGGGACCTGTCCTCACCTCCTTCACCCCCCGCCCCCCCCGGCTATGCCCATGGCATTCCTGTTTAGCAAGTGTATTGACTGGACCTGACAAAGCTAACACCTCAACTGTGACTTCCAAAGCCACCCTGAAGAAAGAGAAGCTGCAAGCATTCAAATAGCTTCCTAGAAAAAGGATGAACACACACACAGAGGCAGGCAGGCAAGCAGGCGCAGGCAGAAAAGCATGGCGGCATAGAACGTGTGTGGGAAAATTCAAAGCGCAGAGTCAGAATGGTCAGACCCACAAATAAGAGGATTTGAGGGATCACAAAAGACAAGCCTCTAAAGAGAGCTAGATGAACTCATCCTGCTCCTAACCACAGGCCGGGAACCTAGCAAGTTTCCCTTCAAGGCTGCCATCTTGGTGAGAGGCAATGGTGATGGACGAAGAAGCCATGAAGTTAAAATGGAGCCCTTCCTTGCACAGTGAAAAAGAGCGGGAAACAGCAGGAACTCACTAGAGAACTCCCTTCTGTCAGGACTTCTCTCAACCGCCACATGCTTGCATTCTTAGTGGGTTAGGTAATGTAAGAAGCGCTGAGCACTAATTAAAACCACCTCTGAATTGGAAAGGGAAGGGCAGATAAGGGCCTAGGGAGATAAGTGCTCAAGCACCAGTTTCTGTGTGCAACGAAAGGCTGGCGCCATTTGAGGATGGGCAATAAATAAAATGGCGCTCCTGGACACATGAAACAGATCCATTGAAACAGAGTGTTGGAAGGTTCAGGACAGAGAAGAGAAAGCACTTTGTCATGTGGCACATAGTTAAATTATGGAACTCCCTCCCATGGAACTTGGATGGCTTTAAAAGAGGATTAAACAAATTTATGGAGGATGCTGCTATCGATGGCTACCAGCCATGATGGTCCTGTTCTGCCTCCATGGTTAGACGTAGCAACGCATCTGAATACCAGAAGACAAAAGAAAATGGGAGTGCTCTTGTGCTCCTGCTTGTGGGTTTCTCACAGGCACATACCCTCCAACATTTATCCTATGAAAATAGGGATGTCCTATTCCATTATTATTATTATTATTATTATTATTATTATTATTATTATTTTATTATTTATACCCAACTCTGGGTGGCTTCCAACATGTATATAAACATAATAAAACATTAAGAAACCTCTCTCTACAGGGCTGCCTTCAGATATCTTCTAAAGGTTGTACACTTACTAATCTCCTTGTTCTCCAAGACATGGAGGGGAGAAAAAAAGAAAACTGGGACATTCCAGGATCAAATCAGAAACCAGGGTGGCCTCTGTAAATCCAGGACTGTCCATGGAAAATAGGGACACTTGGAGGGTCTGCAGGCATTGGTTGGTCTCTGTAAGAACAGGATGCTGGATTAGATGGGCCTGATCCACCAGGGCTCTTCTGAGTGTTTCTATCCCAAACATGCAGGATATATAGATGGATGAAGAAGACAAAGGAATCCAAGGAAATTTGGGACTGGGGAAAACTAGCATGAGAGGAACACAAGGACCAAATCATCCCCAACCACAGGCAGGGTTGATCTAGTGAGAGGGATCAGTTTTCCTCCTGGAGAGGTGGCCAAAGACTTTAGTGGACCTCTGCCTCTACTTCCCTCATGTCATCCTCATGGGTAATATCACCCATCACCAAAACTTTCTGACAGTAAGAGCTGTTTGGCAGTGGAACGGTCTCCTTCGGGAGCTTGTGGACCTCCCTTCCTTGGAGATTTTTAAGCAGAGGTCGGATGGCCATCTGCCATGGCTGCTTTAGCTGAGATTCCTGCATTGAAGAGGGTTGGACCAGATGATCCTCAGAGCCACTTCCAACTCTACAATTCTATGATTCTATGATCTTCAGGTAAAGGACAAACCACAGGCCACAGGCACGCACCCCTGAATATCAGGTTTTCACTTTTAAAATATGAGCAGAAAGACTGCACCTACGCTGGAAACCCTGAGGATGGAAATTCATGGGAAATTGTTTTTCAGGATTATGTGGGTTTTTTTAAAGTACGTGTGCCCTTGCAACTCGGAATTTAATAAGGCTGAGAGAAACAAGGTTAGCTATGCCAAGCCTCTGACCTTTCCCAGTTGCAGACAGCCTCTGACACAGTATTTAGATTTAAGTGAACAGAACCTTAGGGCTGGAATTGCTGGAACCAAACAATGTTCCTGGTTTTCTGGAAATCCACCACAAACGCGAAAAATGCTTTCTGGTTGGTCTGAGGAACTGATTTTGGCTGAGTGGCCAAAATGTACATTTCTGTGACAAATCTACCCTCATGCTACAGAGGGAAAGTGTGGATTTAATGCGCTCCAGTTTTTTTAACGGAGAAATCTGGGTATATATCCTTAGCTGACCCCTGGTGGTTTTCAGAATTTATTTATTTTTTGGCTGAGCCTCACAGTTGTGTTGGATGCATTTACTTCCTCTGCAAATTACAAAGAAAAGGGTAAGTTTGTGAGGAGAGAGTAGCCGCAGTAGCAGCATAGGTGTGAAAAGTAGAGAAATTGAAGCATTTCCTCAATGTAGGAGACGCAGCAGGAAGCACAAGGGAACTCTTTCTGGTTTAAAACCCAGTGACAACCAAGAAAGTAAACTCCTTCCAAGAACAGGTATATTCAGGCAGAAGGAGAAGAGGGAAGAACTTTGCCCAGTATTGTCACTGAGAGTTCAGTGGTGAGATGACTTTCAACCCTCACCTTGGGTAGATTCAAAAGCAAGCAGGGCTCTGCACCCTGTGGAATTTGTTTCATCTGGAATAACTTCTGGATTTGGAGAGCTTGCCATTCTCCAGTTCTCTGAGGGCAAATAGGTCGAATGTTTTGATTTTACATGACAGCTTTCCTTTCTTGCCAGTCCTATATCTGGTCTAAACATTCATGAATTCTTCAGGCTTCTGACTGGTCCTCCGTTTACAGTAAATTAATGAAAAGAAAGGTCTATGTCAAGGAAGAAGGATAAACTGCCCACACTTTGATTGGAACGCACTCTTTATTTGCATGCAAAAATCCCCTGCAAACAGTTCTTTCGAAACCCTGAAAAGACAGAGAAACCTTTTAGCATGAAGCTGTGGTCTAAACCACTGAGCCTAGGGCTTGCCGATCGGAAGGTCAGCAGTTTGAATCCCCATGACTGGGTGAGCTCCCGTTGCACGGCCCCAGCTCCTGCCAACCTAGCAGTTCGAAAGCATGTCAAAGTGCAAGTAGATAAATAGGTACCACTCCAGCGGGAAGGTAAATGGCATTTCCGTGCGCTGCTCTGGTTTCGTCATGCTGGCCACATGATCCGGAAAAACTGTCGGTGGACAAACGTTGGCTCCCTTGGCCAGTAAAGCGAGATGAGCGCTGCAACCCCAGAGTCGTTCACGACTGGACTTAACTGTCAGGGGTCCTTTACCTTTACCTTTAAAGCCCACATGCTTGAATTTATCTAAGTGCAGATCCATTTTCAATATTTGCCTTAGCTTCTGGGCAACAGGGCTGCAGCTTTCTCCATGGAACAGGGTTGATAGGAGGGGTTAGCCCAGAAGCTACCACCCTTCTCCATTTTGTTGTTTCTCCAAGGCTAAGCCTTAATGTTGCCATCGGGCCCTGCCACCCTCTGACCTAACCAACTCTGCCCTGCCACAAAGTTCCCTACCCACCTTGAGGGGATGGTGCACAGCTAGAAGATCCCTGCCCAGTGCCCACATGCTTCTTGTTTCAGTGGCTGCATTCCCATCTTGCAAGGGAGCAGTGGCTCTGCAGGAATGCTCTGTCATCCTCCACAACACTGCGTCCCTCGGACTCTGAGGTGGGGCAGAATGAAGTCGTTGCCCAAAAGAGCGCCTCTCTTGAAAAAGAAACCAACTGCTGAAGTTCAAGGTCAAGTGGTGTCGCAACAGCTGGGATTCCAGAAGTTGGCCAGCAGCCTTCTGCCTCCTAGCTAGGCAGGGCTGAAGGGAATCCCTTCCATTGAGACCATTGTCACTGGAAGCCCCTTCAGTCTACTGGAAGGTGGTTCTTTAGAGGGCAGAGACTGTTCCACCCTGAAACCTTTACATTTCCACAGAATAGGTGTTATGTACTGAGCTGAATCCTACAACAATAGGATCCAGAATGCAGCAGTCTGATTGGTCCGCAGGAGCCACCCAATCCAGCTCCAGGTGGAAGTGAATCAGTGACCTGATTGGCCTGCAGGAGCAGCCCGGAATTAGCCAATCACACGGGGCCCATTGTGTAAACAATGTATATATAGCTAGATGTTTTGGGGGAAGTTTCATTCATTGCTGCTACGAGCTGAATAAAGAGCATGAAATTCACACTTGACTTCAGTAACGATTGCATAGAAATAGTGTAACAATTGAAGCCGTGTATTTCCATAGTTCTAGTTACAGGTAGGTAGCCGGTTGGTCTGCCATAGTCAAAACAAAATAAAAAAATTCCTTCCAGTAGCACCTTAGAGACCAACTAAGTTTGTTATTGGTATGAGCTTTTGTGTGCATGCACACTTCTTCAGATACACTGAAACAGAAGTCACCAGACCCTCATATATAGTGAGAGGGTGGGGTGGGTGTATCAGGGTACACTGTTTCAGTGTATCTGAAGAAGTGTGCATGCACACAAAAGCTCATACCAATAACAAACTTAGTTGGTCTCTAAGGTGCTACTGAATGAATTTTTTTATTTCCATAGTGTAACCATTAGGAAGGGCAAAGTATGGTAAGATGCCATCGATCTGTGACATCGATCTGTCTCCTGATGTTTTCCCCCGTTAGTTAAATGTGGGGTGACTCAAACTGGATCACGGCAGAAGTGCCTTTTTTTATTTTAGCGTGTACACGCACACGTAAACACATGCTTCCCTTGCCATGCAATTCCCCCCAATATGAATTGCTCTTCTGAAGTTATTTGGAAAAATGAATAAACACATCACCCGCTCAGACACCATTCCCAGCTGCAGGTTTGCTACCGCCATCAGCTGGATTGCAGCCTTATTGCTTCCTTCCTCATAGAAGTCCATGACACCTATTGATTTCTGTTGAGACAGACTGAATGGAACTCCTTCATGATCCTAGTTCTTCCTGTCAACCTGTGTTGGCAGGGCTCTCCAACGTCAGACCATAGTGAGGGTGCGTGTGGTGGAATGCTATTCCATAATTGCCCCTGCCCTTTTGCAAAGAAAACTAGGATTTCTAGGAGAAGGGTTCTAGCTTGTCTTCTCCCACTGACACACTGGTTTTAGATGTGCAAGCATGTTTTATTTTTAAAGATCATTTTCATTCAGATTATCAGAATGAGGAGCATTAAATCATGTGAACCACCTGATGCATTGCAGTCAAGGCGACACAGATTTACCACTTCATGAGAACTAGGCCCCCGTGACAATCCTGTCAGAGGTCTAAAAATAAAAAGAGACGCTGTCTCGAAAGGGGCCACACATGTCAGAATGATTCTAACTGGTTTCATAGGCGTTCCGTTTAGAATACATGACTGAGACGTTATGATTTAGAGGCCCTTATATGCAACTTCCTTTAAAAAACCGCTTTGTCATCTGAAAGAGCAGATATATAACTCTAGTGGTGATGATGAGGAAGTCAAGTGGCTGAGAGCGCTGATAGCAAGGGACTTTTTACAAACCTAGCTGTTCTGCATTAGCTGGGAAATTAGATGTCAGCCTGAGCCTTTAGTGTCATCAGCCCAGTCCTGTGAAATATTTTATTTCATCTCTGTTGTGAGAATTATAAGGTCTAAGATGTAAAATAAATGTACCAGGCAAACACATACATAAATAAATATATCACATGTCTGAAACACTACAGGAAAAAAGTCCTGGAACCATTTTGTCTCTCCCAAATTGACCTCAAATGTTTCTCTAGAAGGACAAAGGAAATGGTAAACCTCAACCATTGTCTCTTTGCTCGCAGATCCTGTCTTAAGGGCCTATCTGTGCATGAAGAGGGTGAGCCCGTGACCTGGACTCAGGAATTAAGTATTTGTCAAGTGGGTGCATCTGTCAAGTGGGTGGCGCTGTGGTCTAAACCACTGAGCCTCTTGGGCTTGCCAATCAGAAGGTCGGTGGTTCGAACCCGCATGATGGGGTGAGCTCCCGTTGCTCTGTCCCAGCTCCCGCCAGCCTGGCAGTTCGAAAGCACACCAGTGCAAGTAGATAAAAAGGTAAATGGTGTTTCCATGCACTCTGGCTTCCGTCACAGTGTCCCGTTGCGCCAGAAGTGATTTAGTCATGCTGGTCACATGACCCGGGAAGCTGTCTGTGGGCAAACGCCGGCTCCCTCGGCCTGAAGGCAAGATGAGCGCCACAACCCCATAGTCGCCTTTGACTGGATTTAACCATCCAGGGGTCCTTTACCTTTAATATTCCAGCCACACAAAAGCCAGACGTTTCTCTACACACAGACACACTCACACTGTTCCAGGGCAAATTTGCTAGATAGTCTCTTGATACAAGTGGTTATTACTGCTGGAGTCCAATAAGCAGCCTTTTATTTTAACAATAAGTGAACCAACCAAATTGTTTGTGGCTGATCTCAAAGCTACATATGTGAGCACTCAGTGAGCACACTTAAGATCCAGAATGTAAGCAGGAATAAGTAGTAACAAGGGAAGGAAGCCTGCAGAACCTATCCCACCACTTTTTCTCTCTCTTGTCCATCCTTACTAAGGAATGTAGACTATTTTAAAAATCCCATAAAACAGGGACGTACAGGGAAAAGGCAGAATATAAATAAATATAACAACAGCAACATGCAGGCATGTAGCCCATACAATTCCACGAAATCTGTGTGAAATCTGCATTTCAGGAGGTTGTGGACTCTCCTTCCTTGGAGGTTTTTAAGCAGAGATTGGATGGCCATCTGTCTTGGATGCTTTAGTTGAAATTCCTGCATTGCAGGGAGTTGGATTAGATGCCCCTTGGGGTCTTTCCAACTCTACCACTCTATGACTCTGTGACTCTGTGAAAGACAACACAAAGAGGAAGCCAGTCAGAAACACATTACTCTAAAAGAGATTTCCAGTATTACATAGAGCAAAACCCCAATTTTAGCCTGTCCCTGGCTCAGGAGGTATTTTGCGGTCATGTTTATTTCCATTACACAGCTGGGGGGGGGGGATAAAATTCCGAAAAACAAGTATGGTATTTTAATGAGCCAGCATCAGATGAGCAGGGTATTAACTGTTCTGGTGCACAATGAGCAGAAAGCACGTAGTGGCTCTGAGTCAGCCAGGATGCCCCAGAATTGTTAGCTACAAACCAATGGCTCAGCTATACACAGGGACGCCTTGCCCATAGAGGCAAGTGGTACGGGGCGCCAGGGCGCCAAGTTCTGGAGGGCACCAGGGAAGAGGCGGAGGCTCCCGGCATCAGCTCGCTGCCCTCGCCTGCCTCCGCCATGCCGTGCCGAAGCAGCGCCGCGCCAGGAGCCTCTGTCTGCCGTGGCCACCTCAGCACGGGCGCCAGGGAAGAGGCGGAGGCTGGGCATGGTGCCGCCCTCGCCCACCTTGCTGAAGCAGTGCCATGCCTGGAGCTTCCACCTCTTCCCCACCAGAGGAGTCGCCCTCCAGCCGCTGCCCACCTCCTCCAGCCCCACAAAGCTGCTGGCAGCACTGTAAAAAGGTCAGCAACTCGGGGGGCGGCACCAGAGGGATCTTTGCACCACGGCACTGGATATACTTAAGACAGCCCTGGCTATACAGAGCTCAATGTGCCCACTTGCCTTTAACCATGATTATGGACGTTAGGGTCTCCTGTAAGAGCGTAAGAAGAGCCAGCAGGATCTAGTCCTGTTCTCACAGTGGCCAGCCAGATGCCTGCAGAAAACCCCCAAGAAAAGTTCGAGCACAATACCACTCTCTTCTCAACTGGCATTCAGAAGCATCGATGCCTCCAACTGTGGAGGACAGAGCATAGCCATCCTAGCTAGCCGCCATTGGTCTCCTCCATGAATTTTGTCATCCTCTTTTAAAGCCATCCGAGTTGGTGGTTGTGGCAATCACACAGGGTCCCCAGACGTTTAACAATCTATTGATCCCTGTGCCACTGCTGTGATCGCTTCCCCGCTGCCACCAACCAGTTACTCTCTGGTAAAACACTGAGTCCAGTCAGTCCAGTGAACCAAAAAAAACAAGTTTATTTTACAAACATTGACAAGTTTATGGTTTCTCAGATAATATTCCTGTCAGTATCTTAACTTTAATTTCTTTACTGGCCTATACCTTCCTAATAAGGATGCGGGTGGCGCTGTGGGTTAAACCACAGAGCCTAGGGCTTGCCGATCAGAAGGTCGTGGTTCGAATCCCCACAACGGGGTGAGCTCCCATTGCTCGGTCCCTGCTCCTGCCAGCCTAGCAGTTTGAAAGTACGTCAAGTGCAAGTAGATAAATAGGTTAGCCGGCAGGAAGGAAAACGGTGTTTCCATGCGCTGCTCTGGTTCACCAGAAGCGGCTTAGTCATGCTGGCCACATGACCCGGAAGCTGTACGCCGGCTCCCTTGGCCAATAAAGCAAGATGAGTGCCGCAACCCCAGAGTCAGCCACGACTGGACCTAATGGTCAGCGGTCCCTTTACCTTACCTTCCTAATACCTTCTGACTGATTGTCTCAACTGTTTGACTGACTCCTCTTAACAAATTCTCTCACACCAGACTAGCCCAACCCACAGACTTATCTTCTCTGTCTCTTCTAACCCCAGACTGTCTTCTCAACAACTCTAACCCTCTAAAAAACCTCTGTGCTTAAACCTTATACACAGTTAACTCTGCTCCCTGGGCTCCCATGGGTTAGTCATTTTACAATTAGTTAACCCTTTCCCTATGAACCTAGTATGATGTCACACACACAGGAGGGCAAACGCCACAGTGGCCATCACTGCCTCCTGTGGGAGCAAGTTCCCTGGTTTAACTATGCACTGCTTGAAGAAGTCCTTTCTTTTTATCTGTCCTGGTTCTCCCAACATTCACCTTAATTGGAGGTTGAGGTCTAGCGTTGAGAGGAAGAGAAAAGCTTTTCTCTACCCACCGTCTCAAAATCTTGTATTTTGAAATGCTTCTTGGTGACCCCTTTGTTTAACTCACTTTCTTTTTTCCCCTTTTTAAAATTTTTTTATTATAAAATACACACATATTATGAATATACAAGCATACAAACATACATTTCATACAATCCTTAAATATATACAAACATACCTACATTCAGTCCCACAGATAATTCCTTTTCCCATCACCATCCACCACCCCTCACCCCACCTTTGTGTTAGACTTCCAATCTACTCAATTGCAATTTCTTTCCACTTCTATTACTTTCTTTCACACACCTTTAACCTAATTTCATGCTTCTTTTTCTATTACACATTGTTATCCATCTTATTTAGTATTTAAAATGGAACTTGTTTATTCTAATAGGAGTTCTGATTTTTCAATATGGTTTTGTAAGTATCCTTTAAACACCTTCCAATCCCTGTCTATCTTCTCTTTTGGGATCCTTCCAATTTCTCCCATTGTTTTGGATATATTGTAGTACTCCAATAATTTGGCAAGCCACTCTATTTTTGTTGGTATAATACCACTTTTCCAATTTTTCGCAATCAATAGCCTTGCGGCTACTGTTGCATACAAATATAATGTCTTGTCTTCTTCCTTTAGACTTCCTGGTACTATTCCCAATAGAAAACCTTCTGGTGTTTTCCTAAACGAATATCTAAACATTTTTTTTATTTCGTTATATATTGTTTCCCAAAATTGTTTGATGTTTAAACAATTCCACCATATATGTATCATAGTACCTTTTTCCAGTGTTGCATCACTGGAACACTGTTTAACCCACTTTCAAGTTGAAAATGGCCCTGATGTCACTGTTCTTTTGTAGTATGAAGGAAAGAATTGAAGGGACCCGACTTCCACTCTGAGCGAGCTACTGGTTTTGATGGCGTTTATCTCCAACAGGTGGGGCATTCTCCCCGAGGAATTGTGATGTTTCTCGGTATCCCAAGATGGCGGTGTGGTGTGATCGACATGACCGTGACAGGCTTAAAATCAGCCGTAGGAAAAGCTTTTGGGGCACACTCAACACAGAGAGAGCAGAATCAGCAACAGACCCTCCTCCTTCTGGTTCAGTGAACTGCAAAACCCTCCTAGCCAAGAAGGAACAAAGACCTGCGATGAGAAAAGCAGTTTGCATGACCCACCAAGGAAGATAATAACACAATTAGTTTTCAAAATGATGTGCATTTATTTAAAATCCAATTTAAAATATTTAGCTGTTAATTCAACAAAACTGATGAACTTAGCCAGTTATACCAGCTTCTCAAAGTCTGTTAGTCATATAACAGGAGTCTTCTTTACCACATTTAGTAACCCATTGCTCAGTCAATTATTGCCATGGATGGACTTGAGGACATTCTAGTTTTCCAACATGTGGTTTAAAGTCCCTTAGCAGGAGGCTTGAATTTAGTAATCTGGAGTTGATTTCCTGGAGAGAGGTTGGAGAAAAGTTGGCTCTAAAACCACGTCTCATCAAATATGAAGCTGGAAAGGTAACAAGGAGCTTCTTAACCACTGTCTGTAGCACAAGATAGTGAAGAGGAATTTCCTTCTATCACCAGAACTCTGGGCAGGATTTCTTAAACTTTGGCTTCAGTGTCAATTTGTAGCTCAATTAGTTCTTCTTCCACTACCCCAACTGTCTTGTAACTTGAGTATCTTGTGACAACTCAGAATCTTAAATATAAATAACCGTAACCAAAGAAAATCGTTTTGAAAGCTGTAAGAGCAGTGGAACTTTAAATGTGAAGCAAAGGAGATGTTTTGTTCTAGGCCCACCTCGAATGCCCCCTGTTGCCCATTTGCCCCCTAGCACCCCCAGGTAGCCCCCCCGAGGGCGGTACTGCCCCCTTTGGGAACCACTGTGTTCTAAGTCAAGGAGACTAAATATATGAAGAAATATATTAAAAGAAACTTGTGCAAAAGAGGCAATATGGCAGCCTTCCAAGACAAGACATAAACAGCAAATAAAAACTCATATAATAAAAAACAGGGCCAGATGAAATCATAGTTGGATGGAACTTGCAACCCATGTGGCCATGTGGTTAAATACGCTACATGAAAACCACCAGACGGTGAATCCTGAGTTGGTGGTGAACTTCTCTGATGTGGCAATAAATAAGGCTTTGGAAAATCAGTTTGTAATAAGAGTGCATAGAAGCATCCTTCCAGCCTTGAGCGCAACGGAATGGGCAGCTGCTACCTAGCAAGTGAGTTATCGTTACGTAAATTGGCGCTATCTTCCATGAGTAAACAGTACTAGAAACTACTAATTATTCAGCGCCAAAATCTTGCCTCATAGAAGAGTTGCTTTTGGTCAGTCATTCAGTAGACTAGACTATGTTTATTTGGAGGTTTCCGTGAGTGCCACGGAAGCATGAATAGGCCAGTTTTGGTTTCTGAATTGTTCATTTTTCCAATCTAAAGTTCAGTTCTCCACATCACTTTGAAAATTCATCAGCGCTGTAGTATACATTTCTCCTTATACAATTTTGCCCAATATACAGTGGTACCTCGGGTTAAGTACTTAATTCGTTCTGGAGGTTCGTTCTTAACTTGAAACTGTTCTTAACCTGAAGCACCACTTTAGCTAATGGGGCCTCCCACCACCGCCGCACAATTTCTGTTCTCATCCTGAAGCAAAGTTCTTAACCTGAAGCACTATTTCTGGGTTAGCGGAGTCTGTAACCTGAAGCGTATGTAACCTGAAGAATATGTAACCCGAGGTACCACTGTACACATTTTTTGCAAAGCAATTTCCCTTAATGCAACATTATTTTCACCAACATACAAATGTTTATGCACACTTTATATCCCACCATATGGATCCTTGCACAATTACTTGGTAGCCGAACTGCATCACAAAATTCAAAGAAGTTTGAATAGTGAAGGATGGATGTGTTTCAGAACGTGAGAATTGGGCAGTTTGGCCTTTAAATATGAACAAAATGACACACCCACCCATTGCTAATACATGCATATCACAAACAGCTTTAAACCCTCAACATCTTCATTATTCTTTTGCAATAGAATGGTTCTTCTGATTTCTGCAGTTGGCCAGAGATTTGAAAAAGGCATAAGACATACAACTCATTTCTAATAGAGGCTTTCTGGACCAAGCTGACCTAGAATCATAGAATCATAGAGTTGGAAGAGACCACAAGGGCCATCGAGTCCAACCCCCTGCCAAGCAGGAAACACCATCACAGCACTCCTGACATATGGTTGTCAAGCCTCTGCTTAAAGACCTCCAAAGAAGGAGACTCCACCACACTCCTTGGCAGCAAATTCCACTGTCGAACAGCTCTTACTGTCAGGAAGTTCTTCCTAATGTTTAGGTGGAATCTTCTTTCTTGTAGTTTGGATCCATTGCTCCGTGTCCGCTTCTCTGGAGCAGCAGAAAACAACCTTTCTCCCTCCTCTATGTGACACCCTTTTATATATTTGAACATGGCTATCATATCACCCCTTAACCTCCTCTTCTCCAGGCTAAACATGCCCAGCTCCCTGAGCCGTTCCTCATAAGGCATTGTTTCCAGGCCTTTGACCATTTTGGTTGCCCTCCTCTGGACACGTTCCAGTTTGTCAGTGTCCTTCTTGAACTGTGGTGCCCAGAACTGGACACAGTACTCCAGGTGAGGTCTGACCAGAGCAGAATACAGTGGCACTATTACTTCCCTTGATCTAGATGCTATACTCCTATTGATGCAGCCCAGAATTGCATTGGCTTTTTTAGCTGCCGCGTCACACTGTTGGCTCATGCCTAACCACATCACCAGAGAAGTGTGCTCTTTAGGAGGGAATTCTGAGGCCACTTCTCAGATTCTGCACTCCCTCAACAGGCATACCCAAAAATATTGCCACTCTGTTTAACTTGGGCTGCTACTTTATGAAGCAAGCCAGGATTCTATTTGAGGAACACTCTGTGCATAAATGAGAAATATTTTTTAGGGTGTGATTATTTTTCACAAGGTTTCCATTTAAATAGAACTATTAAAATGTATTTCATTGTTCTCTGTGCTCTCACCTTCTCCAAGAGCTGTCCTACATTTAAAGGCATCATGCACAACTTTGCTAGGGCTGCTTCACTTCAAAACGTGGATCATCGGATCACATTATTGAATGAAGCCTTTACGGAAAATGAACATGTTGAGGAGATGGGTCCTAACCTGGGGCTTCTCCCAGATGCCAGGCAGCTTGTGATAGTCAAGGAGTATACAAACCCCTCAACTGCACCCTTTAAGTCTATAAGAACATAAGGCAGCCCTGCGGAACCAAACCAACAGTTCATTTGGTCCAGAAAATTGTTTCCACAACCAGGTGATTCTGCAAAGCTCACAAGCAGGGCATGAAGTTTTGTCTTCTCCAGTAATAATAATAATAATTTATTTATACCCCGCCCATCTGGCTGGGCTTCCCCAGCCACTCTGGGCGGCTTCCAACAAAATATTAAAATACAGTAATCCATCAAACATTAAAAGCGTTCCTAAACAGGGCTGCCTTCAGATGTCTTCTAAAAGTCTGGTAGTTGTTTATCTCTTTGACATCTGGTGGGAGGGTGTTCCACAGGGCGGGTGCCACCACCGAGAAGGCCCTCTGCCTGGTTCCCTGTAACTTGGCTTCTTGCAGCGAAGGAACCGCCAGAAGGCCCTCGGAGCTGGACCTCAGTGTCCGGGCTGAATGACGGGGGTGGAGACGCTCCATCAGGTATACAGGACTGAGGCCATTTAGGGATTCAAAGGTCGGCACCAACACTTTGAATTGTGCTCGGAAACATACTGGGAGCCAATGAAGATCTCTCAGGACCGGTTGCTTGCCCCTGGCGGCTTGTATTCAGAGATACGCAGTGGAGCCTGGGAGGCACGGAGTGTGTAGGGAGACCAACAGTAGATGGAGCCAGAGCCAACAAATTTTGGTTTCGTTCCCATCCTCCCTGCTGCTGAGTTGCACAAGTGTAACTGATCAAATTTGCAGATGACACCAAACTGGGAGGGGTGGCAAACACCCCAGAGGACAGGATTACACTTCAAAATGACCTTGACAGATCAGAGAACTGGGCCAAAACAAACAAGATGAATTTTAACAGGGAGAAATGTAAAGTATTGCACTTGGGCAAAAAAAAAATGAGAGGCACAAATACAAGATGGGTGACACCTGGCTTGAGAGCAGTACATGTGAAAAGGATCTAGGAGTCTTGGTTGACCACAAACTTGACATGAACCAACAGTGTGACGCGGCAGCTAAAAAAGCCAATGCAATTCTGGGCTGCATCAATAGGAGTATAGCATCTAAATCAAGGGAAGTAATAGTGCCACTGTATTCTGCTCTGGTCAGACCTCACCTGGAGTACTGTGTCCAGTTCTGGGCACCACAGTTCAAGAAGGACACTGACAAACTGGAACGTGTCCAGAGGAGGGCAACCAAAATGGTCAAAGGCCTGGAAACGATGCCTTATGAGGAACGGCTAAGGGAGCTGGGCGTGTTTAGCCTGGAGAAGAGGAGGTTAAGGGGTGATATGATAGCCATGTTCAAATATATAAAAGGATGGAGAAAGGTTGTTTTCTGCTGCTCCAGAGAAGCGGACACGGAGCAATGGATCCAAACTGCAGGAAAGAAGATTCCACCTAAACATTAGGAAGAACTTCCTGACAGTAAGAGCTGTTCGACAGTGGAATTTGCTGCCAAGGAGTGTAGTGGAGTCTCCTTCTTTGGAGGTATTTAAGCAGAGGCTTGACAACCATATGTCAGGAGTGCTCTGATGGTGTTTCCTGCTTGGCAGGGGGTTGGACTCGATGGCCCTTGTGGCCTCTTCCAACTCTATGATTCTATGATTCTAACACCGAGTCTATGGAAGAAGCTGACAGCCAATGCCACCCACTGGACTGGGCATAGTAGGGGGCTGGCTGAGGGCAGATTGAGGTTGGTCAGGCACTGCCCCCTTTGCCCTAATGAACCAGTCTCTACTGGTTCTCCACAGTCTCTGAATGTGGATGTTCCATTTAGCTGTCATGGACAATATAGCCACTGCTAGACCTATCCTCCACAATTTAATCCAGTTCCCATTGAAAACCACCCAAGAATTCACCCGGGAACAGGGCAATGTCATGGTGCAGCATAGTTCCCGCTAGGCGTTCTGCACCAGGAATCTGGCCAGGCTGCTGAGGGCAGCCAAACAGCTGCTTGGAAGCAGTTTATTTTTCTTTGTTGCAAAATGGCATCAAAGAAAAAGCCTCTACTACTTTGCGAAGGTTAAGACCACACCCTGAAAATTCTTAGAATTCACCCATTTCCTTGAAAGCAACTGAATAGCCTACACATTTCCAAGAGGTTCAAAATTAGGTGTGAATATTTGTGTTCTGTAAGTTACTTATTAGAACTGTGCAGTGGATTTGGCTAAGGCCTGAGCCAAATTGGGCCTATAGAGAGATTCTGTTGTCAGCTGAGTTAGGTTGAGACACCTATGGACTGCTCTGAGTTGGAATGGGTGGCCCAGCGCAATCCGAGACTGTCAAGGAGTGAGGCACAAAGCAGGCAAGAGGTGGGAAAACTCAATGAAAAGGCCAAGACTTGCCTGACCGTTAGCTGCATGTTCCCAGAAGGGAGGAGCCTGATGGTGCAACGTCTGTTGAATGGAGGCACTGGTCCTGCGAGGTGCTCCTCCTCTCTAAGCAACTTCGCTACAGGAAAACCACTTGCAAAGAAGCACCCTACAGAATTGACCCTACTGCTCTCGGTCAGGAGAGGTGGAGGAGATGGTCTGTAGCCAGAAAGCACGGGACAATTGTTCTAGCCTTTCTCATGGTTAAGGACAGTTATTTGCATACAGAGACTTCTTTGAATCAGAGGTGGCACACAGACTGGCTCCCCATCCACTATCATTCACTGTAGCCTTAACTGCCAGCACTGGTCGCCTGCCCACCAAACAGATGCCCAGGAGTCCTAAATTTTAGTGTAAGAGATGCCTAAGACCTTGGAAGGCTCTGCTCACCCTCCTCAAATAACTGTTTCCCTAGTATTCAGTAAAGGTACCCCTGCCCGTACGGGCCAGTCTTGACAGACTCTAGGGTTGTGCGCTCATCTCACTCTAGAGGCCGGGAGCCAGCGCTGTCCGCAGACACTTCCGGGTCACGTGGCCAGCGTGACGAAGCTGCTCTGGTGAACCGGCACCAGAGCCGCACACGGAAACGCCGTTTACCTTCCCGCTATAAAGCGGTACCTATTTATCTACTTGCACCCGGGGGTGCTTTCGAACTGCTAGGTTGGCAGGCGCTGGGACCGAGCGACGGGAGCGCACCCCACCGCGGGGATTCGAACCGCCGACCTTTCGATCGGCAAGTCCTAGGCACTGAGGCTTTTACCCACAGCGCCACCCGCGTCCCTAGTATTCAGTAGTCTTAAAATATTCCATGTTTCCTTTTTCTCCTCCATATGCAGTGATCTCCCACAAAACCCTGCATTATTTTCAGTAAGTGAATGCAACCACATTTGTTTAGCTTTACCTCTGAAGCCATGATTACTAACCCACATGCTTTATTGCCAAGTGACACATCATAAGCAAAAAACTGTTAATTTTGTTATATGGAGGGCTGGAGTGGGGAAAAGAGAAACCAGGAGTCTGATTGTACAAGCGGATATCCATTGTGCAAGTGGGTGGCCATCACTAGATGCTGTCCACAATGTTTGGAATGCTGCTGATATTGAAGCCACACGACAAATGCGTTTTTTATTTATTGACATAGTTTAACACGTACTATTTCCCACTTTTGAAAACTGATGCAATTTCTCAATTCACAAAAATACTTGCAGTTTATAAAAATATAAAAGCACATAATGTACTTAAAATTTATTCCATTTATTTTCTATTTTTTGCAACAGAACCAACTGGTTGTTGCAGAAATCCTTCTGAAGCATCAGAAAGCAGAGGAGAGAAGAATCCCTTCTTATCAGCAGAAGTTTCCGACACGAAGCACAAGCAGCGAAATTCAGAGGCTTTCTATTTAATTAGCCTGAGCACCAGCTCAGGACTCACCAAAATTACACTGACTATCAACTATCAAAATTGACAGCTGACTATCAATACACACAGCCTTTCTAATGAGCAGATAATCCACCTCAATTTGAGGTTTTCATTTGGTCAGTTTCTCTGAACTCTTTTGGTAGGCAGCTGGCCAATAGATCACAAGGCCTGCCAACACCTCAAAGAGTTTTTTTAGCACCTACAACGTGATTGCTTTTACAGGCATGGAAGCCACAAACTGTCCACAGGGAGACAAGCCATAATTATCTTGCCTCACTGAAGAGACTCTTATAAGAAAAATGATTTTATGCTTTTGTGTAAAAACGTCATTTTAAGAGCCCAACAGCTGCAAAAGTGTTGGAATGTTTGGGAGTATCAGGGGAACTGTAATCCTAAAGATTACTCTGTCCTTTCACCTTCTGCTGTCATTTGTCATTGTGAAGACAATGCTGATTCTCCAAACTTCTGCTGTGCGTTGAAAATCTCTTCTGGTGGAGGAACTTCAGCAAGAGGGTGGTGGCATGAGGTGGCAACATCAGTCCAGAGAACAAAGAGCAGCTTGCTTAAAACCAATGTACACTTTGCTTCCTTTCCATAGTCCTGGGCTATTTTTGCCTCAATGTAGACCTCTCTCACTGGGGATCTGGCCAATAATTCATAGATAAATGTCTCTTCTTGGTATCAGCTTTGCATTCCGGGCACTTCTTGGCACCCTGAGGGGCGAGGTGGGGGTGAAGCAGAAAACAGAAGAAAAATGAACACTGCCCAACATGAGCAACTCCACTAAGAACAATAAAGATGTTTGACTTCTGCCATTCTGCCAAGAACTCATACAAAGGGCCAAGAACAACAAGAAGTAAGCTTTTGGTGCTCAATCTGTGGCATCTGACTCACACATGATTAACCCGAATTCTATCACTCATTTTGCTTCCAAGATCTGGTAAGGATGTATGACTGGGGAAGGAAGCTTTAATGGGAAGGGGGAGAGATGCTTCAGAGAGCAGTTTGCTCTGAAGCACCTCCCCACCATCCCTGTTACATGTGTCCCCAGAGAGGTTTAACAGGTGAGGGGGGGCACTTCAGAGAGCAGTTTTGCAAATGACTCTCTAAAGCAACCCCCTTCTTTAAAGGGGTTTGGCGATAGAGGATAGGTCGGGGTAAAGGGAGGGGTGTTTGGTCAGGTGGGGGGGAGCGGGGTTGGTGAGCAGAACAGGTAGGGGCAGCAGCACCTAGTTTAGTAAATAAAAGCAAAGCACACAAGGGTAAGTCATGTACTTAAAAGCCAAATATAAGAACCTGCTTCCTTAAAGCCAAGAATTGCAGAATGGCTTCTCCAACTGAAGGTTACTACAAGGTGAAAAAACTCTTTTAATGAACTTCATAGAACAATAAGCCACAATAGAGAAGCAATGCAAAGCTTGCAGAATGCTTGGCCAACTAAGGGGGATAATCTAACTTTAGTTAACAGTTCTTCTGCTCTTCCTTTATCTCATGAACCTGCATATTTTATTTAAGGTTTGGGACAGATAGGGGTTACACACCAGACTTTGGGTGTCTTATGGCTTTATTACTGAAGCATTTATTCATCTGACAGGTTATTCAATGATTTATTATTCTAATAAAAATATAAAGTTCACACATGTTTCCCCTTCACTTTGTTTTTGGTCGAACTCAAAAGGCTGCCACACGTTTGTGACATTTTGGTTAGTTCTAATAAAAGGCATTGCCCAACTCTGGATTTCAGAGCTCAGTTCTAAGTTCCTGCTTCGTTTATGCAATCCCAGTCTAGGAAAGGAGGAAGCAAAACCGTTCCAAAGGTGTTAAAGAAGTGAACTCACCGTGGTTCTGGGTAACAGTTGCTGACCTCAGTTTTCATTGGCATTGCCTCCCACACCCCCTGATAATGTCTGAGTCAGGTTTTTTCCCATCAGGGGAAACATTAGCTGATTTTTGCAAACTGGCCATGCTGCTTGACCATGCATGTTATTTTGTTGGCACTTCATGGAAGGCGATGAATGCTTCAAGGACCCAACTCATAGGTCACTTGTCAGGAAGAACTTTCCGAAGGCATAATTCCAAATGCTGCTCACTGTATTTGGTAACCTAAATAGGCCTCATTTCACTGTGATGATTAGATGCTTTCTCTTACTGCCCTGTTGGTGCCCAAAAGGGGCAGAGAGCTCGCTTGATACATCCTGATGACCTACATGCCTTAGTGAGACAAGAAGAGCTAAGTTTTGGCTGCCAGGGCTGCCTGGTTCAAGACCCAGAGTACACTGCAATCATGCCTGACGCATTACTCCTGTAAGAAAGGGGGCTGGCTTCACACTCTGAGGGACAGGGAAGTTTTGGGTGAGCTGTGGCACATGGAGGAGTTTGGGGTGAACTTTCAGGGAGTTTGGAAAGAGCTGTGCAGGGATGGGGATTGGCAATGGGGTGGAGGTGGCAGGTAGAAGGGGATGGGGATTGGGTGTAAAAGCGCTGTAAGGGGATGAGGGTTTGGGGAGATGTAACAGGAAGCGGGGTGGGAGGTTGGCAGGAGCCCCTACTCAACAAGCTCTGTTTCAAATAAGCATAAAGGATCACTGCCAACTCTGGTGGTTTTCTTTCTCTGGAACTGTTGCAATTCCATGATTAAATGGGGGGTAACTGTCAGGAGCTCAGCCTACACTCGAGTAGGACCCTGGTAGAGACACATACCCGACTGGCATGTTCTCTCTCTCCTGGTCGTTTGTTCGGGAGCTCAAAAGCTTTCTTCTGCCCGAACATCACAGCGACCGATGCCAACGGACACCGGCACACTTAGAGATCCGCAGAGTCTACGCAACTTGCGTGACAGACCTCAGCAACTCAGCTTGTTGGCTAATCTACTTTATTTACATATAAACACACATGGAGCACTGCAACATGGCTCCCTCTCTCTCTAGCATCAGGCAGCAAAGAGAAAGAACAAAGGACAATAGTCCCACTTCACGGAACACAGTAACACAAACATCCTGTCTCCATCACTTCCCACTTTGTGGAGTCAAAATATACACCGTCATGTGATAGACAACAATCCCATGACTGCAATCATGGAGCAGGAATTCTAACAGTAACTCCCTGTACTTGCTACTCCCCCAGTCATCCAATCTTCTCTCATTAATCAGCTTAACCAAAACAGTGATAGCTCAGAGAAGAATTGCATTTGCATATACTTACCATGGAACGGGGAACATTTTTCAACTGTAATTTCATACAATTTAAACTGATCAAGAGATTAAAGCTTGCAACCCATACCATTTCAATGCGTAACCAAATGACTGACTCATGTGCTCCAAAGAACGAACATGGAAAACCACATATTGTCCTTCTCTGCAATGCACACTCCCTGAATAAAGCTGAATGACCAGGTGCTATTGGTACCTTCTGAAAGCTCTGTGCATGCCTGTTTGTGCCACTGCCTCATGAGAGAGAGGATGCCTATGGCTGCAATGTACCACAAGAACAACCCATTTTTTTCTGGCAGAGGAAAACTGTAACAACTCCACAGTTGAAAACAGATTTTAAAATGTGCAAGTCACACATCTTAGGAGGCAGGGAAAGTAAGTAATGGCCAGTGGTGGTGAGCAGGGCAGAATGCAGCTGCTTACCCGACCTCCTATCACACTGTTACTACGGCTTACGTGGAGGGACAAAGCTGTGATGGTGGTGGTGCAGACACACTGCCAATCTGGCACTAACCCTGCCAGATGACTGGGAAAATGGCTCCATTACAATATTATGAAGTAGCTGCTATACCAGTGAACAGGGAAACCAATCAGACAATGTTGTTTTGAGGAAAGGAGAAAGCAAAACCGACCTTTAGGAGATTCTCCCAGCACAATTTGCAACAAGTGAAATCGCACAGCTGGCATTTAAAAGGCACACTATGCTCAGATTTGCATTTTCCACACTGGAACCCTTCTGGAAAATTGAAAAAGAGTGTGACTGTTAAGAGACGGATTCCTTTTGGCAGCTGAAGTACTGCCCCCCTACACAGTAATGGCCTTTTTTGCACAGATAAAATACGTACAACAGAAGCTGTCAGATTTATTGCTGTTTGATATTATAGCTCCCCGAGGACTGCAGAGATGAAGGAAAACACACTCTGACCTCTAGCCTCTTCTGGGAAGAAGCCAGAATGAACACAAATAGGAACTAACTAATGGAATTGTCTTCTTCTCAAATTTTGGCAACAGCAGCTAGTGGCAAGGTTGGAAAGCCTTTAGACAACTGAATATATAAAGCTCCTGTTTACTTAATGAGGCCATTAACCCATCCAATTTGTTACTGTCTACTCTTGACTCATACATTCTCCAAGGCTTTAGGTAACCAAATATTTCCCACCCTTAAAAATTGAGGTCCTTTAGCTGATGGTGCAGCACACTGAAACTGAGATCTGGTGCATGTAAAGCATATGCCCTGTCATTGAGCTACTGCATTCACAATGTATTTCTGATGCAGTCGAGGTATCCTTTCTTTTGAAGGAAGAAGGGCTTCTACCTGATCCAATATTTAAGGTAAAGGTAAAGGTAAAGGGACCCCTGACCATAAGGTCCAGTCGTGGCTGACTCTGGGGTTGCGGCGCTCATCTCGCTTTATTGGCCGAAGGAGCCAGTGTACAGCTTCCGGGTCATGTGGCCAGCATGACTAAGCCGCTTCTGGCGAACCAGAGCAGCGCACGGAAACGCCGTTTACCTTCCCGCTGGAGTGGTACCTATTTATCTTCTTGCATTTTGACATGCTTTCGAACTGCTAGGTGGGCAGGAGCAGGGACCAAGCAACGGGAGTTCACTCCATCGCGGGGATTCGAACCGCCGACCTTCTGATCGGCAAGTCCTAGGCTCTGTGGTTTAACCCACAGTGCCACCCGCGTCCCTTGAACCAATATTTACGTACCCCTTAATGGTGAGATGGGCACGCTGTCAGAGTCCATGGGTGTGCGGACACTGCTTGGACCTCCCTTGGAGTTCTGTGATTCCAAGTTACTTATAGGGGTGGCATTAATTAGGATCTTCTCTAGCATCTCGCTCTTGGAGGAACCTGCAGAGGAGATCATACAGTTACATCTCAAAAAGCACACGCAACTATGTATGAGCAGTTTTTTCTTCCATTTATTTATTGCTTATTTATACCACCCATCCTCCAGGATTAGGACACATGGTACTGGCTCCACAATTTAAATAACTACAGGGCTGATGGCCAACATTCCTTTCCTGGACACTCAAGAGAGGGATGGCCAATCGACTCTAGTTTAACTTAGATGAAAAATGTATATAGGTCCAGTTTAATTGGGCTTCAGTTTTGGATTTGGGATGGAAACTATCTCGGCTGTCCAATGGGATAACCACTGCTGGGAGACACACAGGAGGACACAAATGCTAATACGAAGAGCAGGAACATGTTTCTCCTTGAAGACAAAAGCCAACACGACTAAACCCAGGGCACAGTTCAAAGAACAAAGTAAAACCAGTGTTATTAGCAACTACAGTGGTACCATGGTTTGCAAACTTAATCCGTTCCAGAAGTCCGTTCTTAAACCAAAGCGTTCTTAAACCAAGGCGTGCTTTCCCATAGCAGCGGGGGACTCAATTTACAAACGGAACACGCTCAACAGGAAGCGTAACATGTTCTTATTCCAAGGCAAAGTTCACAAACCAAAACACCTACTTTTGGGTTTGCAGCGTTCTTAATCCAAGCTGTTCATAAACTAAGCTGTTCTTAAACCAAGGTACCACTGTATAAGCAAAATGATATAATTTACACTGATACTACCTGAAGAAGTTGGATAGAATGCCCACCATATGCTTCCAAGAAAAGGAAAAGGTTCCACCGCAGAACCTGTTTCGTACCATGAGACAGGACTGATCTGGGACTGTGAATTGCCTTTAGGTAGCTGTTGTAGCTGTTATCATATTGTAGTGTAGAAGAAGAGAGCAATAGGACTGGTCTGGGAAGATGAAAACATCTTTACGGAGGAGTCAAACTTACAAACTGCTCTGCCTCCTTCTGGTAGGTGGGGCAACACCAAAGCATCTGTATTCTCTGGATGAGTAATCAGGAAACTACCGGTATGGGGCGGGGGCGGGGGGGAGACAGTAGATAAGAACACTTCGGCCTAGATGTGTCATTGAAAGTAAGTTATCCATTATGGCAGTAATGCCCTGCACCATTAGTCAACAAAAATATGTAACACATCAGGTGCATTGTGAACTGCCAGCTTTAGACACTTTCAGCCTTCGTCAGCCTGCTCTGGCCGTTTTATAATAGTATACTCACAACCCAAAAATCTGGGTGAGATTTGTGGCTACAGCTAATCCTTAATTCATTCTTCCTTAGTTGTCTGAGTAAACACAAAAGAGGTACTGATGAGCAATATTTAATTTTATCTAAAGAAAAAAATAAAAAATCCTTCCAGTAGCACCTTAGAGACCAACTAAGTTTGTTATTGGCATGAGCTTTCGTGTGCATGCTCACTTCTTCAGATACACACCTGAACAAGTTTATCTGAAGAAGTGTGCATGAACCCGAAAGCTCATACCAATAACAAACTTAGTTGGTCTCTAAGGTGCTACTGGAAGGAATTTTTTTGTTTGTTTGTTTAGACTACGGCAGACCAACACGGCTACCTACCTGTAACTTAATTTTATCTGGTGAGCAAACAAAGAGGCCACATTTGCTGCCTCATTTTTGCTTGTTGTGCCAGGGTTGGGGGTGCCACATTTTTCCTATTAAGCAGCAAATTTCACTGCAAAAAAAAACAAAACCAGGCTGCTGTATCTTATCCTTAAACTTGTGATAATCTTCCTCTGATTCATTGAACAGGAGAAGGCTACAGCTTCTTTTTATTTCCCTTATCGGTGGATGGAAAGAAGAAAACCTGGAGCAGACTTCTTTGGGGAGGAGGGGAAACTGTACTGAAATAAGCAACTCAAACCTGGGATTGGGCTGGCAGCTTTATCCTGAGTTTTACTCTCTTCCGCCGTGCAGTTTGAGTCCCTCAAGCCAAGGGAGCCCTCCTCCTGCGCTGGTAGCAGAGCCTCTTCACTCTCCTCAGGGCAACTCATCCCAGTCAGCTCTTTACACATCTGCCTGAACTGTTTTTTGTGATGGGGGCGCACAAACATGGAGAACCCTGTGAACATAAACAAATAATGACGTGCGCACACAGTTGGAGCCAGCTTGTTATAAGCCAGGGAATTCCAGGGGAATACACTTCAAAATGATCAAGACCAACAACAACAAAAAACCCCTCTTGGCTGGTCACTAAATCCAGCCTGTTCTGGTTTCTAGCTACTGCGGCGGAATCATTTTACTAGTCAGAAAGACTCTTTGAATGTCATATTCACACAAAGAGCAACAAAAATGATTGAATTCTTGTCTGCCCTCTGAAAAACACATGCTGGGGAAATCCTCTTGGGAACCAGTATGGAATATTGCATGATTGTCTTAGACCTACAGAGGTCAACTATGACAAGTCTGAAGCCTTGCAGTTTTCTGGTTAAATATGTCTAGTGCCAAGAATGACTGTACAAGATCCAGAGCTGGCCTGTTGAGTCAACTTGTCTGAGTGTAAAGGTGCTTCTAAAGTAATCTAGTGAGATGAAAAGACAGAGTGCCTCTTCCGCATGGCACTTAATCTTTTACCTCCTTGGAGGCTGATGAGCTTATTAGCGGAACTGTTGTCTATCCAAATCAATACCTGCATTTGTAAGAACTCGATTATTTAGTGTGGCAGTAACCGCACTTTGGAACTCCCTGTCTGATGATATCAAAGTAGGCGCCTTCGCTGTATATGAACTATTGCCCTTAACATATGTATTTTCCAGCATGCTTCTGGTTGGAAAGGTGAATTTCAAAGCCTAGATGTGTTTCAATCCACAAACCTTTTCAAATGAAATAAATTCGGATCAAAATGCAAATTTCTCCCCCACCCGTATCTGATACTGATGTGCCATAAAGAAGTTCAGCCACGGCTGTTGCACAGCTTGTCAGCGATGGCAACTGAACTCACTGCCCCACCACACTGAGGAACGGGCTTAGTAACATGTGGGTGGAAAGAGCAGAGTTCTGCGGGCAGCAAGACACTCTTGAGAAACAATCAGGCAGATACTTGCTTTGTAGCAGATGGAAATGTTCTGGCTTCTCTGTGGTGAGGGCTGCAACCACAGACACCATGGCATCGTAGTCATCAGTCTTCTTGTATGCTGACAGGGCTGAAAAGAAACTGCTGAAGCTGCTTTGGTCCAGAGCCACCTTGAGGTCACTCAGGTAGGCTGATCGGATTATTTGGTTACGGCTCTCCTTTAGGGAGCTGGGCGTTTTTTTGGAGGGCTCAGCAGTCGCACAGGCACTGTTTCCTCCTGTTAGAAAGCACAAGGCAAGTCACATAAGGACAGGACAGCAGTCTGAAACAGATGAAGCAAAGTTAAGAATGTTCCTTGTTAGGGTTTTTGGGGTTTTCCCCCTTTTTGGAGGAGGTGGGATACTGCTTTGCTAGCACAGCAATTTATTTGCATACTGCTCAACATCTCTTAATACACACTGATATAAGCCATAGGAAAAGTTTCCTCCTTAGTGATGGATGTGCAATGCTGAAAAATGATAGCAAAAAAGAAATTTAACATGTACAGGGTACGCAAATCATGTGTGAGTCAAAACTAACTCAATGAGTCAAAAGTGACTCACAGATTTATTTAATTTTAACCCTGATATTGGGGTTAGTGAGCCTCTGGTTCTCTAGAAGTTGTGGGAATCAAATTCTCATCCATCCTGCCAACATGGCCAGTGGTCAGGGATGCTGGGAGTTGCTGAACTACAACATCTGGAGGACCACAAGTTCCCCATCCCTGATTTATTTGCTGCCTTTCACAACAAACCCAAAATATCTCACGATTGTGTTAGAAGCCATTAAAATACAACTAAATAATAATAATAAAATCATTACAATTATAAAATTAAAAACATAGGGTTGTTCGATGGGGGGGGGGTTGTGTGTAATCTCGTGATTTTAACATCAGCCCAATGAATGTGTGAAGGTGTGACTTAAGGGACCACTTTTCTTTCTTTACTTTGTTAAATGGTCACACGCTGCACATACTTTCATTGACATATAGGAACTAAAATCAAGTTTTATTGCTCCTGCCATAAACATACTTTATGCATTTCTTCTTTACAGAAAGCATACCTGCACCGTCCGACCGAAAAGTTAGGTGGGAACCTCCTTTATTCAAATGCTGCTCAGTGTTCAGCTGCCCAGTTGAACCATCCGAAAAGGTGGTTTTCTCGTCACATTTCTTCTCTAATATCAAAGAGAACGAGATACAAAAATTGCTTGAATGAAGGTGGGAAGTCTTGAGAGTACATTAAGAACAAAAGAAAGGAAGTCCAACAAAATCATTGCAATGTAATTTTAATTTAATTTAATTTATTTATTTACGGCTATTAGCCCATAAAGTATGTACAAACATAAAAACACAGAGACATAAAGACCGATATATCCGACAACAGAAGGTGAATACCACGATGCAAGGGTGGGTCATTGAGCAGAGCCAAATGGCTGTTTGGGGCCAGGAGAGCTCCAAGGGACGGATCACAGAAAAAGGAAAACTGAAGACGAAATCCGACATGCACTCTCATCATAACAGTCCGATTAGTTTTGATGTTGTTGTTTTTTGGTGGTTTTTGAGTGTGAGATAACCGCATTCAGGAATCTCGCCACCTGCAGTTACAGAAGGATCTGTATCCTGCAAAAGCAGTGCGGCGTGTGACTCAACAGGCCTGCCAACCAAACGCAGTAAAGCAGGACCCAGGAATCATTGCAATGTATCCTTATTCTTAATCCTAAAATGACAGGAAAATCCCTTTCCCAAACAATAGGAAGAATGAACAGAATAACAACTTCTTCCTAAGGGAGGCCAATTCTGACCATTTTTATTTAAAATATACCACGTATTTGTATGCCATATGTACTGTATCTCATTAAAATAACACCAAAGTGGTGTAGAATAAGAAGTACAATTGGTGCCTATCTGAAGGGTAGTTTTCTAGCGGCATGGCAAGGCTATCAGACTGGGTTGATGGAGCTGTGTACGTTTGGCCTGGAAAAGAGGAGACTTGATAACCATCTTCAGTTGTTGTTCTTGCTTGCTCCCGAGGGTACGACCTGAACCCATGGCTTCAAGTTACAAGAAAGATTTCAATGAAACATCAGGAAGAACTTTCTGATGGTAAGAGCTGTTCAACAGCGGAATGGTGGTGGACTCTCCTTCATTGGAGGATTTTAGGCAAAGTTGGATGGTCATCTGTCATGGATGCTTTGGTTGAGATTCCTGCACTGCAGGGGGTTGGACTAGATGACCTTTGATGTGCTTTTCAGCACCACAAGGCTGCTGAGGTAGCAGTGCTCCAAAATGGCACTTGGTCATGGTTGCAGTAAGCCTCCTCAATTAGGTCTGAGCAAGACATACTTATTTAGAGAACAAAAAACAGAACTAGTATGCTGAAATGGTCTGGCAGAGCCAATATAATATCAGTATAATATTGAGTATGCAACAGATTTTTTGTGGGAGTATTTCCTATCAGTGCAAAGGAGAGGTCTTGAGGTCTATGAAAGACTGAATTCGCCGCAGAAAAGCTAGATTAGGGAATGAAACACAAGAGCATCTTAGTCACTGACATATCATATATTAGTCACTGATTTATGGTATTTTGGACACATCCAAAATACCGTAAATCATGAAGTTGGAAGAAACCCTGAGGATCATGTAATCCAACCCCCTGCAATGCAGGAATGTGCAGCTGACCCTGACGGGGATTGAACCTGCAACCTTGGTGTTATCAGCACCAGGCTCTAGTCTAACCAAGTGTGCTATCCACCCAGCAGAGGATAGTTCTGGGTGGAGAATGATATTCTAAGAGGGAAATTCAATGGAACTTTGGTCTAATGAGCCAAATGGAGCTTTAGTAAGAGACTGGAAAGTTCAGTTCAGGGTCCAGGTAGGAAACCAGTGGGACCATGGGCTTATATAATATTTTAATTACTTTTAGGGAAACATTTGAAGTCAAATTGACACGGGGTGGTTTTCTTCCTCTTGCAAGCTGGAGCAACTCCCTTAAAAGGCCAGGTTACAACATCTGGGGATTTTTAGTTTTGAAAAAAAGGCAAGCAAAGGAGGATATAATCAAGGTTTTTAAAGTTATGCATGGCGCCGAGAAAGTGGAGAGAGATGATTTCCGTGTTTGCTGCTCTAGAAACCTGTCCTTTGTTCATGAAGAAACTCTCACAGAGTTAAGAAACCCATGATGCAATGCAAGGTCCTACCAGGTTAGAAATAACTGAATACAGCCCCTAAATTGGAATATGTAGGGTGCACCCCAGGGTTATTACTAAGAAGGGTTTTATCCTTGGCTAGGACTTACAGGAAGGAGTTAAACTACTGGCTACGCTGGCTAGGAGTTGGAAATCCAACAAGATCTGGAGGATCACAGGTTACCTGTCCCTGATTGACAGCTTCCACAAAATGGTTACAAGGAGGACGGTGCTGCCTGGTTGTTCCTACGTTATATCCACTAACCACGCAGGCATAAGCTTCTTCTAGCAACGGCACGGGCTCTGAGGGTCTTTAGCACTTCTTCCAAAGAAGCTGCCATAGCTTGTTGGCAGTTTAATATGTTTCCCTCGATGATAGTGAAAGGAAGATATTTAGCTCTCCCAGAATCAGAGCGTCTCTGCAAATGTAGTAAACAGGAACCTGATACTTTGGAGCGTATTTTCTTTTCTTGTGAATTTGGCATTTATGCCAGAAGACAATTATTAGAGGCCTTACAAGTCAATAGGCTGAATTCTATGATACCAACGGTTCAGGACCTGCTTTTGGACAGGAATGATCAAATTACTTTAACAGTGGCTGAATTTTTGAGTGCTGTCCATGTAGAAAGACTGGGCCATTACGAAGAGATTTAGTGGTTCTTAATTGATCGGTGATGTGGTAGTGTTGTATTGTATTATTTATGCAAATTGATTTCCTCTGGAGTTAAAGATCTGACTGGGACAAACCTTGTTATGCTGAGCTCGTATTTTGCACAATTTGCATACGGTGTCTGTTTGATAATGTGTGGTTTGCTATGCCTAATAAAGGGTTTTTGAATTTGAATTAGCTTGTTGGCAGGGCACATGCTTTGCTTGCAAAAGGTTCTGGGTTCAATTACTGAAACCCTGAGCTAGGTAAACTAGGTGTAAGGCAGCTTCCTGCAATCCTAAGTGAACAGCATTCCAAGTGGCAAGTCCAGTATGTATGGCTATGAGAGTGAACTTATGAAGACCTGGCTCTGGGTCATTAAATAAGAACAGACTTGCCCCTTCAGCTGCTAGGCTACTCTAGCAGCAATGGAGGTAATGGCCAAGGCTGCTCAGAAGCTGTGGCTTAAAAGTTATTCCTCGACCCCAGCTCTTCCCTTCAGTCACTGGGATCTTTAAGGACTTAATGATCAGATGGGCAACAGCTTGGGATGACAGAGCAATGATGCAAGCATTCTTAAGACAAGAATCCCTCCCTGATCCTGACTGAGAACATACAGAGAGGCAGGAACTCTCAGAGGGCTGCCAACTCCTCAAAGGTAAGGCTGTTCTCACCTGGGTTCTTGGCCAGCCGCAGCCTCTCCTCTAGCTTCAGGCTGTGCTCAGGTTTGTAGCCACAGCCGACCCCCGTCAGGGAACAGCAAGCTTCATCAAACTTCTTTTTGTGCTGCGGCCGAACAAACTGGTAAAATTCTTGCATAGAAAAGAAGGAAGGGTAAGTTCGTAGAATCAAACACTGAAAAGGTGCTTTATTCAGGAAGGCATCAATATGTTCCTAGAAATTTGTCACCCCCCACCTGCCTGTTCCAAAGTATTTTCAGGGAACAACAGCAGCACATTGACAAAAGGCGGCTTGCCACCTTGAGATTAATGTTCCATAGCTCATGTTACAGTCTATTCAAGTTCTGACAAGTGATGGAAACTGCCGCTAATACCAAATTTCTTTCAAAACCATCTTCAAAAGGAAAGCCCTGCTGGATTAGAGCCAAGGGTCACTCTGTCTTGTCCTGCATTTCATTTCCAGCTGTGGCCAGACAGATGCTTCTGGGAAGCCCATAAAGGCAAGAGGTCCCTCATTGTTCCTCCACTCCCTGCTTTGGTATCTGGAGGCATGCTGCATCTAAACTTCCATCTAGTTATCACAACTATTAGCTTTTGAAAGACCACCCTCCTCCAACCATGAATTTGTCCAATCGCCTTTTAAAAGCATCTAAGCCAGTGGCCACCACCACATCTTCTAATAACACACAGGGTTAGGCCACTGGCCCGATTATTTTATTTTTATTGATATTATTCCAAGGTGTCTATCCCGCGTTGTCCCAATGCCTGCATTTCCCCCCTTCTGATGTCTCCTTCTGTCTGCTTTACATCACCAAACAATGACTATTTCCCCCTCTCCTATATAACCAAGCAGAAAGAACGTGCATCTGCATCCTAAAAGTCAGGCTTAAGTGAGGAAACTGCTTGTTTTTCCAGTATCACAGACACACAATCGCAAATCCAAACGGATTTCTTCAGCGAGCCGATAAAAACAGCCAACATTACCTGTTTGCACAGGAGAAGGAATAACAATAAAAGGATAATTAAAAAGTGCAACCAGCACACAGGTTATGTCTCCTGCATTGCACTTTGCAGAAGACCTTTCATTAACCATAATAATTTGTGCATGAAAACCAGCAGGTGCCCAGAAGAGACGTCCAGGGGCCACAATACCTCGCAATAGGACATGTTTTTTCTGGTCTTCCACAAAAAGTGAGCTCATCTGGCACAACATAGTACTGAAGTCATTTGTGGTTTTGTACTGCTGCAGAGCCCTTGAGAACGTGTTAAAATTCAGCTGGCTCAAAGACTGCTTCACGGTTGCAATGAAAGCTGCAGCCCTGGCAGTTTTAGTCTCTGAGAGGTCTTGGGCTTTGCCAGCCTGCTGAAAAAAAAGAGAGAGAGATTTAAGTAAGCACGATCCACAAGCAAGCTCTTTTTTGCACACACTTCTCCAGACCCAATTTCTTCCTTGTAACAAATGATTAGGGAAGAAGAGTTCTCCCTTCTCCAAAGCAACCAAGGGGAGATGGAATTGTTTTATTTTATTTAACAAAGTGTATATACCACTTAATTGATAGAAAACCTCTAAGCAGTTTTCTTCTTTGTTCTACAAAGGGAAATCTAAAATAGTAATTAAAAATACCTGCAGATTAAAAACACCAGCAAATTCATTAAAAATATCAACAAAGGGAGGATTAAAAAACAAGGTCATGTATAGTTTTTAAATTACAAACAAGAGCGACAATTTAAAAACAATGGTACATTGCATGTTATAATTAAATGCCTGGGAAGGTTTGTGGAAACAAAAGGTTTTAGGAGATGAGCTTCAGGAAATAAACCAGGGGTGAGAAACTACAAGCCTGGGTACCAAACGTGGCCCAAGACCCTCTGTGGGTCCCACTGGTCCCACATGCCATGCCCTCCTTGAGTGCCTTCGCCCACCTGCCTGCCTGGAATGACTCGTTTGCCTGGAAGGAGGATGGAGAGGGGGGTGTGGGGGTGGGTGGGTGTATGGAAACCTCTGACTTCTGCATGGCTGGAATGGAACCTACCATGCAAAGGTAACAGCTCCATGCACCACTGTGCCTGGTTTAGCACTTGGCCCCATCTAACACTGGCATGAGGCCCCTGAAAGGCTGCCGAATAATGTGGCTTTTGGGATGGAAATAGTTTCCCACTACTAACCGAAACCTTTATGCCAAAGCCACTGGGAGAGATCATCAGGAGGTTTGGGCCGGGTGTTCATCAGTATGCGGATGATACCCAGCTCTACCTCTCTTTTAAATCAGAACCAGTGAAGGCGGTGAAGGTCCTGTGTGAGTGTCTGGAAGCGGTTGGAGGATGGATGGTGGCTAACAGATTGAGGTTGAATCCTGACAAGACAGAAGTACTGTTTTTGGGGGACAGGAGGCGGGCAGGTGTGGAGGATTCCCTGGTCCTGAATGGGGTAACTGTGCCCCTGAAGGACCAGGTGCGCAGCCTGGGAGTCATTTTGGACTCACAGCTGTCCATGGAGGCACAGGTCAAATCTGTATCCAGGGCAGCTGTTTACCAGCTCCATCTGGTACGTAGGCTGAGACCCTATCTGCCTGCAGATTGTCTCGCCAGAGTGGTACATGCTCTGGTTATCTCCCGCTTGGACTACTGCAATGCGCTCTACGTGGGGCTACCTTTGAAGGTGACCCGGAAACTACAACTAATCCAGAATGCGGCAGCTAGATTGGTGACTGGGAGCGGCCGCCGAGACCATATAACACCGGTCTTGAAAGACCTACATTGGCTCCCAGTACGTTTCTGAGCACAATTCAAAGTGTTGGTGCTGACCTTTAAAGCCCTAAACGGCCTCGGTCCAGTATATCTGAAGGAGCGTCTCCTCCCCCATCGTTCTGCCCGGACACTGAGGTCCAGCTCCGAGGGCCTTCTGGCGGTTCCCTCACTGCGAGAGGCCAAGTTACAGGGAACCAGGCAGAGGGCCTTCTCGGTAGTGGCGCCCGCCCTGTGGAACGCCCTCCCATCAGATGTCAAAGCGATAAACATCTACCTGACATTCAGAAGACATCTGAAGGCAGCCCTGTTCAGGGAAGTTTTTAATATGTGACATTTTAGTGTATCTTTCATCTTTGTTGGAAGCCGCTCAGAGTGGCTGGGGAAACCCAGCCAGATGGGCGGGGTACAAATAATAAATTATTATTATTATTATTATTATTATTATTATTATTATTATTATTATTCCCCAAGTGACTCATCTACATTTTGGCTTTTAGAGATCACCATTTTCAAGAGGCCACCTGTGCTTTTTGAACAATGAAGCATTTGAGGACTGAGCAATAACACCTGCATTTGGCTTCAAGGGGGTCGCTCATCTTTCTCCTATTATCTGATTTCTCGTAAAGCTCGCTGACTCCTTGAAACATACCGGATTGCTGACTATCTTGATTTTCTTCCTGCCTCCTTTCTGCTCATCCATGAGCTTCTTCTCGTATCGAAGGGAGAGAGTTGACAAACGTTTTGCCTGTAAATGTTAACAGTGTTAATGCAATCTCCTCCCTCTCTTTCAGAAAAATTCCACACTGAAGGCTGGACTTGCCCTCCCAGCAATGCTCAAGAACACAAAAGCAATCTTTGCTCTGACTAGGTATGTCATGCTGTTCACATTTCTGGGAAGACACCCACTTAATGGAGAGAGAACAAAGGGAAGTCATTGTCCTGGAGATGTGGCGGAAAAGCAAGCCAACGTTTAGAAATGTGGGGTTTCCCTGACTGGAAAGTAATGCTAGCACTTCAAAGCTATGGTCAATCTCTTCTGCATCTCCTAGTAACCTCACATTCAAGGTGGGTCGGAGGGTGGGTGGGAATTCAACAGAGACAGAAATAAAAAACAGGCTGCTAACATTTGAAAAAAAATCAGGTCAACTCAGAGCCAATATTATCAAGTGGTGGGATTTAATAATAACACCAAATATGAATTACAATAAAACGTAACTGAAAAACAACAGCAACAACAAACAAACAAAAAAACAGTTAATTAAAATACGGCTTAAAATACAGCTTAAAATGCAGCCTCATTTTAGTTTTGTTGTTGTTGTTGTTTAGTCGTTTAGTCGTGTCCATAAATCAAGACCATAAAGGGAGGAAACATCAGATATTCACCCATAAATCAAGACCATAAAGGGAGGAAACAACAGATATTCACCCAAACCAGCTATCCACGCTGGTCCTACATGGGCCAGCAAAAAAGCCAAGAAAAAATTTATATACCAAATCCCATATAAGGGGTCAGAGTGAGTCTAAGCCGAAGGCCAGGCAGAACAGTTCCGTCTTGCAGGCCCTGTGGAAAGATGTCAAATCCTGCAGGGCCCTAGTCTCTTGTGACAGAATGTTCCACCTCGTCAGGGCCAGTGCTGAAAAGGCCCTGGCCCTAGTTGAGACCAATCTAACCTCCTTGAGGCTCGGGACCTTCAAAGTGTTGTTATTTATGGACCTTAAGGTCCTCTGTGGGGCATACCAGGAGAGGCGGTCCCATAGATACGAGGGTCCTAAGTAACTAAGGGATAAGTGAATGTGTGGTGAGGAAGATTCAGATTGCAACCATAATACTGGATGTGTTTTGGTTGTTTTTTTACACCCTGCTCACCCCACTCCTTGAGTGGGAAAACACCCTTTTAGGGAAAACACATGGATATGCTTAAGTACTCCCCAGTGGGTCAAATCGCACAGGCAATTTCTATCTGGAAAACAGCGAATGGGGAAAGGATTAACCCCTGCCCTTTCTCCAGCACTATGCTGTGAATTATCTCCCCGCCTGCTTTTTTACCTTTACAAATTAAAGGGACAGGACAGCCGATAAATGGACCTCAAGTGCCTTGTCTAGAAGAGCTGGCTTTGACCTGAGAATCTAAGAATCTGAGAAAACTGAATAGACACACCTCATTCCAGCAATATAGTGCTGTTATATGACTCTGTCTACGACAGTAAAACAAAACAGATACTGTTTGTCAAGAGATAATAAGCAAGAAATATTCAGGCTCTGAAGAAAACTGAGAAGCCCTGGCTCATGGGAATCTTAGGCACACACCTGTACACCCAGGTGTACTCGTAGTGTTCACTGTAGCATGTAAAAACTTCAAAGGTGTGAAGTGGTGCTTGAGTGACACCTCTGTAGCCTGAGATCTCTGCCTAACAGAAGCATACTAGTCTATTACCTGTTTGGGGAGAGGGTGGGGAGAAATCAGGGACTAGAAACTCAAACTGTGCTCTCATACCTGTTCCTCTCCTGGCAAGCTGTCTTCCTCACCTGCCTCTCCACAGTTCTTTTCATTGCACTCCAGTGCAGCCAAGAGGCTACCAGGTTGTCTTTGTGAGGTGGACGGCCTTTGGTCATACTCTACACACAGGTTGGCCGCTCCATTATCTGAGACAAGATACACAGCCTGTAAGTACCTAGATTCTGAATGTCCCAACTCATTTTTCTCTGCTGAGGGTTAGATCAGTTTGAGACAGGAGGAGGAGGAGGAGAAGAAGAAGTAAAAATAAGAGTATATCCAGTTTAGATGTTCAGAATAAAATGAGAAGAATCCTAAAATTTATACCAATTTCTGTCTTTGGAAGGTAAGCATCCTCCACTTTAAAAGCATGGCCAGCAAGAAGGCTATTTTCAAATTCAGCTGGGGCCAAAATTTTCTGAGCATGTGAGCAACAAGCAAACAATAAAAAGATCTTACAAACAATTCCAATACAGCTGCAGACTAGGAAGTATCCCCACTTAAAAAGCTTGTTGAAAGAGGAAGGTTGTCAGTAGACACTGAAAACAACAACAGAGAGGGTGCCTAATATTCATCCAACAACCTTTTAGAATGTGGATTTTTTTGGAGGGGGAGTTATTGGGTTACTGCTTTTGGTTTGATTTTATAAGTTGTGGTCTTCTTTTGAACCTCCCTGAGACCTTCGGGTATAGGGCGGTGTATAAGTTGAAATAATAATAATAATAATAATAATAATAATAATAATGGAATTCCAAAGTGCAGATGCCAAAGCACTAATGAGCAGATTCCCAAATTGTGAGAAGGGATTTCCTGATAAGGAAACCTGATGAGATGGTAATTCAGGAAGTCCTCACTTTCAGAGTGCAGTGATCAATAGGGCAGAATGGGGGTATTTAAAAGTGTTTATCATCATCATCATCATCATCATCATCATCATTTTTAATGTGCATTTATTTGTGCACCACCCTGGGATCCTTCAGGATGAAGGACAGTCTGAAAGTTAAATAAACAATAAGGCAGAAGTTTGAAGGACTTGGCAGCAAGATTCAGTCCACTAAAGTGTCAGAAAGATGCCCTCTCCATCCATGGACAAGGAAATGAAACAAAAATCTGGGACTAAAAGAAAAGCATGTATGTATTAAGTTTTAGGGAAAGTTTAGTTATTATGGTAAAGATTATGTTCCTGCAGAAGTTTTCAAAAGAGACAGCTGAATAATATATGACTACATAGAGGACTTTTGAGCATTGTTAAATATGGTAAATCTAGAGGCTCTCCCCATTCAAATCATTCTGGTGCATTTGGTATATTTGACTAAATGCTGACGCTGGTCTTAAATACATGGAAACCACCTTTTGTGAGAACACAAGCGATTAACATTTTTTATGGGTTCATACTGACTTCCTTTAAGGAAACCACAGCTGCAGGGGAAGTAATAATTAAGCCGGAACTGATCTCAAATGCTAATAAAGTACAGAAGTATGGAAATCCATTTGTGTTACTTGGATATTAATACTTTGTGATATTAATTTATTATGTTTTATTTTGGTATGGTCTGTTCCTATATGTTTGGCTCTAGATATCTCATTTACTTCTGATTTGCTTTAAATTACATTGTTTTAATTTGGCATAGGACTACCTGAAGGAAAATCTGTGCCCATATTATACCTGACTGGGTCCTGATATTGGCCTCAAAGGCCCTTCTTTCTAGCCTATCACTAAATAGCATCAGTTTAGCACGTACAAGGGATAGGGTCTTTTCAGTGGTGGCCCTACTTTTGTGGAATTCCCTCCGCTAGGAGTTACAGTGGTGCCCCGCAAGACAAATGCCTCGCAAGACGAAAAACCCGCTAGACGAAAGGGTTTTCCGTTTTTGAGCTGCTTCGCAAGACGAATTTCCCTATGGGCTTGCGATTTTTTTCGCTCCCCCCCCCCTTTTCTAAGCCGCTAAGCCGCTAATAGCCTTTAATAGCCGCTATGCCACTAAACCACTAATAGCGCTAATACGCTAAGCCGCTAATAGGGTTGCTTCGCAAGACGAAAAAACCGCTAGACGAAGAGACTCGTGGAACGGATTATTTTCGTCTTGCGAGGTACCACTGTATTTATGGGCCCTTCATTGGTGACATTAAAGAAGGTTCTTTAATTAACTTTCTAATTCCACTTTGCTTTTCAATGATGCCTTTATCTGGCTTCATGTTTTAGTTGTTGCTACTTTAATTTTTGATGCACTGATTTTGTTTTCTGTGTTTTATTGTCTGTCATACTATTATTAATTGCTGTGGCTGCTGTAAGCTGCCTTGTGAGGGTTTTAGTCTAAAAGGTGAGATATAAATAAAGCCCAACAAAAGAGTGTTGCTGTAATCTACCCAAGATGCAACCAAGGCATGTGTAATTCAGGCCACGTCTGTTTTCTCTAAACACTGCTGCTGAACAAAATGAAGAAGGTACTCCTAGCCACTGATGTCACCTGCAATTCCATAAATAATACCAAGTCCTGGAAAATACCCATCCATGCTACAAGCTTCTATCTACATGAGAAGTCTTATCTAACAGCAGCAATTCTCAAGCCTTGGCTTGTTTGCCCTCCCCCATGCCAGAACTGCCTTCAGACAAATATTCGGTGTTTCAACTTTCCCTAGCTCATTTGGCTGACATTTTATGACCTCAGCACACCTTGCCATTTTAAGATTCTGAGGTGAGATTATTCCAGTGCCTATTTTGCACAGCAGGAAAAAGCAACCACTTACCAAACCTCTTCCTTTTCAAACTAGGAACATGGTTGTCCGTGTTGCTGGCTTTGGTCACAGAAAGGAACTTCTCACGTGAAGCCGAAGTTGTAGGGCTGCCTTCTTCTCCAGTGGTGGTGCAGGAGGGGTCTCGAAGTGGGGGAGGAGGCACCTGCACAGAAATTGGAAGCATTACACAAGAAAAATGTAAAACGCTCAACTTCCAACATATTAAGAACCTGCCTAAATATTATGACTTGAACTCTACAGCCTGATTCACACGTCACTTTAAAACTGGAGTCACCATCCTTTTTAGGCCTTTGCATTTTTGAGCAAGTGCTGTAGGAACCACCCACTTTGGTCCCTTCTCCTCACCCTCCTCTGGTCCAGCCCTTTGCCCGTAGGAGACAGAAAGAACGTGCACACAAAAAACCTTTGCTTATCCAAGGGATCTGAGTAAAAATCATACCCAGTGGAATTAGTCTGACCTGAAAGAGGAAGTGAGAAAGACCATCACTCTTCCAACTTCCTCCTCCAGCTCTATGTACTTTTCAAGGGAGAAAAAGGCAAGAGCCCTCACACCTCATGACCAGGGGAAGAATGAGTGGGGTGAGTGGCACTCAGAGGCTTTGTGGGCACCAGGGAGCACCATCTCTAGAGCACCATCCCACCCGTGGGCACTGTGCTCACAAGCCCTGCTTAAAGCCTTCGTTTAAATTAAACTACGGTTTAACACGAATGAGCAACACTTCTTACTTCATCACTTCGCCAAGGAGTAAACAAACGAGAGGTTGGCTTGCCATTATGTGTCTGCCTCTTTACAAACCATAGAGGTAAGCCAAGGATGTTGAGTGACCATCATGGGTCTGTGAGCAAACGAAGAAACCATGAGCACAGGTTTGCATGTAACAAGCCAGCCTCTGATTTGTTTCTCCCCAATATGCTGAAGAAAGGAGTCTGGTAGAAGCACTGTGGGACTTTAGAGCAGTGTACAATAATAGCAAAATGCTCGTTCGCGTTTAACCATACTTTAATTTAAACATGGTAAAAATAGTGAAGGTTAAGACACAATGGCATGATATGGAGAAGTGTGTTGAGAAATGACATGGTTAATATATTAGATTTAGGTGGAAAATGGGCTATACATCTGTGGGACCACGATAATGCCTATAAGGGATACCAGTAACGACGTGGCACGGGTTGATTGTACGACTCTGTCAAGATGCATGGTATAGATGAGCCTCTGGCATGACACAATGTGTGGCCCATCCAAGATGAGATGAGGCCCATCTAATTATACTGGTAAGAAAGTCTAAGGTTAGTCTAGGAGACACACACCCTTAGCAAAGAACCACGTCTCATCTGACCACAGCGTGAAATTATTTAAAACAGGACTGTTAATATAATTAACAACCTGGCAGTTCTGATCCTGAAAAGGTTACTCCAAGATCTACCCATTACATCATTCTCTTGCCAACAGTAATCAAATGAATGATGAAAGCCAAGGGCAGGGCAAGATGGTGACAGCCACCTCAGAATCTGGTTGGAGGAGAATAAGAAGCTGCCTTCTATCAGCTCAGACCACAGGTCCATCTACTGTCGCTTAGTACCCCTCACTTTAGCTGTAATTAAAAACTGCTGTCTGAACAGATTTACAGAACAATGTGCTTCATGCCTGAGACAAGTTTTATAGCTAATGAATCCCAGTTGCACCCCAGAGAATTAGGATGAAACTAGTCATAATGACGGCAAATGTGTTTGTTTAGCCAGGTGCCTGCTGGGCTGTTCATCTCTAAAGTGGGTGGGCGGATGTGTGTTGTTTCCATCAAAAGGGGAAGCATAGGAGGGGAGTTGGAACTCCCCTTGCTTCCCCCCCCACCCCCAATAATGGACGTGAGCCAGATTGGGATAAATTACAAGAGGTGAAGAAGGGGATTATTTTAGACCCATCCGAATCTGGGTTCAGGCCTGGCCATGGGTCTGAGATGTCCTTGGTTGCACTGATGGAAGACTTGCAGAGAGCGAGACAGGGAGAGTGCAATCTTGCTCCTGCTTCTTGAGTGCTATGCAGCCTTTGATTCCATTGACCATGGCATCCTCCTGGAGTGGTTCTGTAGAATAGGAACTGAGGTCACTGTGTTACAGTGGTTCTGGTCCTAGCTATGGGCCTGAGTCCAAAAAGTAGAACTGGGAGAGTGCTTTTGGGCCTCCTGGCAGTTATGCTTTGGGCTGCTGCAGGGCACTCCTCACTCTCCAATGCTGTTTCATATGAAGCCACTGGGAACGGTCATTAGAACTTTAGGGAGAAGGTGCCACCAGCATGTCAATGACATCCAGTTCTCCTCATGCTATTTCGATCAGGGAAGGCTGTGAGGGCTCTGGACCAGTGCCAAGACAAGGCAGTAGGATGGAAAAGAGAGAAAAGGGTGAGCTTGAATCCTAGCAAGAAGCAGAACTGTGGTGCAAGTTGTAGTTCAAAGCTTTTGGAGGCCACGAGATTGATGAAGGCTGTTTTATCTGATGTAAAATATAGACACATCCCCAATTTATATGAAAAAAGGAGAGGTGCCTGAATAGAAAAGGTGTGCATGCCATTGGGTCTAGCTTGGCCCTAAGCAGCCAGATTGGGATTGCTCATAGGAAGTGCTGCTGGTGCTGAACGTACTTGTGCTATAATGGTTGTAGGCTAGGACTGGCAAAACCCAATTTCAAATCACTGCTCAGTCATGGAATTCACTGACACTCTCTCTCAGCCTGACCTATCTCACACGGCCATTGTGAAGAAATTGTTTCTCAGGGTGGGGTGAAGAAGATAACCACAAATGTCAACTTGAGTTTTTTCAGGAAAAGGTGAGGATATAAATGAAATAAATAAAACATTCTGTATTGGTGAAATGAGAAGCCAGATGGCTAGAAATAATATGCCATGATAAGCATGAACACCATAGAACAGTTAAAACCGTTTTTGTGGGGTATGTCTTTTGGAGTGCACTAAAATCAAAGTGTATGATCCATTTGATAACAGAGCTACTATGCCAGAATAACTAAATGAAAGAAACAATAACTAGTGACTAAAGAGAATAACTAATAAAGAGAAAACTACATGATGTATCCTATAGCTGTACTTGCTAATAGGTCTCCCCCACCCACCGCACCCGTTCAAAACAGCTGAGCAGCAAAAAGATGCTGTTGGAAACTCCCTTTGTGCCGTATTTTCATCTGTAAAATAGAAATAATTGTAATCTCTCTCACATGGTGAGAAATCAGTGAAGAGATTAGGATCTTAAGCCACGTTACATATGTAAAGTTCAAGAAGCAAGAGATTTCTGCAGATGCATGCAATATTTATTCAGTCAATAATAATAATAATAATAATAATAATAATAATAATAATAATAATAATAATAATAATAATTTATTTATACCCCGCCCATCTGGCTGGGCCTCCCCAGCCACTCTGGGCGGCTTCCATAAAAACCAAAAATACAGTAAAATATCACACGTTAAAAACTTCCCTGAACAGGGCTGCCTTAAGATGTCTTCTGAATGTCAGGTAGATGTTTATCGCTTTGACATCTGCTGGAAGGGCGTTCCACAGGGCGGGCGCCACTACCGAGAAGGCCCTCTGCCTGGTTCCCTGTAGCTTTGCTTCTCGCAATGAGGGAACCGCCAGAAGGCCCTCAGCGCTGGACCTCAGCGTCCGGGCAGAATGATGGGGGTGGAGACGCTCCTGCAGGTATACTGGACCGAGGCCGTTTAGGGCTTTAAAGGTCAGCACCAACACTTTGAATTGTGCTCGGAAACGTACTGGGAGCCAATGTAGGTCTTTCAAGACCGGTGTTATATGGTCTCGGCGGCCGCCCCCAGTCACCAGTCTAGCTGCCGCATTCTGGATTAGTTGTAGTTTCCGAGTCACCTTCAAAGGTAGCCCCACGTAGAGTGCATTGCAGTAGTCCAAGTGGGAGATAACCAGAGCATGCACCACTCTGGCGAAGGAACATTTTATCATATGTAGTGGGAATGTTAAGAAAGTAAAAAACCTCTGGGAAATGATATATAATGAGATGAAAAAGATGTTGAAATATACATTTTTTAAAAAACCAGAAGCATTTTTACTTGGTATTATAAGTGATGATATTAATAGACAAGATGTTAAATTGTTCTTATATGCAAGAACAGTGGCAAGAGTATTGTTAGCCCAGAAATGGAAGCAAGAAGAAATTCCAACAAAAGAAGAATGGCAGACAAAATTAATGGACTACGCAGAATTAGACAAAATGACAGGAAGGATTTGAAACCTGCGGGACCAGAGATTTACAGAAGACTGGAAGAAATATACAAACTATTTGAAGAGCAACTGTAGTCAACGCTAGCTACGAGAAGTTTTGTAAGGAGAAATATATGAAATATTGCAAAGTAGAGAAAGAATAGAGATAGTAGTTAGGAGATTGAAAGGTAATAGTGAAAGTAAGAAATGTATATTAAGTGAATAGATTGGAAAATTTTCAGATGTGATTGATGGAAGTCAAAAAAACTGTATAAGATGTAAAAGTATGTTTAATTATTGTTGAAAATGATGTTAAAAAAACTTATATATATATATATATATATATATATATATACACACACATACATATATATATATATATATATATATACACACACACACACACCCCTATATCTATATCTATATCTATATCTATATCAAACCCCAAAGTGTATCAGATCCCAAAGCAGTCTGTGAACAATTGGCTGGGCAGCCTTATGCCTCTGGAATGCTAGTCATAAGGTAACTCTCAGACATTTTGCAGACTAATAGCTTTCGCCTATAGATGCTTGAAACTTACAGTTTCCTGGGCAAAACGGAAGAACTGAGACACATCTCTGACGGCATGCCCAAATTTTTCATAAATCTTGATGTAAGGACGGACCCAGGAAGGCAATTGGCTTATTGCATCCGTATTCATGAACCTGTTGGAAAGTGGGAAAGAACACTAGTAAGCTCTGTCAAAAACAGTTTCGGGACATGCCTAGAAATGTTTGTAACACTTTCCCACCAAAACAACCCAGAAGAAAGATGGAATTGAATGTCTAAGTACGCTGCAACATCTGATAACCATTGGTAAAAGAAAACACCTTTGGATATAGCACCCCATAATAATTTTATCCCCATCACAAAAATAACAGACGAGGATAAACAGTATCCTTACATTTACATTTGTCTCGTTCTTCCATACAGCAAAAGGTTAAATGGTAAGTTGCAAAACACTGTGGGATTGCAAGTGCTGGATAAGGGAGTCAACTGAAATGCTGGTCAGAAATCACACATGAATTAGCTAAGAGCTCCAAAACCCCTTTTGGGGGGTTTCCACGTGTGGAAGATAAAGTAGTCATCACCAGGCTCCCCTCCACAATGTCAGCCTCCTTTGCAATTCCTACGAAGAGTCTAATTGATTGACTGAACTATACAGCTTATGAGATCTGCTTTTTAATTCGCCACTGCTGTTACAAATAGATTGGTTTCATAAACCATTCCTTTCCTAGGAAGAGAGCACCAGTTGCAGATAATAGCTCATCTGGAATCGTTCAGTTTCCAGTTACAGGTTCCATTTAGAAAAATAGTGCGTTCCCAGAGGATTGCACCACCCTGCAGGCATGGGAGTGGCCTGAAACAGATTCAACTCTCCCACAGCAGAGAATACTACAACCTGACTTTTAAGGGGTTTAGTGTTGAAAGCCTTCCCTAGGCCCTCAAGCAGAAACTCCAGGCTTGTGGGCATCCCCTCTAAACTTGGCAGGTGTCCCTTAGACACCATATAGGAATAGATATTAATATGCAGCATGAGTAAGTAAGTCTTGAATAAACCATTCTCCATCTATTTGCATCCCATGCCGATAACCTAATACCCCATTTTAGATGGTGTACTACAGAGATAAATTTGTCTGTTTATGATATGGGTGCAATTATAAGGACCACATACTCCAGTTTAGTGACCTTCTTCACTTCTGATGTCACTGCAGTGGGAGAAAACCCGCGTTTTGCACATATGGTGGCAAGCGGTGAGATAGAATCCCCCAGTTCTCAGTCAGAGCATTCCTGTTTTCAAAGAAAGCCGCGAAAAGATGATGCAATTTCTCCCGAAAGAATACGTTTAACTTGGATTATTATTCTAAGACTACTGATGTGGATTTAGAAACCCAGTCTAGCAACACATGAGAAATATTTTGGTTAGATCATATTTCTTTCTTTATTTTGGTTTTGAACCAAGGGATACATGGGTAAACAGTTTTCCTTTCCACTGGCCAGAATAACAACTCAGAGTTTTCTCTGAATAGCTGCTCCCATTAATTTGCCTAGTTCTAGTCACAGGCGCAGCTGCATCCTGCAGGCTTGTGGTTGCACATTATTATTTTTAAATATCACTTAAGAAAGTAAGAGGCCACTGAATCAGGCCTACGGCTCATCTTGTCCTGCATCCTGTTCTCTGAGTGGCCAACCAGATGCCCTGAGGCAAGTCCAAAAGCAGGACCAGAGCATAAGACCGTTTCCCCCTCCTGCAGTTTTCAGAAACTTGTATTCAGGAGCACACTGCCTCTGACTGTGGAGGCAGAGAATAGCCATTGTGGCTGGTAGCCCCAGGTAGCCTTTACCTCCACAGGTTTGTCTTTCAAAGCCATCCAAGTTAGTGGCCATCACTGCCACCAGTGATGGAACAAATTCCATAGTTGAACTATGCATTTGTCCCTCCTGAATCATCCAACATTCAGCTTTGTTGAATGTTCACAAGTTCTAGTAACAGGAAAAGAGGAAAACATTTTTCTATCCACTTTTTGCATGCAATGCATAATTTTATACACTTCTACAGTATCAGGTCAACTCTGACTTGCCTTTTCTCGAAAATAAAGAAAAGGCTTCTGCCATGTTTGTTAGTCTTTGAGGTGCCTCAAGATTATTTTTTGCTGTAACAATTTTTTTAAGTATATATTTTTATTCTGCTATTTTGTTTTATTACAGTAATTTAAACATCTATTTTTAAAAAACTATATGAACACAAAAATCCACACAAAACCTAGAATAGAGAAAACAAAAACATTAACCAAAGAACTGAACACACCCAACCCTTTCCCAAGAACAGGCACCTTAGAAACAAATAAATCTTAACAGCACAGCCATCCTGCATTCTTCCATCCAAGCTCAGACTGAAAATGGGAACCAAGCATGCTCAGAAGAAGTCACAAGGGTGGTCACAATGGTGGAACATTACATTGGAATTACACGGTAACAAGGAAAGCAAGGAAATCAGAGAGGTGCACCAATTGAGCCAATTTGCTGCCCATTCACTTGATTTCGAGAGTTCTTTTGGAGCTCATCACAATCTTTTTGTTCTAACTACCCCGAGCAATTTAGTATCATCAGAAAACAGGGCCACCTAACCACTCTCCCCTAGCTCTAGCTTGTTTATGAACTAATTTAAAAACACAGATCCCAATATGAAACTTTGGGCGATTCCACCTTCTACATTCCTCCATTTGGAAAACTGTCCATTTTCTCCTACTTTCTGAAGGCTTATTCCATGATATAAATAAAATTTATTATTATTATTATTAGCCTGACTCCCTCCTTTGGAAATCTTCACAGAACTTTAGCCTAATGGTTGCCATCAATTTGAGTTGAATTAATTTTAATGAAATGATTTTAGAGTGTTGTATTATTTCATTGTTGTTAGCCGCCCTGAGCCAGCTTTATTATTATTATTATTATTATTATTATTATTATTATTATTATTAGCAAAGCAAGGAGATGGCACAGATGGTACACAATTCAAATACAGCCATACCTTGGCTTAAATATGCTTCAGGTTGAGCACTTTCGGGTTGCGCTCCGCAGTGACCCGGAAGTAACGGAGTGCGTTACTTCCGGGTTTTGCCGCTCGCGCATGTGCAGACGGTCAAAATGACATCATGCACATGCATGGAAGCGGCAAATCGCGACCCACACATGTGCAGACGCGGGTTACGTTTGATTCAGGATGCGAACAGGAATCCGTAATGGATCCCATTCGTATCCAGAGGTACCACTCTAGACGGATATAAGGGGGAGATTATATGACACAAGAACTCTACCCAAGCAAGAAGGAAGGTCACCTGTGGTCACAGAGGAAGATGGCGCCGTAATCCTGTCGATGCCGGATGACTCTACCAATGGCCTGGTTCACTGCACGAGATGCCTGTTGTTTGTACCAGCTGTTCCCGGATAAATACTAAATGTCAAAGAAAATGCATCAAACACCAGACCTAAATTAATACCACCCTTTAAGGAGATGCCCTGAAAACGCATCTGCAAAGAATGCCCTTCTGCCTGTCCCTTGGTTCTCCCCTTCCCCACTGTTTCTGTAGCTTAGGACCACCTCTTTTCTGAAAGAGGAACTGGTCACCCCACTGGCCCAGCCAGCTGGTCCCTCCCTGCCATGAAGATTTATCTGGATTAATAACACTGTGCATTGTGTTTCAGACGTTTGCAACATTCCTTTTCGATAGATGAAAGATATGCATTCATACAAGGTTAACTCTGCCACTTGCAAACTGTCTACAGCCAATGGAGAATTCTCTCATAAATAACCAAGCCAGTTTTAAAAGCCTTCAACAAATATTCCTGTGGCCCAAGGAATTGGGACTGAAATCCATAGAGAAAAGTTGCAATGAGAGAACAGAGACAAACAGGGTCAGACCAAGAATTTTTGCTGCCTGAGGCAAAGGACTTGATGCCCCACTCACTTTCCATGCCAACTGGACTGTCATCGTTTGTCTTTATTTCAGCATTGGTGATGGATCAGACCCAAGAGCAGCAAGCTAGGCTAAGGGGTGCGGCAGGGCATGCCATGTAGCACATACAGTTCAGCTCCCCCACACCTCATCACAGCTACCTGCTCCCTAGAACCTTCAGCCTGAGGTGGCTGCCTCACTCTGCCTAATGGCAGGGCCCGCTTTGATGACAAATATCCATAATATCAATGGGAGAGCTCCCTTCTTACCTGTCCACCAGCAGCACCTTTTGACCTCATCTCATCCAAGAACTGCATCTTTAAAATGACCTTTGGGTCCATGCGAGGGGGGAAAGGAAGGCCTGTAATGATGACACCTCGACCATTCCTGTCCGTGAAGTCCAAACCTTCGCTGGCCTGAAAACAGATGATGTCTGTCACTAAAAGAAGCAGAGACAAATTCCTGCTCCACTTCCAGCTTCTCCAGTCTTCCCTGAGGGTCCCGAACACACTTCAGCTGTTGTTCTGGGTTGGTTCCTGAGTTTTTTGGGGCTCCAGGTCATCTCTGGAAGGGGAGCCACTTGGCAGGGGCATGAGCTCAAGCACAGCGCTGCAAGGCTGCTGTGCCTACTTGCCGGAATTTAAGGTTGCAAACAGGGGGTGCTTAAGATCTGAGCTGTGTCTCTCCGCTTGATGGTGCCAAGGCCTACAATATAATTCTCTGGATGCCTCAGTCTAAAGGCCACTTCATGACTATACTAGGGCAATGTAAGGTAAAGGGACCCCTGACCATTAGGTCCAGTTGTGGCCGACTCTGGGGTTGTGGCGCTCATCTCGCTTTATTGGCCGAGGGAGCCGGCGTACAGCTTCCGGGTCATGTGGCCAGCAGGACTAAGCCGCTTCTGGCAAACCAGAGCAGAGCACGAAAACGCCATTTACCTTCCCGCCGGAGCGGTACCTATTTATCTACTTGCACTTTGAGGTGCTTTCGAACTGCTAGGTTGGCAGGAGCAGGGACTGAGCAACAGGAGCTCACCCCGTCGCGGGGATTCGACCCGCCGACCTTCCGATCGGCAAGTCCTAGGCTCTGTGGTTTAGACCACAGCGCCACCCACGTCCCTCTAGTGCAATTTAGGAGCGATGAAAGTAAGTTGCTGGTTAGGAGGCACTGAGTTAGAATCTCATTTATGGTTTGAACACACTAATTGGCTCTTAGTAGCCCATTCGATCTACACATCAAGAAGTTCAAAAATTCTGCAAGCAGCACTCCGTGAAGGCATCACATGATCAAGTCAGTGGCCTCCTGGGATGTGGTGTTGTAAACAAAAATTGCCCTTTTCCCTTATGGGGTATCCAAGAGCCCATATAGAGTCCTTACTTGGGTTCCCTATTGGTAGGAGAAAATAACAGAGGCCAACCAGAGAATATTGAGAAACAAAGCAGCTAGTAAGCTTGATCTTTATTGATCTGTTGCAACAGGGTGCTCCCCTCACATGCAGGAAAGGAGGAGGACCTAGAAAAATGGTGTGCAAGGCCTTATAAAGACTTTTGAAATTCCCATCCTGTAGATCAAGACCACCCCCAGAAACATCATACATACATCACAGAAGGGGTGTAACCTAAGACCACCCCTCAGATACATCACACCTACATCACAGAAAAGGCGGTCCAAAATAGAAATTTTAATATTGTTTTTCTCCTGTTTTTGTTTATCTCCTGTCTGGAAGGTTACTTGATTGGATTTCCTGGGTAGCCTGGCCAGTCTTTTGTAATGATAAATACTTAGTTCCTGGGCCAGGTCACAGGCTCACACCTTATTCAAACACAGACATACCCTTAAGACAGGATTTGTGAAGGAAAAGACAATGGGGAGGCTGTTCCACTTTGACCATGTAGAGAAAACATTTGCTCAGTTTAGGAATCAAAATGGTTCCAGGTTGGCCTTCCTGTGCTGATCTATGTATGTGCTTGGTTGGTACACTTATGAACATTACCATATATCTAAGTCCTCAAAATTCCTATCACAGTGGAGAGAGCCCTCCAAGGCTGGACCAGGACACACACTAAGTTCCAGGTAAAGTAAGGAGGGTGGCAATAAAAAACTGGCATTTTGAAGCTATAGCACCCTATTTATGGAACACCCTTTTCAGAGAAGTTTCCCTCACAACATCTTTTTTTTATTTTCACCAACAGCATTTTATTTATCTAGACCTTTTAAACTTGCCACTGCAATATGTTGTAGCTTAAGTACATGTTTATGTTTTATCTTGCAGCTTAGATCCACTGTCGGGGGAAAAAATATGATTTTTTAAAAAAAAGATCATATATGGTAAATGAAGGAATGAATGAATAGATACACAAATAAAAAAGGAAAAGGTAACAAGTTACTGTTCTTCTGTGTAGAGCCTTGTCACCGGGAAGTTCCCAGTGGCTGCCAAATAAGGTCTGTAATGTAACCTGAGTATTACGATGGTCAAGAAACATGCCTGACATTTTCACTTTCACTTTCCATAAGAAGCAAAAGACAAAACAAAAACAAAAACCCCAACCGTAAACACAGGAAGCCAGCTTTATTATGTGTTTTGATAACATGCTTCATTTATTTTTATTTTGGCTTCAATGCTGCTGCTTCAAAAGTTAAGCTTGTGCTAGTTACATCATTTTCAAATAGTTCCAGGATATCCTGAGGTTTCTTGGAAGCTTATCACGAGTTTCTCAGCAGAAAGATATGGAATGACGGAACAGCTTCCTTGAAAGGCCCACTCCTACCAATCTTTTCCTTAGAAGACATATCAGCTGGGAAGCACTGCAGGACATTATCTTAGTTCACACAAGACAGCTGAACAAGCTCATGGCCCAGAGGAAATGCAGACTAGAAGTTGCCACAGTCCAGCAACACCACACAAACAAGCTTCATGTAACCCATGCATGGGGTATTTGACACACAAGCTGGTGTGTTAAAGTTCCTATGAAAGTAGAAACTTTAGGGTTGTGAAAGACAAGAACAGATAGTAGGAAATGAGTTTGAGTTTCTCCATCTTACTGATGAGAACCAGCAAGGAAATGGTATAGTAACAGCCAACAAATATTATATTATTTCCATGTGTGTAATGGAACTTCAGAAGCAGTGTGGTGCAGTGGTTAGAGCATCCAGCTAGCACAGGAAATGCAGGGATTCAAATCCTCACTTAGTGATGACACTCACTGGTGACCCTCTCTGTCACTCTCTTTCAGCCGAAACTGTCTCATAGGGCTGTTGCAGAGATAAAAATGACCAGGTGAGAACCATATACACCACCCTGAGCGAACTGGGAGAGAGTTGGTATAAAAATGTAACTAATAATAACAACTCACAGAAGCAGGACTGCAACAAAATGTTGCAGTATATTTCCACAATTTAACACAACTGCAGAAGATCAAACGTATCCATTCTTAAGGAAATCAGCCCTGAGTGCTCACTGGAAGGACAGATCCTGAAGCTGAGGCTCCAATACTTTGGCCACCTCATGAGAAGAGAAGACTCCCTGGAAAAGACCCTGATGCTGGGAAAGATGGAGGGCACAAGGAGAAGGGGACGACAGAGGACAAGATGGTTGGACAGTGATCTCGAAGCTACGAACATGAGTTTGACCAAACTGCGGAAGGCAGTGGAACAGGAGTGCCTGGCGTGCTCTGGTCCAGGGGGTCACGAAGAGTTGGACACGACTAAACAATTAAACAACAACAACAACAACACAACTGCTCAGATTCTGTTAATTGGTTTCTATTATCTTACAACAACCCTGTAAAAGAGGTTAGGCCAAGAGATTTCAAGCATAAAGTTCCCAGTGAGCTTCATAGCTGAGTGGGGATCTGAATCCGACTCTTCCCCAGTTCTTATGATTCTTAAATGAATAAATTCCCACTGCTACTCTGCACAAGTTGGCTTCTGCAGAGAGTCAAACTTTCATCCTTCTGCAATCTGTTACACATACCTTCCCCCGGCACACAGCCAAGAAAACAGCACCATTAGACTTGGGGCAGACAATCTTCTCATAATAGGCATTTATGACCTAGGAGAGAGAGGAAAAAAAATGTAAATGAAAATTTAAGGACAAACTTGTGTTGTGCCTAGCTCTGGCTTGCTATCAGACACAGAGTTCTCAAGACACTCCACAGGACCTTGAGGAGCAGGCACGGTGCCCTGAATCCAATGCTTAGGATCCCTTTGAGGCGCCCTTCTGATGATGGATGCTGCAGCACAACTGCTGACAGGACTAAAACCCCGTCAGCATATGACACCGCTGCTCAGAGACCTGCACTGACTGCAGATCTGCTACTGCGCCAAGTTAAACGTGCTGCTATCGGTATACAGTGGTACCTCTGGTTAAGTACTTAATTCGTTCCGGAGGTCCATTCTTAAGCTGAAACTGTTCTTAACCTGAAGCACCACTTTAGCTAATGGGGCCTCCTGCTGCTGCCACGCCGCCGGAGCATGATTTCTGTTCTTATCCTAAAGCAAAGTTCTTAACCTGAAGCACTATTTCTGGGTTAGCGGAGTCTGGAACCTGAAGCGTATGTAACCTGAAGCAAATGTAACCTGAGGTACCACTGTATAACACCTTTCAGAGCTTGGGACCGATAAACCTTTGTGATTGCATTACCCCACGTAGCACCTACACTTTGGAACTCCCTGCCTATTGACACCGGCCAGGTGCCTTCACTGTCCCGCCCTGAGACCTCCAGGTATAGGGTGGTAGGTAAGTAAGTAAGTAAATAAATAAATAAATAATACTTTTTTGGGCACCTGCTAAAAACATTCTTGGGACATGGGTGGCACTGTGGGTTAAACCACAGAGCCTAGGACTTGCCGATCAGAAGGTCGGTGGTTCGAATCCCCGCGACGGGGTGAGCTCCCGTTGCTCGGTCCCTGCTCCTGCCAACCTAGCAGTTCGAAAGCACGTCAAAGTGCAAGTAGATAAATAGGTACTGCTTCGTTGGGAAGGTAAACGACGTTTCCGTGCGCTGCTCTGGTTCGCCAGAAGCGGCTTAGTCATGCTGGCTACATGACCCGGAAGCTGTATGCCGGATCCCTCGGCCAGTAAAGCGAGATGAGCGCCGCAACCCCAGAGTCTGCCACGACTGCACCTAATGGTCAGGGGTCCCTTTACCTTTAAAAACATTCTTGTTTAAGCAAACCTAACAAGACATATAGAAGCTATCATGTGTTTTAATCTGCTTTTGGTTTATTGCTGGTTTTAATTATCTTTTGAACGTTCTAAACTGGGTTTTAAACTAAGTCTTTTTAACTGGGTTTTTAACAGGTAGTTTTATTGCTTTATTCTTTTTGTAAATTGCTCTGAGGTTTTATTACAGTCAAGTGGTATATAAATGTTGTGAAATAAATAAAACAAATAAAACTGCCAGAGGAGGAGGTGAAGCAGGCTCCTCGCAGCTCCCTGTTTTCAAGAGTGCCAGCACCAAAAGCTTTCAGTTCTGGGCTGAAGATAAATGGCACATTATGCATCTACGGACCCAAAGTTGTCACTCTACTCGCAAGGGGGCTTCTCGTGAGTAAGGAATCCATGCTACTCCATCAAAGCCAGCAGCTGTGGCTACCATCTGGTTTAGGAGGCCTCCTTCTTGAGCCTTCCACTTGCTGGAAACATCTTGGTCCCAGATCTAGTCACTCTGCCTTGCTCCACTGTTACCTTGCCTGGATACCCTGTGAGCTTAGACTGTTGCCTGACTTTGTCTTTGCATCATGCTTGGCCTTCAACTGATTCCTGGTTTCCTTGGAAAGTACTGTATCTGCAGTCCTGTCATTACATAGAAGCTTACAGCTTCTGTGACTGTGGCCCCATCCCCTGGAGCGTAACAGCTTTCCAACTTCCACTGAAATATACAGGATCTAGGATCCCACTATCTTGCTGACTTTGCTCAATTGGGCAGATGTTAGTTCCATGAATGAGCCACCCCTCATTACGAGAAACCTGCAAATCTCCTATCAGGCCACGTGATACAGCAGCTTCCATGGAACACAACACAAAGAACCTTCAGCACTCCCGTTCCTTATCTTTCCGCAAAGACAAGACAAACAGGAAATATATAGCATTTTATATGCACATAAATGTTCGGAAAATTAGGATAAGCCGCCAGAGAAATTTCAAGGTTAGGAGAATGGTGGGTTTACTTATGGATCGATCTGAGGTTTTTAAAGGAAAGTTCATAAACGAAGTTTATTTTTTAAAAAATGACTGCACTTTGTTTTCAGTGGAATTCAAGCATGAATAACTTTGATAAGAAGAGTTGAACGTGCAGTCCCACCAAGAAGAAAAAGCAATGATGAAGGAAGGAAGCCCTATCTGCAGGGTACACGGTTTTTTCAGAAAAAAACCTTTCCTGTAAAAAGGTTTTGCCCAAGAGGTGTGGTACATGGGAATTATCAAGAGGGGGTGTGTGCGAGGGCTGTTCTATGCAATAAAGTTCCAGAGATTTTTAGCAGATTATTCAAAACACTGCACTGTTTCCAAAGTGCTTCTGTCAGAGGTCAAATCAAATCAAATCTTTATTACGGCCATAGGCCAGCTTAGGGGGGGGAGGTTTACAGTTATTTAAAATCAGAAAAACTATTTCAAAAACTAAAAAGAATTAAAAGTCTATAAAAATCTAAAGGAAGCAAGGGAAATCTAAAATTGCCAGGAGTCAGAAATATGTCCAATGTTCAACTTCCTTTTAACTCACTTGAGCTTTCTGAATGATTTTTTAAATGTTAACCTGCTGTTCATCATACATTCTTATTTAGAGTTATATGGCGTTTCAAGGCCAAAGTGATGAATGCGTACTTGTGATATGTCATATATCTGGCACAGTGGCACTGCTCACCTGGTTTCCAAACCCTGAGTATCACTATCAATTACTGAAAAGGGGAAGAGGAAGGTAAGGGGTGGAACTTGGCATCACGGGTGAAGCATCTGATTGGTTACACTGCTGCGGGACCCTGTGGGAAGCTTCCTGACGCCTTGTCTCTACCCATCTCCCTTTCGGTAACTGGCAGTGGTGCTTGGCACTGGGAAGCCAGGTGAGCAACTCTGCTCTACCAACCACTGCTGCGTATAACCCAAATGTCAGGATTTCGATTAAGGCTCAAGCTTCAGGAAAACACTAATAGAAAAAACAGATACCTTCTGGTGCATGGAGTGCTATATGAGCAGGATAAAACCAATAAAACCGCTAGGAGGAAACTGCCACTATTCCTGTTAGCCCACCTAAGTTTGTGACAACAGTCACGAAATTAAAAGATGCCTGCTTCTTGGGAGAAAAGCAATGACAAACCTAGACAGCATCTTAAAAAGCAGAGAAATCACCTTGCCAACAAAGGTCTGTATAGTTAAAGCTATGGTTTTCCCAGTTGTGATGTACAGAAGTGAGAGCTGGACCATAAAGAAGGCTGATCGCTGAAGAATGGATGCTTTTGAATTCTGGTGCTGGAGGAGACTCTTGAGAGTCCCATGGACTGCAAGAAGATCAAACCTATCCATCCTGAAGGAAATCAGCCCTGAGTGCTCACTGGAAGGACAGATCGTGAAGCTGAGGCTCCAATACTCCTGAAAGAGTATTGAGATATTGGACAGTATGGTGATTAATCCAGGATAGTTCTTGTGTGTGAGAAGAGAAGACTCCCTGGAAAAGACCCTGATGTTGGGAAAGATGGAGGGCACAAGGAGAAGGGGACGACAGAGGACGAGATGGTTGGACAGTGTTCTCGAAGCTACCAGCATGAGTTTGACCAAACTGCGGGAGGCAGTGGAAGACAGGAGTGCCTGGCGTGCTCTGGTCCATGGGGTCACGAAGAGTCGGACACGACTAAACAACAACAATCTCAAGCTGTATATCGGACATCACTAACAACCAGATTCTCTTTTCCCTGGGACCAGGCTCAAGGTTGCTCAGTAGCAGTCTGACTAAGCAGCCAGGAACCAAAGTTACTATGCAGCATAACAGTGTAAAGTCTTGCCAACCTCTGTGAAGGTTCCTTTGTTTCTTGGTTCCACAAACATTGGTTTAACTGCTTCAATTCTTCCAGCTAAATCATGCTCCTGTGAGAAAACAGAAAGAGAGGGACTAGTACAAGTGAGTCAAGCAAGTGAATCAACTACTTCAAACAAGGTGTGGGATTTTCCTGCCTGCTTGATAGATGGAATAAAAGCAGGTGTGCAGTCACCTAAGACACCCCCCGCCTCCACACCAAAACTGGACAAAGGTTTCATGCCTGTTAGCACCAGACAACAAGCTCTGATTCTTTGGATAAGAAAGCAAGAACCCTGGGGCATGTTTCCAACATGTGAGTATTTTTGAAACTCAAGGTTTCCTAAAGTAAACAAGAAATATAGTCTCTCGCTTTATTCCAATGCCACAAGCCAGAAAGTTTTAAATTAAAATGATTGCAAATCATTGCACTAATTTGAATCAAGCCAGAACATGAAAGAGAGGCGATAGCTGTTGGAACCTGTAAGGTAATGCCATCTCAATTGTGTTTTATGCCCTCTGGTGAACAAGTTACTTTGCCTAACTCCTCATTGTATAGAATCTGATCGCTTCAGATCAGATGGGGAAGATGCTCAGGCTGCCAATAGTTACAGCTTTAAGCCATGTCACCATTCAACTCCTTTTTGGCAACAATGCAGTGACAGCAGTTAATGAGGACTGAGCTGAAGACTGTGTGGAGCAATCTTATTATTTCCTTACCATCTGTCAAAACTGTGCACAAAAACTGTGCACAAACACTAATATTGTTTGTATAGGTTCTCGTTAATGACTAGCAGCGTGAACAATGCATATTGCTTAATGTCGCTTTATAGGACAGAAAAGGCCATGGAAACCTACTCTCCAATATTCCAGGCTTTTATCCATGACAGGATATGAAGGGAAGAAAACAAGCAGCCCATGTGGTGTGATTCGAACAAGATTACCTGCCAAAACAAAACAACAAATATTAAGACCAAGTTCACCCTGATTTCAGTATTATTATTTTTAATTAAAAATTTTATTTGCATTTTATTTGATTGGCAGCAGCTCTTCAAGGGTGGAGTCAAGGACATATTTACACCCCCCAAAAGTATTTAACGCCTCAGTTGGTGGGAGATCAAAAAACTTTTTCAGCAGGGGGCAGGTCCACTGTCCCTCAGACCTTGTGGGGGGGGCGGACTATATTTTGACCAAAAAAAAAAAAAATGAACGAATTCCTATGCCCCACAAATAACCCAGAGATGCGTTTTAAATAAAAGCACACATTCTACTCGTGTAAAAACACGCTGATTCCCGGACCGTCCGCGGGCCAGTTTGAGAAGGCGATTGGGCCGCATCCGGCCCCTGGGCCCTAGGCTGACTACCCATGGTGTAGCAGCTGCATTGCTTGGCTAAGTGCACAGTGTTTATTTAAATCCGTGTGGATTTCAGTCATGTTGGAGCAGAAGGTCTTCTCGATCTTACCTATTGTTCTCCCAAGAGATGACAGACACTCTGATGAAAATCTGCAAAAAGAACAACTACCCGTCAGCACCCAGCTTCTACATGTTGGAAAGTAAAGAATGCCTGGTGCCCCCACAGTCATCACCAAAGGAATACAATGAACCGTTTGTCACCCTTAAGACATGGCTATCACTCTCTTCTTTCCCCTATTGACTGATTCACCGAAAAAACAGGTCCCTGTAATTTATTAGAATGTATCTAGTCCTATGATCCAAAGAATCATCTACAGAAGTTATAAAAGTTTAAATAGCTGAGTCATTAACAGTGTCAGCACTAGAAAATTGTGGGTGGGGGACAGAAGAGACAAAGTATATTTCTAGGTGAGCGTGTTAAGATCACTGAAAAAAATTACAGGATATGTTAATGGAAATACAGCAAATGGGGGGAGGGAATCTCCTTGTTTGAGGAAGGGGGCTTGCCTTCCCTGCCCACCCCCATGCCCCCCATGGTCATTAAACTAACAAAAAGGGGTAGGTGGGGTTGAAATGAGTGCAGTGCCTGGTTTAGCCTTCCTCAGAAATCATGCTTATTGTCCTACGTGGAGTGGACTCTTATCTCTGGCCACAGAGAGTCATATGGTGAAGTTCTTACTCTGAAACAGAAACTTCTCACAAGTTTCCTTCACTTTCTGGCTCTTTTGTGTTTGCCTCCCGCACCTTCCTCTCTGAATTAGAGGTGACTGATCCAGAAAGAGAGATATTGGGCTCATTGTGGGTATCTTGATGAAAATATTGACCCAGTGTGTTGCAGCTGTGAAAAATGTGAATCCCGTATTAGGGGTTATTAGGAAAGGAATAGAATCATAGAATCATAGAGTTGGAAGAGACCACAAAGGCCATCGAGTCCAACCCCCTGCCAAGCAGGAAACACCATCACAGCACTCCTGACATATGGTTGTCAAGCCTCTGCTTAAAGACCTCCAAAGAAGGAGACTCCACCACACTCCTTGGCAGCAAATTCCACTGTCAAACAGCTCTTACTGTCAGGAAGTTCTTCCTAATGTTTAGGTGGAATCTTCTTTCCTGCAGTTTGGATCCATTGCTCCGTGTCCGCTTCTCTGGAGCAGCAGAAAACAACCTCTATCCCTCCTCTATGTGACATCCTTTTATATATTTGAACATGGCTATCATATCACCCCTTAACCTCCTCTTCTCCAGGCTAAACATGCCCAGCTCCCTTAGCCGTTCCTCATAAGGCATCGTTTCCAGGCCTTTGACCATTTTGGTTGCCCTCCTCTGGACACGTTCCAGTTTGTCAGTGTCCTTCTTGAACTGTGGCGCCCAGAACTGGACACAGTACTCCAGGTGAGTAAATGAAAGGGAATGAAACAAAAACTCCCAATATCACTATGGCATTGCACAAATCTGGTGAAATCACACTTGGAACACCTTGCACAGGTCTAGTTGCTGGATCTAAAAAATTGTATTTTAGAGTAACAGAAAGCTGGGGTTTGTTCCACAACAGAAAATGAAAATATTAACTGTTTTTCCTTTGCATGTGAAGGAGTGAAGAGAGGGAGGGGTCAAATTCAAGTCCTACTATAACACAGTCTCATAAAGCATTTTGTTATGTATGAATTTGGGCTCTGTATTCCCAAAAATCACAAATACGATTTTTCTGCAGAGAATTTGTGCCGAGCGCATGTGCAGTAAATTGATGCAGTACCCAAGTCTGCAACAAGATTATTAAACTATTACCTTTTTTCATAGGTGGAACTCAGCAAACCACCATCAGGTCCTTTAGGGATTATCCCCACCCAAATCTGGTGTTTATCGATAACGTGTGGGTTTTCCAAACAAACTGGGAAGGGACTAAAGGAAAACAGAAAGGCAGTCAGACTTCACCAACCTGTCATTTCTATAGACTCTATAGCTTAGCTTAATCCTGAGCAACAGGACCATCATATGATGCCAGATAGGATGTCAACCATTTGTAGGCAATTGGTAACTTACATTGGAGCAATTTGCGCTACATTAAATAGATGCACGTTAACCCTTATTCGTTCCAGCAATCAGGAACCATCTTGCTTGCTCAAGGAATTCTACCCTTGGTAGGAGGACACCGACTTAATCCTATCTCCAAGCACACAGGCGTCACACTTGACAATCAATTTTCCTATTCAGAGAATGATGCTCTGGGCTTCCAGCTTCCAGAATCAGAGTCTCTCCCAACACGGTGGGAGAGAGACAGATGGAGTTAATCAGAAATTGATGGGGGAATTCCATTATCCGCATTCCTCTTCGGTTGTAAAAAGAACCAGGCTCCCATCCACAGTTTGCCTGGTGGTCTGGCACTCGGCTTCCCCATGGCATGGAAGGGCAGGGAAAGGCACTGGGTGCACAGAGCACTCCGGCTGCCATGACTGCCCCCGATTCTGCTGTTATAATGAGGCTGTTTTTGGAACAATATTTGGGGGGGGGGGTTAAAAAAAATTGAAGAATAAAATGACGCTCTTAGCGATCTGCAGTTTCTTTTAAAAGTTATATGACAGATATCTATATATGTGCATTCTACCTCCAGTGTTCTGGGTTCACAGCAGTGAAGCCAGAAAGGAACATTAGGTCACTTACCATGCATAGACCTTCCAGGTTGGTATAATGAACTTGTATGAGGAGTTTTAAGTTCTGATTTCCCCAGGGATCATGTGACTTTATTAGTATAACAACCTCCCTCCAGTTTCCCTTTTCTTTTCTTTTCTTTTGGTCTGTGATAAAGCTCTAAAATCTGAGAGATGATAACAGGAAAGACAAAAGAATGAAGAAAACTCAGCAAAGCCACTTGAAGAGGAAATGTAAAGCTGTGATAAGCCTACCGGGCTCTGCTGTCATTTAGAAAGGAAAGTTCCCCTATTAGCTGAAATAGAAGGGAAGGCACTAAACCAGGGGTCAGCAACCTTTTTCAGCCGTGGGCCGGTCCAACGTCCCTCAGACCATGTGGTGGGCTGCACTATATTTTTTTTGGGGGGGGGGGATGAACAAATTCCTATGCCCCACAAATAACCCAGAGATGCATTTTAAATAAAAGCACACATTCTACTCATGCAAAAACAGCAGGCAGGCCGCACAAATAACCCAGAGATGCATTTTAAATAAAAGGACACATTCTACTCATGTAAAAACAGGCTGATTCCCGGACTGTCCACAGGCCGGATTTAGAAGGCACTTGGGCCGCATCCGGCCCCCAGGCCTTAGCTTGTCTACCCCTGTACTAAACTTATCGTGTCCTTTGATGGCCTCTGGTGGTCAAAGAAAACACTGCAGCCTAACTCTTTGAGATCAGAGGTCACCACACTTTTTCAGAGACAGGACCCAACTTTAACTTAAACATGCATTTGGGGACCCATTTCTTTATCGTGTACTTTATGGCAGCAATGCTGCTGTTGTGACCTGCCTTAGATCAGGCTGGGGCTTGACAGAGGGTTCTGATCCAGCAGCTGAAGACTGGTGCTCTAGTGAATATGGCTGCTGCTCCAACTGCAGAGGCGGGGGAAAGGGTGCTGGGGTTTGAGCAGTGGACTTCAGGGGAGGCCTGTGAAGTGAGGGGCCTGCTGGCTGCCAAATCCTCATGCAGCCGCCTATGCTCTTCTAACCCCAAGCCTGGTGGCCAAGAGAGATTCCACATGGGGAGAATTCATGGCTGGAAGCACTTGGGTCTTCCAACGCTGCCTGCTGCAATCCCAGCACTGGCACAGGCCCCATGGGTGAGGTGTTTTGACTGGGTGACTGAATAATAGTAACCTTTCACCAAGTAGGGGCCTCACTGGGTCCTGCTTTTGCCAGTCTGGCTATAGGCCGATCTGGAAGATATTTGTCTTCGCCGTCCCACTTTTCAGACTGAGAAATAAGCATATCTTTGCCTGCAGGCACCATAGCAGCAAAGAAGAGGGGATATAATTAATAATAATAATAATAAATAAATAAATAATAATAATAATAATAATAATAATTTATTTATACCCCGCCCATCTGGCTGGATTTCCCCAGCCACTCTGGGTGGCTTCCAACACAATATTAAAATACAATAGTCTATTAAACATTAAAAGCTATACACAAACTGGATGGGTAGAGGCAGGGACAAAAAACTGGAGAGAGGTTGTTATGTTGATCATCAAAGTCACATGATCCCTGTGTGGCCTGGGCAAATGAACCCTTCATGCGGATGCGTCACATGTCAGCAAGCCAGAGGATATTTTTAAGCCTAACTTATAGGTCCTTTGAAAAAAGGAGTCCAGTCAGCTAAAACAAGTTACTGACCCGGGTGGTATGGAATGACGTAGAAATAGGGATGCCCCAAAATAATGAGGTAGAGTATGTGCACATAAAATACACAACACTGAAGAGGCAAGCACAAGCTAAAAGGTGCATTTAGCAAATAGGCAGAAATTTAAAGAACGAGTCCTCTAGCCTCAGGCACCTGAGTACCTCAGGCGGCGCAATGGGCCAGTGTGCCTGGCTGTTAACCAGAAGGCTGGTGGTTTGAGCTGTGGGCAGGAGAATATGAAAGAAGCAAAAAACTGAGTAAGTCAGGGTCCCTTCCGGCTCTTAGATTCTATGATCTGGTTGGTCACTGTGGACTAATCTATCGCACAACAGCATCTAAAACTGAACACCTGTTAATATGGAACATAAATAGTGGTCCAGTATGGAATTAATAATTGCCTCAAAGTAAGTTGACTAAAAAGAGAAAAAAACACGTATCTCTTCAGTAAATTTTTTGGGCATCTCTCTGCCACGTATACTTTTAGGACCCACCTTATTTCTGTGATTGTAGGTTGTTTTAAGCTTGTTTTAACATTGTGTCTTACTTGCTGTAACCTGCCCTGGGGCAATAGGGTGAAGACCGAGCAATCAATTATCATCATCCTCAGATCACAATTAAATGGCAATTAGTAAATTCAAGAGGCAGGTTTAAACTGGTGCCAATTTCCAAACGATTTAGAGGGAGGACTTTTCCCATGGGACTTCCACATGTACTGAAACTGACCTCCAAGAACAGCCAATCACTGGTTTGCTCAGGGTTCACTTTGCATCACAGGAAATGTGTGATGATGTTTCTTCAAATACCTTGTCAAAAGCATCCCATACATAAGAAATGAACCTTGAACCTGAAAATCCCGTACTGGTTCCTCAATGACTTTCATTGAAACCCAGGACAGGATATGACCTAACTCAAGCTGCCTATTGTCATAGGAACAACAGAAAGAGACTCACATTTGCATTTCCATAGTAAAAGACGATAGTGGAGAGAGTGTCCCGCTAGTGAGAATGATTGTTCGGATTTCCTGACGAACTAACTCGTGCATGCTGTATCCAGGACTGAAACACCAATAGCTCAAGACCTTTCCTGTATCAAACAAAACACCAAGGCAAAACGTTAAGAGGTATTCACTGTGGCTGGAGCAAAGAGCACCGAACCGTAGGTTACTGCAAGCAGATATAGCAGGCCACTTGTAAGCAACCATGGGCCTTGAACTAATTAACATCTTCTCAGACAGCCTTAATGCACAGCATTAAGAAATTGTGAGTTCCAAAAAACTTTTACAAAAGTTATTATTTTTTTAAAATGCCCTAAAACATGTAAACACTATTAAAAGGATCCTTTGAGTGGTCCTTTGTAAAGAGAAGTATCTTATAAACGCCCTGGAGCCTTGGAAGATGTTTCCAAGTAGAAAGGCAACTTTATTTTAATGTCTTGTGCAGAACTGGTTTCCCTTCTGATGGAGAAGAGAAGAAGTTAGGTAGAGCAAGTTCTTGACTGATATAAAACAATTCTATCTTAGGAAGGAAAGCAGTATCTGGGTGTACCTCAATGTTTATCACTGCAGAACTGCATAGATACAAGGAGAGTCAGATCTGAGCGCAGACAGCTCAGCATATCGCCTCTAGAAAAACTGTTCTGAAGGATGAACACATTGACTAGAAGTAGCCATTGGCTGACTTGGGACAAAATTAAAAAATCAATGCAGCTATGTATTATATCACTGGCAGGTAGCACTTTCAGAAAGTGCTTAGCTGTAGGAAATGAGAAGATAGAGAAATGTTGAGATGGTTGAACGATGGGCTCCGAGAGATGAATTCACCAAACCTACAGATTTTAAGCATGGCACAGTTGCCTGTCAGGGGTGAAAATTATGAGAGTATACTCAGAGAACCTCTTTCACTTTGCTCTGTATGATTTTTACATGGAAGGGAGGAGGGGATACCAAGTTTGGGAAGGCGACCATTTAAGTTGGCACTTCACTCGGTATCACATTTCTGGCACAAAAGAAAGTAGAGGCCGAGCATGGAACAAGCAAAGGAATTGCGAGATTTGTATTTGTAGGCAATGCCATTGTTACTTCAATTCTCAAGGTTCTCTTATCAACACTCCAGATTCTTTGTTTTCTGTATTAGTCACCACATTTCTAAACAAGGAAAATGTGTACTGCCTAGACTGCCTGCAGGAGTTTCTGGAACTAAAGTACATGCTATGAACAGTAGGAAGTACTTGAAGTAAACCTAAGCAAGAGTTTTCCCCACTCAGAATTGGTATGTGTAAAATAAATATAATTTATCAAATTACTTACGACAACAACTATGGGGGGTGAAATATTTATATGGGAACATACCTTTGTAATTGCATCAGCATCATTAGAGGCTAAAGGTCAAATGAATTCATTTTTGCTCTTTAGAACACACCAAGTTTGGCTATTGTAATAATGTGAGATATACGCACGCCCTTTGCTTCTGTACATCTCCTTTCATTCAAGCTACAAACAAATCAGTACTTAATTCTAATTTAGGGATGGGAAATATGTAACCTTTCAGATGCTGTTGGACTCCAACCCCCATCATCCCTTGCTGATATGGACAATGACCAAGGATGTTGGGAGTTGTAGTCCAGCAACGTCTGGAGGGCCACAGGTTCCCCACCCCTGCTCTAATTTAAGCATTGATTCCCATTTTGTCCAAAGCAGGGGAACCACGGTTGCAAACTTCAGAACAAGCCAGAATATTAAGCCACAGTTTGAAGTCAGCTTATTCCAAAGATAGCAGCAAAACAGGAAAATCTGTTTAATTTGAGGTTTCCTGATTTAATGACAACTTGTGGCAAAGAGAGAGGTAAGGAATCTGTGCGTGCAGTCAAAAGGCTGATGCATATCATCTGGGGAATGAAAATAGAAGATACTGGTCCTTCTAGCTTCCTTCCTATGTCTAAGACTCCCAGTCCTTGACTACCTAACCTACATGGTCATGCCATTGTTTGCCCTGCTTTTGCCTATCTTTGTCCCCTCAGTTCTTCCCAAAATCAACAGCACAAACACAACATTAAATTTTGGAAGCACAATTACACAGTGCAATGACAAAACTACGCAATGGTTTCACAAAAGCTGGCTAGAAAATGTCCTGGCCAAATGAGATTATAGATTGCTGTCATGACACACAGCTGCCTCCAGTTCTAATTTAAGTTGAAGAAACCTGGGCTGAAAGATTTATATGATCAAAGCAACGTATCAGCATTGTCACCTTGTTTTTTAGTTGCTGACGAGTTCCACAGGTCTGTCCTCTGCTTCTTTTTATGATTACTTGCATCTAGATGGATGTGGACCTAAGAGGCATAATCAATAAATATGAAGTAAAAGAATAGGACGTCTATGCTACTTGCATCACCACAATGATGTTTGTAAGGAAGCAATGAACAGTACCAGCTTCTACTAGCAGGCAACATGTTGTAAGTGGGCCTATGCAGTTTGAACAAGGAACTGAGTAAATTCTGAAAAGGTATCTTTTGCAGCATCTTACAACTGAAAAGGTATAAAGTCACTAATTATACTATGGTGAACTCATGCCGCCCTCTTTTTCCTCAAACTTAATTCAACCGTTTATTGCCAAGCCTATAAAAAACTAAAATCTTTTGACTTTTCAGCACCATAAAGGTAAAGGGACCCCTGACCGTTTGGTCCAGACACGGATGACTCTGGGGTTGAGGCGCTCATCTCGCTTTACAGGCCGAGGGAGCCAGCGTACAGCTTCTGGGTCATGTGGCCAGCATGACTAAGCCACTTCTGACGAGCCAGAGCAGCGCACGGAAATGCCGTTTACCTTCCCGCTGAATTTATCTATTTGCACTTTGATGTGCTTTTGAACTGCTAGGTTGGCAGGAGCAGGGACCGAGCAATGGGAGCTCACCCCATTGCGGGGATTCGAACCGCCGACCTTCTGATTGGCAAGCCCTAGGCTCTGTGGTTTAGACCACAGCGCCACCCGTGTCCCTATTTTCAGCACCACAGGCAAGCTAAAGTAGGAAATCAGCCTCAGAACAGCACAACATACCTTATAATACTTGGAGACCGAGCAGCCCAGGATGGAACTAGACGTGCCTTCTGATGGACGGAAATTAAAAACAGTCTAGGAAACAAGATGGGGGAAAATGTAAGATGGGGAGGGAAAACCCACCATGCCTTTCAACCAAGGTAAATAAGATTCAGCATGCTTCTGAATGGCTTCATCATAAAAACAAAATAATTTCAAAATAAAAAAGGATTTCTGCTGGTTATCCGCAACACCTTTGCAAGGCTTCCAACTCTATCACCAGGCTGAAAGCACACAACAGTCATACCTTGGGTTAAATATGCTTCAGGTTGAGCGTTTTCAGGTTACGCTCCACGGCGACCTGGAAGTAATGGAATGTGTTACTTCCGAGGCGCGCCGCTCGCACATGCGCAGACGCTCAAAATGACGTCACGCACATGCGCAGATGCGGCGAGTTGCAACCCGCGCAGACGTGGGTTGCGTTCACTTCAGGATGCAAGTAGGGCTGCAGAACAGATCCCGTTCGCATCCAGAGGTACCACTGTAAAGGGTAACAGTGTGCAGAAGGGCAATTTGTGGGCGTTTTAGTTCTCATTTTGCCAACGATTACTCCTAGGGTTCCACAGGGTTACTTCTGAGTAGACATAAATAGCCACTTTTCAGTTTAGGAAAAAAGGCGGCTAAGGGGGAACAAGATATTGGTGTATAAGAAATGAATGGCGTATCTTATACAGCACTCTGGACAAAAAGGACTTATTCATGCAGTACATAGTAAAAACCATGTAACTTGCTCCCGCAGCAGGCATTGATGGCCATCACCTTAGTTGGTTTTAAGAGAGAATTAGACAAATTCATGGAGAAGGCTATCAGTGGTTTCTAGCCATGGTGGCTGTGCTCTGTCTCCACGGCTGGAGGCTTAATGCTTCTGAATATCAGTTACTGGAACCCACAGGAGGCCAGAGGGTCCTGATTGCTGGTTTCCCATTTAGGCATCTGGTTGGCCACTGTGAAAACAGGATGCTGGATTAGATGCGCAATTGGCCTGATCCAGCAGCCAGGCTCTTTTTATAGTATTACTAGCGTGGGTGGCACTGTGGTCTAAACCACAGAACCTTGGGCTTGCCGTTCAGAAGGTCAGCCTGGAGAGCCAGTGTGGTGTAGTGGTTAAGAGCGGTAGTCTCGTAATCTGGGGAACCGGGTTCGCGTCTCCGCTCCTCCACATGCAGCTGCTGGGTGACCTTGGGCCAGTCACACTTCTCTGAAGTCTCTCAGCCCCACTCACCTCACAGAGTGTTTGTTGTGGGGGAGGAAGGGAAAGGAGAATGTTAGCCGCTTTGAGACTCCTGAAGGGGAGTGAAAGGCGGGATATCAAATCCAAACTCTTCTTCTTCTTCTTCTTCTCCCATTGCTCGGTCCCTGCTCCTGCCAACCTAGCAGTTCGAAAGCACATCCAAGTGCAAGTAGATAAATGGGTACCACTCCAGCGGGAAGGTAAACGGCGTTTCCGTGCGCTGCTCTGGTTGGCCAGTAAAGCGAGATGAACGCCGCAACCCCAGAGTCGTCCGCGACTGGACCTAACGGTCAGGGGTACCTTTACCTTTACTTTAGTATTACTAGGGGGGCATGGCCCCCCCAACTCACTCTGCAATGCCTGACCTTGCCAAACTGCCTCACTCGTATATCATTTAATTGGCATATAATCATGCCTAATTCATCAATAAATGTACTTTACAAATGTGTAAACACCGGTAAACATATAAAGAGATACAATGACAATATGATGTGTTTTATTAGAATAACTATTGCTGCCCTACTATCCAAATATCTTTAAAAAGTACTGTATTTTTCTGTGTATAAGATGCCCCCATGTATAAGACGCGCCCTGCTTTTAGGGACCCCAAATTTAGAAAATGGGCATATGCACTATTTGTGTATAAGATGCCCCCAGATTTTTAACCTTATTTTAAAGTAAAAAAAACCCTAGTCTTATACATGGAAAAGTACAGTATATATTATAACTTGGAGAGTGATCACCCCCTAGTGGAAGTTAAAAAAACTACATCAGAGAGCTCAAGAAGTTAATAAAAATGAATGGCCTACTACAATTCTGTTTCTAAAAAAATAGTTAATTTCATTATTACTGGTAACTGGGAAGGAGATGCTATTGGACGTTTTGTGGTAGGGGAAATGGCCAAGAATCACTGCTAATATTTTGGATAAAACAGTTTGGATAGATTTACGTTTCCTGTATCACAAGGTATTAATATGAAGCAAGTTTAGGCAATCTGAAAGGATGGTATCCTGAGGAGCAAAAGGTTTCTCAGTACTCTTAAATATACTTCATGGCACTGTAGAAAGAGCGAAATTAAGGCTATCAAAACTTAATCCATGTACAAAAAAATTAACTCATTTGAATTAAGTTTATGAACAAGTTAAATAAGTCTTAGTTCATTTCCTATAATTGCAATGGATAATGACTTTTCTGGAATCTGGAAGATTTGAAATGAAACCCTATGTGGAAATACCACAAGCGAATGCATCTCCCTTTAATCTTTTCTTCTGCAGACTAAACATACCCAACCTCTTGGTTTTGGACACTGTCAATTTCCTGGTCATCCTCCTCTTCTCCAGCCTAAACATACCCAGATTTTTCTACTGCTCTTTTTTCCTGACTCTATCATCATCCTGGTCACCCTCACCAGCATTTCCTGTCAAGACCCATCCAGTGCTCAAAGCAAACATAGAGGTTACTGTGTCTAAAGGATAGGATTCCCATAGGATTTGTTCTTGATCTGCGGGAAAGGTTTACACCAGGCATAGGCAAACTCGGCCCTCCATATGTTTTGGGACTACAACTCCCATCATCCCTAGCTAAAATGACCAGTGGTCTATGCCCGGTTTACACTGCACCAGCTCAATCTGGTCTCCTTAAATCTCTCCCAGTTATGTTCCAGTGAATCACAAATATGCTACAGTTTCTAAACTGAAAAATGCAGACCACATCCTTTGGAACTCTCATTCCATTGTGCACAGTAAATTGGCATTCAAAGCCTCTCTTCAAAGACAAAGAATACCAAGTGGAAATGACCACAGTCTTGATTGCTGCCACCATCAAGCAGAATTTCTTTTTCCTTCATCATAATAAACTTACACAGACACAACCAACCACCCTACCTTATCAAAGCTTCAGACCTGAGCAGGTTGAACATGAGAGTGCAACAGAATTCTGTAAAGTGATTTTAACCATCCTGTTCTCTAATTACCAACTTGCCCCAGGTTTACATAATGTGCATTACGAAGATATTCACAGAATGACATGAAAAGCTCACTTGTAATGTTATTACTGAATTTATAACTCTCTCCATGGTGCCTTTCAGTCTTTGAAACTACAAAAGAGGAGGCAACATATATTTACCTGAATTATGTCTGTAAATTTATGCAACCCAGCTGTATTGATGAATATGCCAGTACCTAAAGGCAGGGGAGAATATTGTAACATTTTTACATGACTTTTCTCACAATCACCAAAAATCCATTTATGAACACTGTGTTGTGGGCATGGAGGCACTGGGCAAAGATTCTGGCATCTGTTACAGTGCCCTGGCCAAAACTAACAAAATGAATTCCAATAGGGACAAATCAGGCATTAATTACTCCCTGGACTCAATCTCCTTTTACTAGAAGTAATTAGCCATCATGGGCAAGGGGGAAGGACACAAAAGATCAGCCACAGAGTACCCTGTCTACATCCTCAGGACACATCAACTGAAACTCATCCCATGAACTTGGACCTGATGGCATTCTGGTACTAGCCCCAAACACTTTTACAAATGAGCCATCAAGGTCAGAGAGGATATAAGCAATTTAATTACATATTCTTATTTATTACATTTATTAGCCACTTTTTTTCTTTTTCACAAAAGTAAACTCAAAACAACGGGACGCGGGTGGCGCTGTGGGTAAAAGCCTCAGCGCCTAGGGCTTGCCGATCGAAAGGTCGGCGGTTCAAATCCCCGCGGCGGGGTGCGCTCCTGCTGCTCGGTCCCAGCGCCTGCCAACCTAGCAGTTCGAAAGCACCCCCGGGTGCAAGTAGATAAATAGGGACCGCTTTATAGCGGGAAGGTAAACGGTGTTCTGTGTGCTGCGCTGGCTCGCCAGAGGCAGCTTGTCACGCTGGCCACGTGACCTGGAAGTGTCTGCGGACAGCGCTGGCCCCCGGCCTATAGAGTGAGATAGGCGCACAACCCTAGAGTCTGTCAAGACTGGCCCGTACAGGCAGGGGTACCTTTACCTTTTTATTTAAACTCAAAACAATTGACAAAAAATTTGCATACTCAAAATGTTTAGCAAACTTATCATAAGATGCCTCTGAAGATTCTAGGATCTCTCCCCATGGACCTCTGTTGCTTATTCACCACCCCCACCATACAGAATAGGTTTCATAATGAGTTCTTGTGTTCAATCATATTCACCATGAATCTCTCACCTGTATTCTAGTTGTCTCCCGCCTTGTTTCATTTTCTCTAGATGTACCTTAACTATTTTCAGGTCTGTTTCTTGGGCTCATGCAATGCTGTGCACTCTCACAATATTATACCCTGCTTTCAAACTTTCTCCCCACCCCCTATTTTTCCAAAGTATAATGTGTGCACTTACGGCCTGCTAAATACTGTAAGATTTGTTCCAGTGACTCAAGGAGAGATGCTTGGGTTTGGGATGTGATTTGGACCTTTTCAAACAGGTCAAATATATAGCTGTAATTTCAAGAAGAAACATAAACAAAATACTGAGTCTTATCCTAGTAGCTAACCAAAGGACAAAATACAAAACAGTCTCACTCCATTTCTCACTAAGGTATTCTACGGTTCTTAGCACATATAAACATTATGTATTTAGAGTTAGAAGAACCACTCAGAATCAACCCCGGAAAAGGCAGATCATTCCATCAGACAAGCAGAAAAGCTTGCACTGAAAGAGCAATCTGCCTAATGCTATGTTGAATTCCTCCCTGTAAGTATGGAGAACCTATTCTGTAACAGAGAGTGGTAATCAAATATGTTTTACTTAACAGTACAGTGGTACCTCGGGTTACATACGCTTCAGGTTACATACGCTTCAGGTTACAGACTCCGCTAACCCAGAAATAGTGCTTCAGGTTAAGAACTTTGCTTCAGGATAAGAACAGAAATCGGGCTCTGGCGGTGCGGCGGCAGCAGGAGGCCCCATTAGCTAAAGTGGTGCTTCAGGTTAAGAACAGTTTCAGGTTAAGAACAGACCTCCGGAACGAATTAAGTACCTGAGGTACCACTGTAGTTTGAATCCCCGCGATGGGGTGAGCTCCCATTGTTCGGTTCCAGCTCCTGCCCACTTAGCAGTTCGAAAGCACGTCAAGTGCAAGTAGATAAATAGGTACTGCTCTGGCGGGAAGTTAAATGTTTCCATGCACTGCTCTGGTTTCACCAGAAGCGGCTTAGTCATGCCAGCCACATGACCTGAAAGCTGTCTACGGACAAATGCCGGCTCCCTCGGCCTATAGAGCGAGATGAGCGCGCAACCCCAGAGTCGTCTGCAACTGGACCTAACAGTCAGGGGTACCTTCACCTTTAACCTTAGTTGAATACCATCCACCACCTCCTACTAAAGCTTGATGAACCTCCATAAACATGAGGGCTAGAAACCTTCTTTTAAAAAATAGTATCTGTTTTTGAAAATGTGAAATGCAGTGGCTTGATGAAAGTCGAGTGATTTGTTTTATTTGGTATTTGTAATCAACCCTTCCCCCAATAGTGCATCCTCTGGACATTTTATCCTCCCAAACCAACCTGTGAGACAGGGTAGGCTAAGCAATATTTCATTAATTTATTATATTTATATCCCACCTATCATTCAAGGTGGCATAAATGGCTTGTTCATTCCCTATAACAACCTTGTAGAATATGTTAAGCAGAGAGGTAGGAGGTACCCCAAGGCCTCCAAATGAGCTTCACTGCTTACTAGTCTAAACATTATATGTACTACTTGACCTGACGGGACACCCAGTGAGCTTCACAAGCAAGCAAGGGTTTGAACTGAGTGTCCCAGTCTGACCCTTCGTCCTGCTTCATCAAGCAACCTCTTTGCAGCTACAATTTCCAGCAGCAACAACTGAGCTCCAGAAAACCTGGGTGATTCAGGCCCAAGATTCTCAAGGAAACATCCCACACCATAAAACAAGCAACATAGCAATTTTATGAGTCTATGGGCAGGCACACAAAAACAAGAAATGCCAACTTGGCACACGCTTTGTATCTCCTGAAACATACCTTCCATCCTTAGTGAGTCCACTTCCACTTGGGGGCAGCTCGACAGCATCTATAACGTTTTCTAGCTGAAGAAGAATCTCTTGAAGGCAAACAGAGGAAGAGGAGGAATGTTACGCAGCTGGCATATAACCAAATTATCCTGCTCTTTCTCCTCAGACGAGACTGCAACACAGGCACTCTCTCACTGCCTTCCCAACAAGAAAAGGGTTCCTTCTAAGTGACACACTCCCTTAGGGTGGGGAGGTTGCATTGCCACATTTACACGACAGGCCACCTCAGTGGGCTTGTTACTGAAAAGCAGGACATAACTTTTAAAAAGAACTAAACAACTAAAGCAAAGGACTTTTTCTAGGGCTGACGCAAGATTTTCACATTTGGGGGTAATACTTTCTGAGTAAGATAAGTAGAATCCAGTCAACCAATGATCTGCCATATGCCAATATCATAAAAATGACAGGCAAATTACATTGTTTACAGGCAATTAAAATATGCAAATGAGTAGTAGCTTGCCAGCCAAATGCATAAACATGAAATATCCTTCAGTATTCAACAAGTTGTCAGTAAATTAGCTAGCATTTCTCATCCACCATGTATGTTTCTCTCAAACCAAAGTGATTAGGAATTTGCTTCCACAAGGGATACTGTGCATTCCCCTCACGCACACAACCCTTAATAAATGTTCCTCTGGTCTCTTTGGGTATTGTTCAAGGCATTCAGTTTTTCACATACTACCTACGTTGACAGATCTTTAATTTACTGCACCGAAGTGGTGCATAAAGTACAAAATTTGGAATATCTGTGCAATAGAGAGAGTAATCAGCTACATGATCCTCTTGGCTAAACTGAAAGCCACCCATTGCCAAAACATTTTTTTAAAAAACTTCTCTATAGACAAAATGTGAATCTAATAATTGTACTTACGCTTTATCTTTGCGATGTCTTCTAGCTCCATGTTTAATCCTGTTTCAGAAAGAATTCTTATTCAGGCAGTTTCCAGTGCAATACTTTATCAATGTCTCTTCCCCCAGCCCATCCTGTATAAATCTCAATATTTAGATTGTACACTAATGTACCTTTCCAAGTGCAATGTACATGCGCTGCCTGTTAAATGCTTATTGGACTTTGATTGTGGATGAGTGGAAGAGAGGAGGCCAGGAAGGCTGCAAAGTATTCTGATGGCTATCCTGCAGACTTTATGTGCTCTTCATTTCCCTCCTTGACCAATTCTCCAAACCCAAATCCAGAAATCCAAAGCACAAATATCAAAAGCACCATTTAAACAATTTGCTTTTAAGTACCTAATTTATACTGGATTTGCCTTGGCATGGAAAACACACACACCCTTTAAACAAGCTCAATGAATGCACTGAAAAAACTCTTGCAAAAGCCTCACTGGCATTAATACACAGCTGCACAAAAGATTTTCATGTTCTTGCACAAGTATCTTTCTTTCATTGGGGTTTTCACAGAAGAGTTGCCAGCAATAATCCTAATACATCAAGTGCCTAGCAACCAAAGTCCACGTTCTGAAGACTGATTTTGCAGAACTCAAGGGTAATTTCTAAATGCATGCAGCCCAATGAAGCTCTTGATGCATTCTAGAAATCACTGCCCTGTACAGGCAATCTACCTGAACTGGCAGGCTCCACACTGAATTCAGAGTTGATTTCATTCTGCTGAACGTTTTTCACTTGTTCTTCCAGAACTATGTTAATGGCATCCACAGCTGAAGCTAAGTCATAGGGTGTCAAGTCAAACGATGCCAACTCTTCACATATCTTTTCCTACGGGTGTAGACAAAAAATTACACTTGTAGTGTACACTGTTAACCACATCAGCTATGCACACTCTTTGTGTCTGTCTGTCAGGACAAATTCCTGCTCTAGGAAGACAACATTATCAAAAGACCAAATGAAGAGAGTAGTTCTTTTAAAAATAACACCAGTGACCTATCATCTCAATTGCTCAATACTTATTGAGGGAACAAATAGTCACAGATTACTTGAATTCTTATATGAAAACATACCTACAAGGCTCTTTGCCTGTTAAAAATGGAGAGAAGCCAGGGGCATCTTTTCTTACCACATTGTGAGCTTCATCAAGTATCACTACAGCCCCCTTCAAGTCCAAGTTGTGAGCTCTTCGACTCTATTTATTTAAAAAAAGGGAGGGAATATGTCAGGCAGGATGGCAGGGACAACTTGTTTACAACTATTTGCAACCACCCTTAAACGTCTGCCATCACAAAGCAGTCTATCAAGGTATAGCAGCTGCACATGGCCCAATGAAAGAAGTGCAACATGGTCCTGTAAACATCCATTTCAATGGCACTCACACAGGTGCTCCTTGCGAACCTATTATTTATTAAATATTTTATATGCTGCCTGATTTGCAGACATCTAAAGGTGGTGCACAACAGTATCTAAAAAATATTATAGCAAGTACAATCAAAACCAGTAACATACAGTAAGGCAATCCATCAAAATATCCTTTAAAATCCCACAATAAGCAGGAAGTTGTGTGTGGGTGTTATCTGTTGCACAAACGTGTTTGAGAAACAGTTAATGCCAATAAACCAAAGCAGCATGTCATTTTGCTTCTTCAGTGCATATTTCACAAAGAAAAACAGTGAAACAGCTTTGTCAGCACATCAGAAACCCCTATTATTCAATCAACCTCATAACTAGAAAATGATCCATAAATCTGAATTGCTACAATCCCAAAATGGTGACCTGTACTGGGATTTCACTATTATCCACCCAGTACAGGACACTCGAATCCTGGTAACCTGCAGTAATGATTAAAGAAAAGGTTTTTAGCCCTCAAAAGAAGGGGGTAAGGGAGAATAAAAGCTACACAGCAGTTTTTTCTAAAAGCAGATCTCAAAGAGGCTTCTAATACTCAGTATATAGCACCATATTCAAGGTGGATCAAGAACCACATGGCTCTAATTTGCCTGTCACACCGCCACTAAACTAGCCTTGTTAGTACAGGAAGATATGCAAAGACTCCTGTGATTTGAATTTGTTATACTGAAGGGAGAAATTTAGCTGGGAAAGTTTCTATGATGAAAACAAAGAAAAGCAACTGAAGTTCTCCATTGTATGCCTAGCCCAGCACGGAAGCTCAACAAACCAAACAATATTCAACATATTTGGAAGGATGGAAGAAAGAAAGAAAGAAAGAAAGAAAGAAAGAAAGGAAGGAATGCTACATGACTAGTTCCAACAAAAAAACTAGTGAACAAAACTATCTCCCTTTCTGAGAAGGAAATATGTTAAAATAAAAGAAACACAAATTAATTTTTTGGGTTTAATCATCATGTATATATATGTATTTCTGCCTTATGTGATAAGCATTTAGCATCTGTATTGTTTCCTGTAATGAGTTAATTAAGCAATTTACTGGCATATCCACCAAAATCCTCTTAAAATATTCAGTAAAACACCCTTGAATTTTAAAATAATACCCCACATACCTTTGGGTCCAGTAAATAGTTGTAAGGCATAAAAATGATGTCTGCCTGCTGCTTCAAACTCCGAGAAAGATAGTAAGGGCAAACTCTGTTTAAAGAGAGAGGGAGGGAAATGTACACAGCGCTACAAGACAACCAACGTGCTTTCCACAGTCATTTATTAAGATTCTCAGGGGTTTCTTGTCAGCTTCTTAATGGGCTGGTCTTAAAGGCAGATGGTCTGGTGGGTTTACATGGGCCCGTCTCCTCTCTCATCTGATAAACGAGAATGCTGGCAATAAATCCTTGACCCTGCAAGTGCAGCGAGATAAAAGAAGGTGGTGGTGCAGAGGCTGCTAGGAAGCTTAGCATTTAAGGCAGGCATAGGCAAACTCGGCCCTCCAGATGTTTTGGGACTACAATTCCCATCATCCCTGACCACTGGCCCTGTTAGCTAGGGATGATGGGAGTTGTAGTCCTGAAACAGCTGGAGGGCAGTGTTTGCCTATGCTTGATTTAAGGCATTCAACTTTTTCACTGACATAGTCCAGCTTCGACAGCCTTCTGGCAGTTCCCTTTCCTGCGAGAAGGGAGGTTACAGGGAACCAGCAGAGGAACTTCTCAGTAGTGGTGCCCGCCCTGTGGAATACCCTCTCATCAGATGTCAAGGAAATAAACGACTATCTGGCTTTTAGAAGCCATTTGAAGGCAGCCATGTTCGGAGAGGTTTTTAATGCTGGATGTTTTATTGTACTCTTAATTCTGTTGGGAGCCACCCAGAGTGGCTGGGGAATAATAATAATAATAATAATAATAATAATAATAATAATAATACTTAAAAAAAAACCAGGGCTTCAACCAAGAAAATAAACTGTAAAAGAGAGAAGGAACCTTGATAAAGCATTACACAAAGGGGGGGGCGGGTGCTTATCATGTAGTCATTTTTCAATCACAGCTTTATAGCCCATTAAGCAAATATCTGTTTACTTAATTAGATGTGTCACGGGGCTTATGCTTACAAAGATGGATTGTTCATGATTTAGAAAGTATAGAAAAGGGAGATTTGGAATTATCTCCCACCTGATGAGCTTATCACTGTATGAACATCAGCTACAGTGGTATAGATCCAACAGCACTTGTTTGATAAGTAGTCATAGATGTCTTGGTATTTACACTGGAGATTTTGAATTCCCTAGCCAAAGGAATGCAATTCAGTCTCTAATCTTTCTGTGACTAAATGAAGCAGTAATTTCATATAACAGTGGGTTTTTCTTTTTCCATGCCATTCTTTAATGAATTTCTAAATTCTGCAATACAGATTTTATTTATGATTGATTAATGCTCCTTTGGAAGGAAGGGCAAGATATAAATTTAACCAACAAATAAAACATTTGGGTTGACTCTTTTTGCAATAGTCAAGTATGTAGATGTAAGTGAATGCAGCCAGCGCTTTCTATTCATAGAAAGATCATACAACAACTTGCATGGTTGAAGGTGTGAGCGACAAATGACAATATCCCCACTTCAAATTTCAGCCTAGTCATGAACTCATTGGGTGTTATTAAATCAAACCAATACATCTGAGTCTAAGCCTACCCGATGTTCACAGGCTTGATGTATGGATTACCAACATAGACTATATGAAATTGTTTGAGCACTTCATATTTAAAGAGCATTTTCCTAATATACTAGAAGTTTCCATTATTTTCTTATATACATGCACATATACATTTCCTATATACAAATACATGCACAAATTTACTGTGCACAACGACTGAATTTTGAAAAAGACTGTAAAAATTGAGTCCTTTCCTCATTTCAGTTCAGCACTAATGCAATTATCTATTGAGAATATGCTGCTAATATTATTAATAATTGTTTGTTAATGAAATTTGTATACTGTCCATCTGAAGATCACAGGGCATTTCACAACATAAAAATACAAAATAAGAACACAAAATACATAAAACAAAAACAAACTAATAACCCCACCTACCACAAACTCATTTAAAAGGCCATAAAATGTTAATCAGCCAAGGACCTGGTTATAGAGAAACAGTTTTGCCTGGCACCTAAAATATGCAATGAAGGCAGCCGACAACTTTCCTGGGGAGAGAATTCCACAAAAGGGGAGCCACTGCAGAAAAGGCTCCTTCTCATGCTGCCACCCTCTGGATTTCTCATGAAGGAGGCACATGAACACGGGCCTAAGATGATGAACATAGGGTCCGTGTTGGTTCATATGGGGAGAGGCATAAAGAAAGAGAAAAGTGAAGAGGAATTGTGACCTGTGCTTGTTCCCATTTTTAACCAGGTCTTCAATATCCAAGATGGAGCTGATCAGGTCTTTTTCAGTGCTCTTCTCTATAGAAAAGAAAAGAGGAGTTAGCATATTCCAGCAGATCCCTGGCTGGCTCATATATTCCTGGCTCCTTGAACATCCCATTTTGGGCCTGCCCACCCATTCAGCAGGTAGAATGTCGAGTTCCACACTAGCAGAGAAATGTTGGCATCACTCCACAGCTGGGTGGCCAGAAGGGCTGGGCAAAGGACACCTCTGCCCAATCCAAATTCCCCAGATTGTAGCCTTAGGTCAGGGGTCACCAACCTAAGGCCCAGGGGCCAGAAGCGGCCCGCGGAGGTGGCTTGACCGATGCACAAGCTGCCCTGAAACGAGTTGCCCACTTGCACTAAACCGGCACAGTGCAGGGACTCACTTCCGCAGTGCTGGAAATCGTGTCTGTGCAGACGCTGAAAATTGCGGACACGCACACACCAAAAATCGCAGGCGTGCGCACTCACACACATGCGCAATCCGGCCCATGGAGGGATCTGTCAGCATTGCCCTTGAGCCAGTGTCACCAACTGGACTCATCCACTTCAGCCCCGACTGGGCTAGGTGAGCTGGGTAGCACTTCCAGAGACCACCTTCTGCACAGGAACAGGTCAAAGTGCTGTGGACTCACAGCTTAGAGTTGTGAGCACCGGATTCACTCCAACAACAAGACAGTCATCGCACAGCAGAGTATAGCAGAGTCTAGCAGAGCATATAAATGACTCGGAGAGCAGCTCTGTAGAATATCTTCTTTATTCTATAACTACAACTATTATACACAACTATATACAGAGCTAAATGAGGTCTAAACTAAAAAAACTGAACTGCACTGAGTGTCTGCAGCTGCTCTTAGCAGCAACCTTATCTATACACACGATCTCTAACACTCAGTCTCTCTCTCTCCGACACACACACTGACTGACTGACTGACTGACTGACTGACGTTAGGCTGGAGCGGAATAAGTAGAGAGCAGAACACCGCCCCTCCTCTCTGGAAAATCACCAGACTCATCAGCAGATTCTTGGATATGGGAGGGGTGAAATCTCCTCAGGATCTCCACAGGACCGATTTGGCCCAGGCAAGATAAACCTTGCCGACCCCTGCCTTAGGTGGTCAGGGTTATGGAAAACAGGTCCTATCAAGAAAGTTTGGAAGAATTGGGCATACTTAGACTGGAGGAGAGAAGACTCGTCCTACACCAAACACTCTTCTCAGTGAGGAATGCTATGTCATCCAGGAGGCCCCTTCATCATCATAGGGGGGCTCTGGGATGATATCCTATTTTCCACTAGAAGCAGTGCCTATCTGAGCAGAAGAGAAAGAGTGATGCCCTTGGGGGTTTAATAGAAGACTGGATGATATAGCGGCAATGCCCAATTAATCAGGCCTAAAATTTTAATTGAGTTCTACCATTTTAATTTATTCATTTGATGAATCAATTAATACTGCAGCCCTAAAACAAGCAAACCTGCAAGTCCTTTCTCCCCTCTTAATTAAAAAAAACCCTGCCTGCGATGGGGCAAGACATGGATTCATGACATCAGAGGCACCAGGTAATTTGTGTAGTGAACAGCTGGCTTCTGCTGCAACCTAGCAGAAAGCAGAAGCATTTCCCCTGAACTCTACTTGTGAACAAAATGTAGTGAGTACGATTCCACGATGACCCTGCTGCTTAAATTATATACTTTCATGTGCACCCTTAATTATCATTTTCTGGGTGCAACCAGCCAACACTGCTGCTAAGCAACCTCTGCCCATTTCCTGCACAAATCACATTTAAAATTAATGCAGGTTGCGCATCAACAGCACTTGATGGATTGCTCCTTCTATCTTTAACTTACATGATTATATGAACATAAGAGCCTGCTGCTTCCACATTCCAGGAAAGGTTCCAAAAATATCTGAACATCTGTTGATTTAGTTCTTAATTATGTTTCTCATAAGATACCACATTATATGCAGATGACACACTCTGCAAGCTATGCTCATGGATGGCACCATCTCTCTCCCCCCACCCATTATGTATGTGTCTTTGTCTGTGTGTGTGTGTGTGTGTGTGTGTGAGAGAGAGAGAGAGAGAGAGAGAGAGAGAGAGAGAGAGAGATTTATTTTAACCTGAAATTATTGATCAGTGCCACTTTCTATGGTCCCCAAATTCTGGGCTCTTCGTATTCCTTATACAGGGGGGCAGTCTTTTACCTTCCTAGGCCTTATTGTCTCTGAATGTGCAAGCAGGTCACTTCACATAATGCCAACTATAGCTGAATGTGCATGGTATAATAGTCAGTGCCTTTCTAAAACCAGCTGACTACCTAGAGGCATAAGTTTGAACTTCAACACTGTTAAAATGATGATGGTGGTGATAATTTATTATTTGTACCCTACCCAGCTGACTGGGTTGCCCCAGCCACTCTGGGCAGCTTCCAGCATATATAAAAACATAGTAAAACATTAAATCTTAAAAAGCTTCCCTATACAGGGCTGCCTTCAGATGTCTCATGAATGTAATATAGTTACTCATCTCCTTGGCATCCAATGGGAGATGGGCGCCACCACCAAGAAGGCCCTTTGCCTGGTTCCCCCAGCTTTACTTCTTGGAAGCTATCTTCCAAGTGAAGTTTATATACTGAATAAGAATTCAATGTAAGTGAGACTTTCTGACAGGATGAGAATTTCAAAAACCTTTGGGATAATGGTACCTCATTGCACAGCTACTTTTTAGCAATCTAGCAAGCTGCCTTATACGGAGTCAGATCTTTGGTTCATCTATTTCAGTATCATCCACACTGACTGGCAATGGCTTGCAGGGTTTCAAAGGAGACTTTCCCAGCCCCATCACCTTGGGGTTGCTAGGGATTAAACCTCAGACCTTCTGCATGTAAATGATGTACTTTCCCACTGAGCTTCAGCCCTTCTGCATCTTATATCAAAACAGCACGATGTTTGAGAAGTCTCGCTTTAGATATTGCAGCATCTGCACTTATAACTGAATTCTTGTGGACTAGCGTTATGGTGGCATGGCGGAGAGCTTTTCAGTAGTGTTCCTTCCGCAATGTAGGGGATGGGGAACCTCAGGCCCAGGGCCAAAATTCAGCCTTCTGTAAGTGCTTCTATTCACCCTTGGGACTTTTCCCACACGTCCTCACCAGGTTAATTCGCTCATCTGGTCTGCACCCTCCTTGTGTGCTTTTACCTGGCTACAATTATACCTATTGTCTGCCTAAATGGGTAATGGAGAAGTGTGCATGGGGGTATATTTAGAAACCTTTACATTTTGCTTAGCTGGAATGTAGCCCACTGAACACAGGAAATTGCCACATCTGAAACTCTTAGGTCAATTTCTTAGGTGGGAATCCAGTTTCCACAGCCAGCAATTTGAGAACTAAATTAGCCAATATCTACCTGAAAGCAAAGCACTCACAAGCGCACAGACAAGTATGGGTTGTACAATCTAAACTAGTTAATGATGCTTACAAACCTAACAAAAATGAACAGCAGAGGTTGGCAGTTTTGCCCGGAAGAAACAGTTACATGCAAGTAGTCAACAGAAAGACTGATATAAAACCAGCACCATCAATTACCAGACTCCCAAACTGAGAATTACTTTCACAAACGCTTATTCATACCTTCCACATTGTTATAGAAATGACATGTGCGAGTTGTTATCTTCATACGGCACATGTGGATCTGCAAAACAATATAAATTCCAGTTCAGTGCATAACATAATGAAGCCCAAATAAGTGTATAATTGCACTTGCTCCTATTCACCCCTTATTTCACTTGGAATTTAGATTGTAAGTTCCTTACAGCAGGGACCCATCTACTTAATTTATGCAACTCTTTAAAATACCATGTACATTACTGGCACAATATAAATCACTACCACAAGTAGCTCTCAATAGAGGGCAACATATGATAACTGGATTTGAGAAAAATGGTTCTGCAAGCTCTCCTACAATGTTCAAGCAGAAAGTGCTGTTACTTGGCCATTTCCAGAAAAGCTTTGCTGGACAATGAACAGGGAAAAACATCCGTCCCTACTAAGCAGCAGAGAGTATGCTATAATTCATATAACAAGAGCCATGTAACTTGACTGCTCCATAGCAATCTATTTCATATCCATTATTGATTCTCCAATCACAACCTGCTTTTGCCCCTCCCCCAAAGAAAAAATGGTTTTTGGTTTACTTTAAACAAACCAAAATGTCCAAAGAGTCACCAAAAGAAAAAGAGTTTAAAGGCTGCAAAACAAAAACAATCAGCAGGATTTAAACTTATGACTGAAAGGCCTGAGAACATACAAATGTCTTTGTCTGGCACCAAAATGACAAAGTAGGTTTCAGGAGTACCTCTCTTTCATGTAGACCTTTCAGGTGAGATCATTCAATAATTGGGCTGCCACCACAGAGATGCCACGGATAGACACCCAGAATAGGCCATCTACCTAAGCAGTGGAGGGCTTGAAAAGCCGGCCAGAACTTTGGAATGGGCCCAGAAATGGGCTGGATGAAGTAGGTAAAGTATTAGTGAGGGAGACCTGGATTTAAATTCCCACTGCCCACAGCTCTCACTGGATGAACAAGAGTCAGTGCGGTTTTACTTTTATGCTCTTACCTGCGTATGGTTATTTTCCTGTCTTTTAACTTCAGGGTGGATGCAGAGCTGCTCTCTGGAACCCAATACACATACCTTTGGCCTATTAAATAGGGGGGGGATGACACAAGAACTGACATTTTAATCAAGACAAGACACATGGCTGGGTTGTGGCAAGCATTTCAAACATGGAAATGAAGCAGGGCATAATGCATAAGCTTTTCAGCATTAACGGGCAGTACATTTTGCAAAAGCTATAGTCCCTCTGTGTTGAGGGAGAGCTCCTTTACTATGGCTGCAAAATGTCTCAGCGACAGCTTATATAACCAGTGTTTTCAAAAACATTTCTATCAACAATAATACAGCTAAAACAAAAATTGCCAGACACATATACCCCAAGTTGTTTCACACCTGGAGTGAGCATCAATATCTTAAGTTTCTTTACCTGTAAACTGTGTTCTTTAATTCATTGATGGCCTGAGTAAGCTGAGAATGAGTTCTGGAGGCATAAATTATTTTAGGAACGTCAGTGTAATAAGCTGTCAAGTGGGAAAGGCGAGAAGGGGATGGGGGGAGGAAGCAGAAAGGGAAAAAATTAGTTCTTGTTTAGTGCTAAATATATCATCAGTCTGCTTTTCCCCTTCTGGTGCTATGGTAACAACTCAGCCTGCGGAGGCAGTGGCGGATTTTGCAACTCAACCACTCACCTATAAGGAACAAGAGTGCATATTTTTAATCACTTTAGCTAAGAGTCGTTCTATGAGGCACCTGTAGGATAAGCATCTGCACATGAAAACTAATGCCCTGATTTATACAGATTGAAGTTAGTAAGCAAAAGAGGCCCCCAAAATATCAAAATGTAAGGAAGAGTGCAAATCTGGGCCCTGCTAGACCTGAAGAGTGAACAACTACAGCAGAGCAACCATGATGGATCAACATGGATGAAATGGATTTCAACACTGTGCCACTTTGTGAAGGCTCCTTGAAATTTTTTTACTGAATTTCAGAGACAGTCATGTGAGACCATGGCATCTTGTGTGACGAAAACCTAATGATAATGTTAAATACAACATTACACCACTAGTATAATAAGATCCTAAAGAGAGGAGGAATGGGATTGCTTCTGATGTGGAATTATAGATACTGCTAGAATGTTTCAAAGGAATTGCTGGAATGTGTCAAGGGTGCACCTGACCTTGGTGAAAAAATGTTCACCCATAGATTATGGATATCCAGAGTCTACATCAGGGGTAGTCAACCTTTTTATACCTACCGCCCACTAATGCATCTTTCTTGATGGTAAAATTTCCTTACCATCGATGGAAGGAGGATTTAACTTGTGCCGTACAACCCCCTCGTAGAATCCTGAAACGCCCACTAGTGGGCGGTAGGGACCACGTTGACAATCCCTGGTCTGCATCTTATGTGGGATCACCTATGCAAGTAATCAAATTGACACAAAAGATGGGAAGTCTAATCTTCCTGGCCCAGTTTCTAATCCCTATAAAAAGTGTTCAGAGAATTGATTCTCACTCTCTTCCTTCTTTCCTTGCTGCCGCCGCCTTTCCCGCTCTTTTTTATATGTTCCCTCCCTGAACTGGTTGAGTAACTAGGACTTTTATTCCAAAATGTTAAGTGTGGTAGAAAACCTAGAAATACAGATATGATATGAAACTTTAGCAACTACATGAGCTGGAGGATGTTAGAAGGCCAAAATTTCAGTTAGAATGGGAAAAAACAAACTCTGATTGGCTCCTTTATCAATGTAATTACAATGATAATCTTAGTCTATTCTTACTCTATATCATTTTCTAAGTGTTAAGTTGCTCTCTTACATTACTTTATTTTTATGTTATAATTCAAAGTTTAGAATATCATTAACTTCCATATGAAGATAATATGATTTGAATGAAGCACTGTACATCAATAAACTGATTTGTTTCAAAGACGATCTTGAGTCTGTGGTCTTTTATCACTGATTATGCTTTATTCTTTGTCCCACTGGGTTGCTAATGAGCAAATTCCAACACTGATGAAATAATCAAATTAACAGAGTCCCCAAGTTTTTCTCTTGCTTCTGATAAAGAAAAGAAACTAACCGTAACACTCAGCAATGTTTGCATAGGTTTACATGTTCCCCACCTTCCATGCACCTGAATTTCCACAACTAGAGCGTGGGACTCTACTGAGGCTGGGCAACTGCAATGTTTGCTAGCTTGTCACATCTCGTTTTCTACTTCTTCTATAAGGTCAAACAGTCCAGTCTAAGAACCCTGGTAATTCCACCTTGTGGCTCCCAAATGAACATGACATTACTTACAGAACCACAAGACCCAGGACCTACCTGGGATATCTGCACCTGTGGTAGCGCTGCCCCAAGATGACATTGGCCGGTCAGTGAAGAGTTCTGCTCCATTCAGTCGTTGGGCTATCTTCTGTGCAGAGATGGCATCTTTGAAGTGGTCCCGCCAAGCCAGAGATGCACAAAGGAGGCATAGTGTCTTCCCCGTGCCTGTAGGACTCTCTAAAATCCCATTCACTTGCTTGAATAATGGTAACAAGTAGAGAAAAGAAATAATTAGAAAACTGGACATTCACTTTAACTGCCAGCTAATTGCCAAGCATTTTCCCCATGAGTCTGTACAGAAACAAGTAAGTGGCTAACAAATGCTGGCAGCCTGGATGGAAGACAGGTTGCTAGGTAGCAGATTAGGCAGGGTGAGCTATAACTAGGAAAGCTAGGGCAGCTTCCTCTAGCTGCTCAGTTAGAACCTAACTCTTAAGGAGAGAACCAAACTAGTAATGAGGATCACAGCTGGCCACCTGGTCTTCTCTGGAAGTTACCACTCTAAACAGGAGGATGCACACATATCATCTGGACTGTATGTTTTAGTTAAATTGACCAAGAACAATGTTCTCTCTAGCTGTCACTGTATAGCTTAATCTGCATAAATCATTTGACTCAGCATTTACTGGAGAATTTATATGTCCACAGTAATTTAATACCCTGCTGTGAGCAGCCTGTTCTAGAAGTATCGTCCAACTCTGATTCTATGACGTTAGAAACTTCAACCAAAGCTCTCTTTCTGGCTTCTTGTTTTACCAGACTGGAAAAGGGAAATGTAGCAAGACAGATAGAGCTCCAAAGGTTATTCTAATCTAGAGCCATCTCTGACTGAAATACTTAAGAAAGGAACAGGCATTGTTGGTGACAGTGAGAGGGTCATTGACAGACTCAGTTTTAGGGCAAACATGCCAAAGTTCTTACGCACTAATATTATGATTGCAAGTTTTAATTGATCTGTTTAAATTAGTTGGGACTTCAAACTGGTGTTGAGGCAGAGTTAAACGATTGTTCCAAGTCTGACAACAGGAACTCTGTGATTTGGAACTCTTGGAGAGGGAAAAAAACCTCTGCTGCTGAATTGCATTTGAAATTATGCACACTTTTTACAGAGCAGTGTCCCTGAAACTCATGTACAGCATTACAGCAATGGCAAGGCCTGCATGTCACTTTGTAAACAGATCCCCTTGCTTCTACAACAGCTGTTAGAGCACTTGTGTAGGACAGTGATAATAATAAAGATTTACAAAATGGCCTCTGAGCACAATGGTTCCTTAAGAGATTTTCTTGCAGACGTGCAAAAGAGATAATGGAATGCATGGTCTCAGTTCTCAAGCCTTAAGAACAGATTGTATGAACATAAGGTCTACTTATTTGCTTCTTTCCCCTCATCTGCAAGTGTAAGAGAAATCCCACCTACCCACTTCTCTACAAACAGATCTAATGCGATACGTCTGGCACTAACAAGAGAAGGGTTTGCAAAATAGCCTCTTTTCAGGAAGTGTTGAGCAGGTTTCATATGTTCAAAATGCATCTGTTCTGAACAGTATAAAAATATATCTCAAAAACAAGAAATGGAAGTCAATGTCTTGAATTTAGCCAATTTCAACTAACGGGAATTTATGCAAGATTTTAAGTTACAAAGAATACTTATTTGGGAGTGAAACTGAACATTACACAAGTATATTTCTCCTTGTGCACTGGAACTTCAATTTCATTTCCTCCCCACTACAAACTTTCACATATCCCTAGAAGGTGCTCCAGAGGGTTCACCTACCCGCCAGAAAATTATTTTGAGAGCATGTAAGGGGGTGGGGGAAGGCAAGACCCTGTGGCACAAGCAGACTTCATTCCACTTGCACGTGAACATAGCTTTAGATACAATCCTAAACACAAACCTAATCCAAAATTCAGTTCCACAGAGTTCCATGGCACTTGCTCCCAGGAAACTGACAACAGTATAAGAGTATATGATTTGCTGCCTTAGGACTTACTTCTAAATAACAAGCATTGCAGTTTCTTGATTATTAATAGCAGCATCGTGAGTGACACCATCCTGAAATTTTATAATTGCAGATAGAAGCATCCTCTAAGATGCTTACTGTGACATGTGTGCATCTAAAATCAAGAATATGATTTTTTTTCTTTTGGAACTATTGGTTTCTATCCCTTGCAGACTTATGAAAATTAAATAAATCAACTAAATCAACAGTTTCATGCAAATTTACTTGAAAGTAGGTACTACTAGGTTCAGCAGTTTACACTGGAGTAAGCACGAAAAGGATTGCAGTCTAAATTATTTGCAGTCTAAATTATTGCACTCTTATTATTTAAATAGCATTTCTCCTGAATGCTCTCAGCACTTCATATTCTATTAACAACAGTAATCTTTACAACATGGCTATTTTTTTAGCATTATACTGCACTGTCCCTTTTCATGAGTGAGTTGAGAAATGACCCAGTTACTTCCAAGCTCACGATAATTCATTTACTTAATCAGAACATTATACTACCATTTACAACTGTGAATATTAGGCAGATAATTTTGTAGAATGAACAAATTTAGTTCAAAAATGCAATATAACATGAAAATCCCAAAATAGTTTATCCAATTAAAAATAAAAAATTTGTCCATGATATTCACAGTCAAGCAGGCCACAAGTATATATGCTCTGCTGTCTTTGAATCCTCCCAAAGATACTTATAAAACAAACAACTGTGTCATTCACCATGCCAAGCCTGCATTTCATTCGATGGGAGCCAAAACTGAACACATATAAATAATAAAACTCACTTCAAGAAGACATTTTGAACCAGTGTACTTTTGCATCTATTTGAAACATTCAAAACTTATAAAACAATGGCTTGGTCAGCAATCTCATGGTGTTATGCATAATATATGCACATTTCCCCCCTGTATATATTATGTATTGTGTAATACTGCAACTATGTCCGAGAGCAAACTAATGGTAACCAGGAGTAATCTATTCTTTCCCAACAAAACATCCCAAATGCTGGACCTTACATTATTTCAGAGATGTTAGCATAACTAGTCTCTAAATTTCCTGCTCTTGACACACATTATTAAACATTGTTTAAGAAGTGCCCTGCAGAGGTCTCTGACTGGGATTTCTCAGATTACTTACCTTTTGCAGGCATTCCAGCACTTTAGACATGTATTCTTCCTGACATTTGTAGGGTTGAAATGGGAAGTCCACAGTGATGCCATTTAATTTTATTTGGGGCATATTTCATCAGACATGTCAGGATCTCAGAGTCTGAAATCAACAGCACACTTCCTTAAGTTAAAGGTGTCATTTTGCTAAAATACAGTATTAACAAGGACAGTGTTTTCAAACTCCCCCTCCCAATTCCTATTTTGGAGGCGGGCAGAGAAATCATGTAAATCTAAGCCCCTCGAGGAACAGAACCAGTTTGGATCCGGCAAACCCACAGTTGCTTCTGCCTCTGCCCCTGCAACAGTCCATTTTGTGACCCTTTGCTTGGTATTAATTGTGGGAATATTGGCAGCAGCAGCAGTTTTTTGTCCACCAAGCTCTCTGCAGGTGTGGTGATGGTCTTTGCACTGGGACACCTTCACAATCCTAATCCCAGCCAGTCAGCAACATAATGGGATAAGATTAGTTTCTTAGGCTTACTTTAGAACCTCCCTTCTCCAAATCATAAAAGACCAAACACTTTGCTTTGCAGCCTACCCATTTAGTCTGGAATAACACAAGCTAGACTTGCTAACAAACAGCAAAATCATGAAACAAAAAGATCACCTGCCATTTACAATGTATTGTTTCTGGAGAACTTTGCAGTACAGTCGTATCTTGGCATTCCGGAAGTCCGTTCGACTTCAGAAAAATTCGGAAACCAAGGTGTGGCTTCCGATTGGCTGCAGGAGAAGTGGACGTTCAGCTTCCAAGGCAAAGTTTGCAAACCGGAACACCTACTTCCGGGTTTGCGGCGTTTGAGTTCCAAGTTGTTTGTGAACTAAGCTGTTCGAAAACCAAGGTATGACTGTAATGTTGTCAGCTGACTAGGTGCAACTTAGTCTTGGCATAGTTCAATTCTATGCACAATCATTCAGAGTTACCACTGAATCCAATGGGATATACTCCCAAATAAGCATGCATAGGATTATGGCCCAAAGTCTGCAACCAGCTGGACGTTTCCCTGGGAAAACGCTCCAGAGAACTCAGTTGAAACGCTTTTAAGTAGAGAATATAGAATTGCAATCCCAATCACTGCAATCCCAATCCCAATCAGGCCACTGCCATCTTTGCCCCTGCCACTCACACCAACCAGGGCAGAAAGTCCTGCACTGGACATGTTGCCAATGCTATCAAACAATATAGCAGAGGGTCTGGCTCAGGATCCAGTGGATCCCAGACAAGCCCCTCCCAGTTCCCCAGAACTGCCAATTCTGAGGCTTTCCACAGGCTGCTGTGGTGATTCCACTGGCAATACTTCTATCGATCCGCATGTTTGGTGGGCAGAATGAGTTCTTCATTGCCCAATCCACCCAGTGCAAAAGGGGTTTGAATTGCAGCCTGTCGCTTCACCTTTAAAGCACATTATCTCTTTATGCATAGCAGCTGGTTATTTTGAGCATTCCAGAAACAACAACTGGCAAGATTTAACTCTGAAAAACTGACTTTTTAATGTTCAAAATATATCACTATGCCAAATGAATGGTCTGGGCCCACTTAATGCTACAGTATTGCCTGAAGGTGTGTAAATCTGGTCAATTTTATTTTATCTATATTTCATCTTTCCATGGAACTTAAGAAATGCAGTTGCCCAGCCATTATTATTATTTATTATATTTCTATACAGCCCTTCAGGGGTGCCAACTTGAATAAAATATGGGAAGGGGGCAGTTAAGCCCCGCCTCACATTAACAATCACAAGACACAGCACACACACTCCATTTAAATGGCAATGCCTAGCCTCCTCCAATGTTTTAAGGGGGGGCACGGCTGAAGAAACCTCAAGCCCTAGGAGTTGGCTCCTATACTGCCCTTCATCCAAGGATCACAGGGAAGTTTACAATATAAAACCCACAAGTTTAAATTGCCATAAATTGTTTAATTAGCCAAAGGCCTCCAAGAAGAGAATGTTTTTGCCTGTTGCCTAAAGATTTGTAATGAAGGTACCAGGCAAGCCTCCCTGGGGAGAGCATTCCACCAGCAGGTAGCCAGTACAAGGCCCATTCTTGTGTTGCTGCCGCCTGGATTTTCAGTCCCAGCTGTGCTTAACTTTGGCAAGGCTGTTCTATATGTGTTTAATAAATGCAGAGTCTGATCACAGCGCCGTGGCAGAGCACCACCCACGTGTAATCCCTGACATTTCCAGATAACAGGATTTTAATCGGCAAGACCTTGGAAAGGAACTCACAGTCAGAGCAATTGTACTAGAGATGAACGGATGGGTTTGATCTGATATGGGGAAGCTTCATGAGCTTACATTTAAACAGGAAGCACAGCTCAGTGGTAGAACACGCGCTCATCACATAAGGGGTTCCTGTGTCCTTCCTTGGCATCTCACTTAGTAAGGCTGGGAAAGGCATCTACTGAGTCAGAGTAGGCCATAATTCTCAACCTGTGGATCCCCAGATGCTGTTGGACTACAACTCCCATCATTCCTAGCCAGCATGACCAGTGACCAGGGATGATGGGAATTGTAGTCCAACAACATGGGGGGGCCCCACAGGTTGAGAAACACTGGGCTAGATGGATACACGGTATTTGGGCTCAGAACGGAAGAGTCTGCGCCCGAGTCTGACTCTCGGGGCAGCAAGCTCCCCTTCCTGGTGTCTTGCAAACAGCCCTGCGGACCTGGAAGGGCGGCATTTAAAATGTATTACTTAATATTCAGAAGCATCGCCGCCTCCGGGCAGGCATGGCAAAGCCCAGCCGGCAGGAGGAATCTCAGAACCATGGAGCTGGGCGGGAACCCCAAGGGTCATCTAGTCCAACCCCCTACAATGCGAAAACTCACGGCCCTTCACACGCCGCTGGGCTACGACTTACAAAGCCCCAATTGGGCGCGCTGACTGGATTTCACATCCTGAAGGGGCCACCCCTGGGCCTACAACACAGCCACCGCCGCCGCCTCCTCCTCCATCCATTCATCCCAATTATCTAGGGACGGGGCTATTTTCCCTCCGCCTTCGGGCTCCCTTCGCCGCTCCTCAGGCAAAGGACCGGAGGGCACGGGGAAGGCGGCCCGCTGAAGTGAGGCGGACCCGAGTAGGCCTCAAAAGCCTCCCGCCACCCGCCGGTAACAAAATCCCCTCACGCACCTCCGAGTCAGCCCCTCCCCTTTTCCTGGGAGCCCGCGCGCGCGCCGCGCCACGTGACGCCTCCTCCGCAACCCCATTCGCCAAGCGGCTCTCCTCGTGTTCCCTGCTCACGAGAGAGGGGGAGCAGCCGGCTTCCCAAGATCTCGCGAGACTTCCCTGAGGCGTTGCCCCGGCAACGGCTGGAGGAAGGCCTGGCTGAGGCGGCTTCTCTCCTCAGCCGTTTTTTCTCTCTCCCTCCCTCCCTATCCGCCTCTTTTCTCGGCTTGAGGGGAGGCGAAGCGGCCAGGCGTCGTTGCCATGGAAGTCGAAGGGGCTTCTGATTTTCCGCGGTCGGCGGTCTGCTTTTACCCCTTCAGCCGCCTCAGTCAGAAATGGAGAGGAGGGGGGGACCCGACCCCCTCTCAGCGCCCCCCACCCCAAAGAAAAGCATTGTTGTCGTTTAGTCGTTTAGTCGTGTCCGCCTCTTCGTGACCCCCTGGACCAGAGCACGCCAGGCACTCCTGTCTTCCACTGCCTCCCGCAGTTTGGTCAAACTCATGTTTGTAGCTTCGAGAACACTGTCCCACCATCTCGTCCTCTGTCGTCCCCTTCTCCTTGTGCCCTCCATCTTTCCCAACATCAGGGTCTTTTCCAGGGAGTCTTCTCTTCTCATGAGGTGGCCAAAGTACTGGAGTCTCAGCTTTAGGATCTGTCCTTCCAGTGAGCACCCAGGGCTGATTTCCTTCAGAATGGATAGGTTTGATCTTCTTGCAGTCCATGGGACTCTCAAGAGTCTCCTCCAGAACCAGAATTCAAAAGCATCAATTCTTCGGCGATCAGCCTTCTTTATGGTCCAGCTCTCACTTCCATACAGCACTACTGGGAAAACCAACCAAGAAAAGCATTGCCCTCCCCTATTATAGCGCTTTGAGGGGGGCTTAAAGCGCTTCTCCGTTATCCTTACAGCAGCCCCGCAAGGCAGGACGGCGTTTTCCCAACGGATTATTCACGCTCACGTTTCAGAGGAACAAAAACAGTAACGTTTGCCTTGAATTAGGCACCCTCTTCCATTGTCTCCCCAGACAGACGGATAACCACAACAACATGCCACGGAGCTCATGCCTCCCTCCCCAGAAGGCTCCTCCCTTCCATCCTTGCACAACAGCCCCGCGAGGGAGGCCAGTCTGACAGCTGAAGTTGGCACCCGGGGTCCCTCAGTTTGCTTCCACTCAATGAATGTGCTTTGTTAAGAACATAAGAAGAGCATCGGCTCGATCTAGTCCAGCATCCTGTTCTCATCGTGGCCGACCAGATGCCTGCGGGGAACTTGTAAGCAGGATTTGAGCAGAGGAGCACTTGGTGCGGTTTCCAGCAACTGGTATTCAGAAGCACTGCTGCCTCCCACATTCAAAGTCCGCCCAGTCCTGTGCTTGTTGTTAAAACTCCAGCAACCAGGGGACATTAGATAGGTACCAGTGGACTGCCTTCTGCCAAGCTTTGGTCTTAATCAGCTGACAGGCGTTCCCCTAAGGTTTCAGGATGAGGCCTTTCCTAACCATAACAGCCTGGAGACCTGTAACAACATGAATTTCAATAGAATCATAGAATCATAGAATCATAGAATCATAGAGTTGGAAGAGACCACAAGGGCCATCGAGTCCAACCCCCTGCCAAGCAGGAAACACCATCAGAGCACTCCTGACATATGGTTGTCAAGCCTCTGCTTAAAGACCTCCAAAGAAGGAGACTCCACCACACTCCTTGGCAGCAAATTCCACTGTCGAACAGCTCTTACTGTCAGGAAGTTCTTCCTAATGTTTAGGTGGAATCTTCTTTCTTGTAGCTTGGATCCATTGCTCCGTGTCCGCTTCTCTGGAGCAGCAGAAAACAACCTTTCTCCCTCCTCTATGTGACATCCTTTTATATATTTGAACATGGCTATCATATCACCCCTTAACCTCCTCTTCTCCAGGCTAAACAATAGGGACTCACTCTCCAACTGTTTGGCTTTACCCCCCAAAGGCATGCTCATATCAATGTCCTGAGACAGAGCGCAAAACGTTTCTTTCTCCCCTTTCTCCATCCCATACAGAATTGCAAGGGGTCAATGCATCTGGCTGGTAAGAAGTTGGTCGGAGTTTGGAGCCCAGCCAGGGCTGGCTGTGGGCAGGATCCTGGCATTGTTGGGGGTTGGACTAGATGACCCTTGGGATCACTTCCAACTCTACCATGCTATAATTCTAACGAGCAGCTAAAGGAACGGGCAGGGGAGCAAGATGAAGAACAAGGGGAGGCACAACCACACCCCAACAGCACACTCTGGCCTGACCCATGGTGGCCTCATCCCACTTTGAACCCCCCCTTTTTTCTATTAATTCAGCTGCCTGGCAACCCAGCAGCCTGGCCCCTGTTTGCCAGCTGATGTCACAAAGTGCTGCTTGGCAAGCAAGCCTTATAGTGCCCTGCAAGAGGGATGCCTGTCAGATGATGGTGAGATACTTGCGAGAAAAGGCCTCAGAGGCTATTGTGGCTTCATGAGCAAATGAAAGAAGGGGAAGCTGCCATGTATAAAAACTGCAACTTGGAAGTCGTGGTATGTTAATTCCATGGGGAATCCATTCCCCATATGTGCCAGGAGGTTGTGGCGCCAACCTGAGCAAAACGGGGCTGGGGTGGGGAGTAGGCCCGTTTCGCCCCAACCCCTTGCTCCACTCCTTCCAAGCAAGGGGTTGGGCCATCGTGTGCCCAGGCAGGAGCAGTGAGCGTTGGCAGCCAGTGGTGACATGGGCAGCATGGCAGGGCTGCTTGTTCTGCCTCCCTCCTTCCCTGAGTCTGCTGTGCTGCTGCTGAGCTGCTCTGTGCAACACAGGAGAAGGAGGGATGTGGCTGGGGGGAGGCAGCAGACTAAGGAAGGGAGGGAGCTGGGAAGGCAGAAGGGGGGAGAGAGAAAATATTGAGGGGGCTGTACCCCAGAAGAAAAGCACTGGGAAGGGCCCACAGGACCCCTGTCCCCTAGAGCTGATGCCTATGCCAAGACAATACAATGTCCTTCTTTCTTCACAGGGCCATGGCTTGGGAAAGGCTGCGGCCAAGCAGCAGCAGCATCCCAGTGGTGCCATGGGGAAACCCAGAATTTGCAAGTATGCTGTGACCTTCTGTGGCAGGGGAAGTGTTTCCCAGTCATCTTGCCAGCTGGAGGAGGCCTGATTTCTATATTCCTATAGTTTTACGGGAAGTGTTTATCTGTGGTCCACCTGGGCAGGACAAGGACCTCTCCCATGCCAACACCACATCCCAAGATTGGGCCTGGGCAGTTTTAGGATGGCACGACCAGTGTGCTTACACTGGGCATCACGCTGCAGAGGGTGCCAAAACAATGCTGAAGAGCAAGAGGGAAGGGTGCTGAATTTTAGCATTGCACAGGGCACCTTTTAAATTTGAGAGCCCAATGTCCACTCTGGTTGGGAATGCTTCTGTGGAGATGAATCCCAGAATTCTCCCCACCCACATTCTTCCTATAAAAAAGCAAAAAATATCAATGTTTGGTTCAGAATCTAGGTACTACACCCTCACTAAAGGCGATTGTATGAATGATTCACTAAATGATGACATGTGTAGCTGGGCTTATGGCCTCAAATTCTCTTTATCTTATATACTGCTTTATTACAAAAATGACGACTAGACTACTGATCCTAAACTGAATAGTTAGTTGCCCAACCACCCCCTCCAGAACCCACTGCTCTCAACTGCCTCACATTTAAACTCCCTTTCAAATCCTCATCCAATCATCACTCACACCAGAATTCCACAATCGCTCTTTCCCCCTCCCTCCTTAACATTCCCATAATAATTCTGATACAATTACCTTAATAACCCTATTACAATATTTTATTCACACTGCTCCCTATAACCATATCGTTAGCAGCACTTGGGCTTCCCATTCCTGGTTCCCAGGAATTGGGGGTGAGCAAACTGCAGGTTCTCCATCCCTATTTCTAAAAACCGGGTGTCTTCCCCCAAATGATCCTGGGAATTGTAGTCTGTTAGGGGTTGTGGGGATTGTGGGTCTGTGAGAGGGAAGCCACAATGGCACAAATCATTCCGGAAGAAGTAATGTGCTTTAAGGGGACACGGGTGGCGCTGTGGTCTGGTTCACCAGAAGCGGCTTAGTCATGCTGGCCACATGATCCGGAAGCTGTACGCCGGCTCCCTCAGCCAGTAAAGCGAGATGAGCGACGCAACCCCAGAGTCGGCCACGACTGGACCTAACAGTCAGGGGTCCCTTTACCTTTACCATTTTAATGTGCTTTAAAGGCACATTGGAAGCTCTTTAAAGCATAGCATCATAGAATTGTAGAGTTGGAAGGGACCCTGAGGGTCATCTAGTCCAACCCCCTGCAATGCAGGAATCTCAACTAGATGATCCATGGCTGATGGCCATTCAAGCACTGCTTAAAAACCTCCAAGGAAGGAGAGTCACTGCTTCAGGCCCTAAGGGCCTCTGGAGCAGGAGAAAACAAGCTTTCTCCATCCTTCATGTGACAGCCCTTTAGACATTACTTATTGAAAGGGCTGCATGGTGTGGATCTCATATCAGTGTTATGAGAGTGTAAGCAACACATTTCTGTCTCCCCTTTCTCCACACCATGCAGAACTGCAATGGTAACCAGAAGGCTGGCATTTGGAGCCCAGACAGGGCTGGCTGTGGGCAGGATCCTTGCATTGCTGGGGGTTTGACTAGATGACTCTTGGGATCCCTTCCGTCTCTGCCATGCTATGATTATATCAAGCAGCTAAAGGAACAAAAAGATGCTTCTGAAACATTTGGGAATCATAGGAACACTCTCCCCAGCAGTGGCTTTCAGCAGCAAGAACTTGCATCTTCCTTAAGAGAGAGGCAGTCCAGAACAAGGTGGGAAAGGCTCAGAGTTCAGGTAGGTGGAAATGCCAATTGAGTGCCCTATACTATAGGAATGCTTCCTTCCCGTGTCCCCCACTCTCATGCGCCAGACTGGTGCTAGCATGGCTGGGAGCCAGGCGCCTGCTGTTTCCTCCATATTCTTTGCAGGGAGGGAGCCTTTTCCCAATATATACTTTGTTCTGGTCAAATCCCTGGAGAGACGTGACGAACCTCAGGTACTGGGGCAGAGGGAAGGAAGGGGTCCTGGTGAAACACATTTGGGGAGTCTGTGGCTTCCAGCAAGTGTTTTTCAGAAGCATTGCTCCCTCCAACAGGGGAGGCTGAGCATAGCCATCATGGCTAGTTGCCTTTGATAGGCCTCTCCTCCATGCAATTGTCTAGCCCTCTTTGAGAGCCATTCCATCCAAGATGCTCTTGTGGTGCATCTGATTCTCCTGTGCTTTCTTGCTCCTGCAAGGAGATGACTATTGTGAGATCCTTTGGTTAACATCTATCTGGGCTGGAAAATATTAAAGAATCAGAGGACTGGTGAGCTTCCCTTGAAGCACAACTGATCAAAGGCAGGTGGATCTATTAACATCTTGATAAAGATGCTCAAACAACAAAGGATGCTATCATACCCCGCAAGCGTCTCAGAAAAAGCTCCCAAGCTGATGAAGAAGAGAGCAGTTGAAGGTTGCCGTTTCTGGATCCCACCACAGCCCTTCCAAGTTGCCCAAGAAATCAATGTCACAACAGTTTTTTCCTCACACCTCCTCCCCATGATCCCTCGTGGGGCCTTCTCAGACATATGCTGTGTCTGAACCAGCAGATCCCACCAAACCAAGTAATCGTGGACCCAGTCAGAAAAGGAGTGTGCACAGTCATACCAGAAATAAGCAAAATAACTAAACAGGTACTAGACGTCGTCCCAGAAGTGGCCCTACTGAACATCTTCCAAGATAACAATGCCCACTCACGCTAGAAAGGCTCATAACCCACCGACAGCATACGATTCAATATGGCTAACTTAACCCTACAACCCCCCTCAGCCACGCACAAACAAATCCCACTGCAGCCAGCCAAAGATGATCAACTACACCCTAGGCCACCCCAACCTCTCTCACCATCAATGAAACATAACAAGCGAATAGAAAGAGAACTTCCCCAAATGACGCTGACAGAAAAACCCCAAGCATACACTAAATAAAAGAACTTAAGCTCTGCCACCCAGCCCCTCTCTCCCGTGCCCCGTCCCACCCCACTCACTCTTCCATTGTCTCCTGAGACAGACAGATGCCAACAGCAACACTTAGGCAGGATGAACCAGCTACACAAATATAAGATGGGGAACACCTGGCTTGCCAGTAGTACATGTGAAAAGGAGCTAGGGGTCTTACGTAGACCACAAGTTGAACATGAGTCAACAGTGTGATGCAGCAGCGAAAAAAGTGGGTGCTATTCTCAGCTGCATTAACAGAAATATAGTGTCCCAATCAAGGGGAATCATATTACCGCTTTATTCTGCCTTGATTAGACCACACCTGGAATTCTGTGTCCACAATTTAAGAAGGATATTGGCAAGCTGGAACATATTCAAAGGAGGGTGACCAAGATGATCAATGGTTTGGAAACCAAACTTTATGGGAAGCGGTTGTGGTAGTTGGGTATGTTTAGCCTGAACTACGCCTCCTCATTACATTGGACGGCCATCTGTCAGAGATTCTATGTGGTACCTGAATTGCAGTGGGTAAGACTAGCTGACCCTTGGGGTCTCTTCCCACTCTATACTAAGATGAATGTCTGTGTCAGCAGCAAGATGGAAAAGAGTCTCAAGAAGAGCAACCTTCCACAGTAGCAAGAGAAAACAACAGGGGGTCAGATTCTTCTCTGCTTCCCACTGCCTAGCTTCCATGATGACAGCAGGGAATATTCCTGGCAGCAAGCAGCATGCAGGCACTTTTGCAAGCAGAGACGAGGGAGTATGCTCCTGCACTCAAGCATGTCCGGAGCCAGGGACCAGCAACCCTCTAGTCAATCCCTGGGGCTGAGACAAGCAGCGGCAGTGGAGGTTGTTGGCGGGAGGGGAGAGAGCATAGTCATGGTCATTTATTTCTGCTCAAGTCAGCCTTTGGCATGAGGAGCCTCTGCCAGCACCAGCTGCATCAGGAATGTGGGAAGAAGGGAAGTCAGAGGCAAGGGGTGGGGCAAGATTAGAATGAGGGAGCTGGTGGGAGAGAAGTAGGAACCAATTTTCAGCAGGGGTGGCTGCAGGCTTATTTGAAATTTGTTGTGACCCGGAAACTACAACTAATCCAGAATGCGGCAGCTAGACTGGTGACTGGGGGCGGCCGCCGAGACCACATAACACTGGTCTTGAAAGACCTACACTGGCTCCCAGTACGTTTCCAAGCACAATTCAAAGTGTTGGTGTTGAGCTTTAAAGCCCTAAACAGCCTCGGTCCAGTATACCTGAAGGAGCGTCTCCACCCCCATCATTTTGCCCGGACGCTGAGGTCCAGCGCCGAGGGCCTTCTGGCGGTTCCCTCCCTGCGAGAAGCAAAGCTACAAGGAACCAAGCAGAGGGACTTCTCAGTGGTGGCGCCCGCCCTGTGGAACGCCCTCCCATCAGATGTCAAAGTGATAAACAACTACCTGACATTCAGAAGACATCTTAAGGCAGCCCTGTTCAGGGAAGTTTTTAATGTGTGACATTTTAGTGTATTTTTGGTCTCTGTGGAAGCCGCCCAGAGTGGCTGGGGTACAAATAATAAATTATTATTTGTTGTCATCTTGTGCAGCAAAACAAAATATAGTGCTCCAGTCCCTTTTAAAAGCAACAGAAAGGCATACAGTCATTGAGTTACTGATAACAGGCTTATCAATTTTCCAAGGCATCATGGTCACTCAATGGGAAAAGTCTTAAGGCACATTTTCCAGAGCAAACCTTTTATCCACTTGACTACACGGCAGCCCTATCAAGTCATTCTGCATCTCAGATACATGTATCTGCAGAACTGAGGTGCCAGTTTCAAAAGCTTCCAAGCCTCTTTCACACCTGCCATATAGCATGCTATAGTGATACTTCTAGGACGTATTGCTCATATTTGTTCCTTTTATCTTACTGCATCTTTCAGGGAATTTCATTATATCAAGCATGGGTGAGTTCTACAGTAATTATCAAGAAAGCAAATTCTGTGAGGGAAAGGGAATCCTGGACAGCTCCCAAATGCAAGTAGCAAATACAATGAGTCAGGAACTGCTTTATTTTTATAGATAGATTCTGATGTGACTCAGCTCTGGCTGAATGCTTCTCTGTCTTCCCATTGGATTGTATCTTTGCCCTAGTTTACCAATACTGCAACTCTAGCATAGCAGTATCACTGGTTTTTCTCTAAATCACTTCCTCAAGAGCCCCCCAAATGCTGCATGCTGCTTTGCATTGTTTGCCCTTAAGATGTCCTTCACAATAATACTTGTAGGTCAATCCTGTCCAAGTAAGTCTCTCTGTGTTTAGGATTGCAACCTTCAATAGGGAGAATAATCCGAAATATGGGATAGTTACAAGAATAAAAAGGGAGGTTTTGAATGCATCAAATACTTACATTTAAGCCCAGATTATTCCTTTAAAAAAACAAGGCTATGGAAAGAACTGGAAACTATAGGGTTTTATCAAGTCCACGAAATGCTTCATCCATTCCTTCTTGTGTCTTCCCATGTTTTATGTGGCTCATTCATTGCAAGATCCCTGTCAGCAGGGTCATACTGTGCAGAGAGGGAAGCAGCTGGGCAGTCTAGATTTCTGGCCTATCCCTTCATAGCCGGCTTACCTTCAGGGAAACCAAGTCCATTTACCTGCAGCAGGAAGAGAACACATTCTCCTTTGCCAGGCACAGCTCAAGGAAGAAAGCAAAGTGCAAAAGAAGAAGAAGACGAAGAAGAGGAGGAGGAGTTTGGATTTGATATCCCGCTTTATCACTACCCGAAGGAGTCTCAAAGCGGCTAACATTCTCCTTTCCCTTCCTCCCCCACAACAAACACTCTGTGAGGTGAGTGGGGCTGAGAGACTTCAAAGAAGTGTGACTAGCCCAAGCAGCTGCATGTGGAGGACCGGGGAAGCGAACCCGGTTCACCAGATTACCAGTCTATCGCTCTTAACCACTACACCACACTGGCTCAAAAGAAGCAGAGAGCAGATTTGGCTCAATTGCACGCATTGCATCTCTGTGTAAACTGTATGCTCCGTGTGTAGTGACGAGTTGCATTAATCCTTCAAGATGGGAAAGAACCCTCCACTCAGTGTAGCTGGCTTTTATATAACTGGTAGAATTGGAAGACGCCACAAAGCCATTAATTTCTACAACACATTTTAACCAGTGTGGTGTAGTGTTTGTTGTGGGGGAGGAAGGGAAAGGAGAATGTTAGCCGCTTTGAGACTCCTTCAGGTAGTGATAAAGCGGGATATCAAATCCAAACTCTTCTTCTTCCTGATATTTATGTATTATTTATCTAATTTATTGCATTTATGTCCTTCCTTTCCTCCACAAAAGACAAGATGGTGCACCTGATGTCACCTCACCCCCCCCCTTTATTCTTACACCAACTCTTGGAGAAAGGTTAGTCTGAGAAATTGTAACTGACCCAAGGTCACACAGTATGCCTCACAGCAGACCAGAGATTCGAACCTGCCATAGCTGCTTTCCTTCCCATTCTTTTTTCCTTTTGTATTATGCCTTTTAGACTGCGAACCTGAGGGTAGGGGGATATTTTGTTTTTTAATCTCTGCAACATTCAGGAAGTCTTTACAGAGCTCTGCAATGCCAATAATGCCAGTGGTGGTAACAAGTGAAACAAGTGAAATGACCCTGTTCTGAGTTTCAACCACTTGAGTCAGGATGTATAACTATACTTTCATTCCAATTTTGGTCTGCTAAGTACCTTTGAGCAAGTAACTTTTATGAATCAGCTTTCCACTTGGCATTCAGTCACCTTTGGAAAATGTTTTTGGTTCTTCAGGTGCATTCTTAGAAGACTCTGTGTTTGTTGGTTAATTTTTGGCGGGTCTCTTTCCACATTTCCATTCTACTGATTATGTATTTGGAACCCATGTGACAGTCTGAAGGTCCAATGAAATTCCATTGAGGACAATTTTATTGAAGACTCACTTCAGCCAGATGGGGCGGGACAATAATAATCATAATACTAATACCTCATGTTTTGTACTGTTGGTTGGGGATTTTGCAGAACTATCTGACTTTCAAGTATTCAGACTAAGTTTTCAATAGCCCTTCAGCTTCTCAGTTTTATATATAATGACTCCATCTAAGCCAAACAGTTTACTGTATTTGGCATGAAGTTTTCTCCTTACGGAAAGCTGCTTAAAGTATGCCCATTAAATAATTCCATTTATGCAGACTACATCACCTCAGCAATATAGAGATACTAATTTCCAGTCTGTTGGCTCGTCAGAATCCTAAATTATTGTATCACCAGTCAAGCCTGATGTAGGTTTCAGGCATATTCAAACATGAGGGCCAATTCGTTTTTGAAAGCTGGGGCATGGTTAGAGCATGAGTTGCCTGTCAGGAAGACATCACATCAACTGTAAATTCCCAAAGTGGCCTAAGGCAAGTCTCAAACTAAATCCCAACTCTGCAACATGGTGATAGCGATAATATGGACCTGCCTTACAGCGCGATTGTAAAAATGGCCGAGACCATGCATGTGGTGATGTGCTTTGAACCTCAGAAAATATGAAGGGTGCTGATTATTATATTTATTTATTTTTAAGCATTTCTAAATCACTTCCTATACCACTTAAAGATTTGTAAATATTAACACTAAAACCAAGTATCATCAAACCAGTAAATAAAACTGATTAAAAAGAGCAACAGGTATAAACAGGAATTCAGCAGTAGTAAGAGTCCAATCTTATTGGGTCAGAGAAATCCTAGGCAAAAAGATATGTTGTCTTCTTCCCAAGATGGCTGAAGCAGCTAATAAGGTTATGTTCCATATATGGCAGGGGGTGGGAAGGTATTTCATAGTGTAGGGTCACTGTAGTAGAAAATGGGTTTTGGGGAAATGGGTTTTCGGTCACTTCCCTGTGATGTTCTTTAAGGTGCAGTGTTATGAGTAAAATTTATCTGACTAATCTAACCGGTCTATACAGGGGCTGGCAGTCTTTCAGGTAACCTGGTCTCAAGTTGTTCAGCACTTTATATGTTAGTAACAAGGCCTTGCACATAGCCTGATAGGTGATCAACAAATAATGCAGTTCCCTCAGCACAGGTGCAATGGGGCTGAGGCTGACAGTTGGGACTACTAATACACCTGTCCTGATTCTTAGACTTATCAGAAAGCAGTGCTGATCAAAACATGGTGATTAATGTGATGATGCGGGAGGCAGTGGAAGACAGAAGTGCCTGGCGTGCTCTGGTCCATGGGGTCACGAAGAGTCGGACACGACTAAACGACTAAACAACAACAATGTGATGATAGATGAGAATTAATACATTTGATGGAATTAAAAAGATGGTGATCTGCCATGACTTATTTGATTAAAAAAATCCTCATGCCCCACTGTGCCTCCTTGAAGAAAGGGATGTATATATGGATATATATATATACGGAGATTAGATATATAGATAGTGATATATGTATACAGTGGTACCTGGGGTTAAGAACTTAATTCGTTCTGGAGGTCCGTTCTCAACCTGAAACTGTTCTTAACCTGAAGCACTACTGTAGCTAATAGGGCCTCCCGCTGCCACCGCACCGCCGGAGCACGATTTCTGTTCTCATCCTGAAGCAACGTTCTTAACCCAAGGTAATATTTCTGGGTTAGCAGAGTCTGTAACCTGAAGCGTATGTAACCCGAGGTACCACTGTGTGTATAGATATAGATATAGATAGATACATATATATAGATAGATATAGATATAGATATATGGCATGTTTCCAAATGTTTGACTTATGAAAGGTGGGAAAGATAATATGTTTATTTGCATATCTGAGAATATGCAAAGTATGCATTAATTTTAAAAACAGTACTCCTTGATTTGGCTTTCGGCTTTCAATCCTGCTATGGACATTGTTTTAAATGTAACAGTGATAAATGTAAAGAAACGTATCATGTGATGCCAGTGGGGTTAAATTCAGGTACTGTAGCTTAACTAGGTTGTGAACTGGAGTACTAGGCTTGTGAAATGGCAACCCTAGGTGGGAATAGGAGCTGGTATTTTCGTGCCAGGTTAACTTGAATTCCAGACACATACTTCAAATAGGTCTGCGAAATTGTGAATGTCTGCGCTTCCCAAAGCTTTTTATCTCTTAAATTCAGTTCACTCTGTGCATTTTCGCATTTTGTTTTCAACTCCCTAACATAAAACGAAACAGCTGATTTCTAGACTATACATGTCAGACAAGAGAAGGGAGGAGGTAAATCTCCAGTTTGGGCGTGTCTGCTAACTATCCCCTTTGCTAACAGGCTCTGCGTTTCTTCTCAGACTCCTGACATTGTAAAAGAATTGGGCATCAAAAGCTACCCTCCGAGGCCCATTGATATTCTGAACTGGGAAGTCATTTTCTGTATTTCAAGCCCTTTCTCCTTTTCTTTCGTTCGCCTCTCTCCCTCTCCCCCTCTCCTTCTCTTTCTCTCCTCCCTTCTTGGATAGCCACAGCCCCCTAGAGCTGAGTCAGACCTTCCTCTCTTCCACAGCATTGCAGCACTTCAGCAGAAAAGCCAGTCTCCTGCCTCTCTGCCTCTGCGCCTTCCCTTGCAGCCTCCTCTCCACTCCCCATCTCACCATCATGGCCAGCACCGTCTCAGGTAAGACAAGCAATCATTGAGAAGGAACCCATCTGCAATGATCAGTGTTATTCTCCATTCTTCTTTTCAAGGTGGGGCTTGTCTGCAACGCTATACAGATGGTAGCCGGGCAGGCATCATTGTCTTCTCTTGCTTTCAGAATTGTGCATTTCCAGGCTTTGATGCATGTTTTCAAATCATCTCTTTTTCTCTGCTGCATACGGTTAAAAATCCCTTTACCTGAGTGGTTGTGTTTTGTCTAATTTTTTAAACCCAGTTTCTGTAAAAGTAGATTGGGAGTGGTAGAAAGGAAGGGTATAAAAAGAACAAAGAGGCAAAGACATTTAAATAATAATAATTGTACATCTGGGTTAGTAGAATCAGGGCAGGTTGTTTAGCCAGCAGCTGCTGTAGAGGGAGTGGTCCGCCCATGGCGCTGAATGAAACCCAATGCTGTTAGACAATCCTTTCCTGCAGGGGCTGTGACACCACTGCATAGCTGCACCCTGTTGCCCTCCCAGGTTACAAGGCCTGGTAGGTGAGGTGAAGGAACAGCTTTGCTCACAGTGTATCCATCACTTGTGTGTGCATCCACCTGCTTTCTAGTTCCTAAACATGTATCTTCTCCTTTTTTTCTTTTAAAAGGCTGGGGCTAAGCGTATGGAATTTGGCTGGGAAGAAGCGTGTTGTTTCTTTACATAGACAATAGATGACTTGTGATGTCCACTCACTACTGGTCTTTAAACCTTTTATAAATTGGGGCACAGGTCGTGTTTATTTACCGAATTTTAAAAAAATGAAAATGAAGGAAAGCCATTATAGATGGAGAGAAAGGGGGGAAGAAAAATGTATGTACATACTTTCGTAAACACAAAAAAACTAGCTATGGAGAAGCTCTGTCTTGCCTGCTGTACTCGCTGGGCTTGCCCATCCCTGTGTTGCCTGCGGCTCCTTTGCTGAGCTGCTTCCTTTTAAAATACAAGGGGGGGTATATGTGATGGGTCCCCCTGTCTGAGGATGTGCAGAGCCAGCTTTGCATGAGATAAGAAATTTGCCAGAAACCTTTTGCAAAGAATATGTTTGATCTGTGCTGGGGGTCGGGGAGGGAATGCATTGTGTTTGAATGGGAGAGACAGAGGTAGCAAAAGCAAAGGAAAAACTAGGAATGTTTTTTATTGGAGATAGGTGTTTTCCTCTCCTATTATTTTATTGCAGAATCCGTGCAAATTAAATAAATGACAACGTCAGGGTTGGTCAGGGTTCTCAAGGCTGAAAGAACCCTGCTGTGAAGGAGTTGGGAGGGGGGAATGACATGTCTGGGTACCAGGTGCCTTCCCCATATGGTGCTCTGAAACAATATGGTACTTTCTCCCTTTCCCTCCCACCCCAACCATACATTTTAATTTCCTGACAGTGGGACGCAGCTTTTAAAGCTGAGCAGTTTGCCTCGGAGGTCTGTTTCCGATCCTTTTCCCGTTCCAATTCGATTAGGTTTGGCATAAGACTGATGTCAAAGAACAGAGGTTCTGGGGTGACAGGAGTGTGATCAAAACAAGGAGATGAAAGAAGAAAGGTGTTTGCAGAAGACAAAGAGAAGGGTGGACCAGAACTTGAGGCAGCTTGTTATCCCTGTTTGCAGACATGCAAACCATAGAGCTGAGAGGTGAGATTTTATCACTGCCTGTCCCCTCTCTTTTCATCTTGCCTGGTCGCTCCACCCTGTTTCTTAAAAGCAGAACACGCTTGAAGAAAGATAAGGAGGGCAGCTGTATTTTTATGTGTGCCTCAAGAGATTTCTGTATATCCTTTTCCACAGCTGGAAGAGGAGCAGGTTCTCTGTGCCTTGGTCCCTCTTGCTTCCCAAGTATATTCCGTTCGCCAGAATAGTATCACTTCTACTTAGCAAGCAGGGGAAGCAACAGCACATGCTCAGTGCAGGCTCAGCTGCAGTGGCGGCTGAGCTGTGCCAAAGGATTCTGCTCAGGCAAACATCTTGCTTTTAGCCCCAGACAGTCCCTTGGCTCAACAAGGCCACGGCTTCTTGAACATTCTCCCCCAACTGAAAGCAGAAAGCCACACAACACTATGTTCACCTATGGTACACGCAGATCCCCTCAGTACTTGGATGGGAATTAATAGCTGTGACCTTCTCTGAGAATTATCAATTAATTTGGTACCATATGTTGAAAAACCCATGGGACTTTTATTGTGTAGTGAATGCATGCCTCTTGTTCTGGTCAGCCCATCCATGGAAAACATAGTATGTTTAGCAGTCGCTGGTCCCCTTCCTGTGGCTACAGACCAGCAGCTGGTTGAGGAATTCAAGAGACAGGTCCATGCAAGTTAGGGCTGCCAAGTTAGGGTGTCCTGGTTTTTACTTTTTGAAGTATGGTAACCCTAATGCAAGTAAATGCTGAGTTTTTATACAGAGAGGATGAATAAGCTTTTTGGCCACGATATATGCTGTGTGGAGAAGGGGGACAACGACCTCAAATAAATACCCTCAGTTGTATAAGTTTTTCTTTGCCATTCCTCATTGGAACACAATATCAGGGGAGCTGGTTCACTATCTTATGTGTTAATCTGTTAATTAGAGCCAATGTTGAATGTAGAATGAAAAACTGTTGTTGGAGAGGTTGAGAAGGAAGGAAAAGGGAACCGTTAGATTGGGCTCCTTCCTGTACCCCAAAACTTCAAGCATTGATTTCTTAATATATTTAAACCAGGGCAGCCAAAGTGGTTCCTTCCAAATGTTGTTGTTGGACTCTGTCAGTCCCAGACAGCATGGTCAGCAGTCAGGGGTAATGCAAGCTGGAATCCAGCAACATCTGTAGAGTACCATCTTGGCTCCCTAATGAGTAATTGCTGTGCTAATGTGTAAAGAGAGTGCTTCTCTGGTTATATTCAGAAGGTAGGAGAGACTAGGAGGAGCCATAGTGGACATGGCATATCAGGCGCTCTATGTGTGTGTGTGTGTGATGAATACCTCGGTTCAACCTATTGTTTATAACAGCCAGGTATTTGTTTATACAGTGGTACCTCGGGTTAAGTACTTAATTCGTTCCAGAGGTCTGTTCTTAACCTGAAACTGTTCTTAACCTGAAGCACCACTTTAGCTAATGGGGCCTCCTGCTGCCGCCGGAGCACGATTTCTGTTCTTATCCTGAAGCAAAGTTCTTAACCTGAAGCACTATTTCTGGGTTAGCAGAGTCTGTAACCTGAAGCGTATGTAACCTGAAGCCTATGTAACCCAAGGTACCACTGTACTGCATTGAATTATTATTCAGGATTTAAATAACAAATAGTCTGCACATACCCTGCACTGACTGGCTGTGATTTTGCCTCTGACATGCGATTCTTAACAAGTACTTTCAGAATCATGCTGAAAGATTTTTTCAGAAACCACTGGAATTCTTCAGTCCTCCCTGCATCTTGAGTTCCCTGACAAATGAGTTCCAGATAATGATTTATTTCTGTCCCTTTCCATATCTGGGTATCTATGATGCAACCACACTTGAAGTACTTTATACAGTTCTGTTTGTTTTGCCTAAAAAAGAATATTGTAGAGCTGGAAAAGGTAAAAAAAGGGGGGCAGCCAAAATTATCAAGGGGCTGGAGAGACTCCCCTATAAGGAAAGGTTACAATATGGCTTTTTAAGTTAGAAAAATCACAAGTGGAAAAGGGGGACATATAATAGAGCTGTATAAGTTTATGCACGATGTGAAGAAAGTAAATACAGAGTTTTCCTCCCTGTTTTATAATGCTAAAATCCATGTAAATCTAATGAAGCTGAATGTTGGAGGATTCAGGACATATAAAAGGAAGTTCTTATTCACACAGTGCATAGCTAAACTATGAAATTAACTCCTAAAAGAGGTAGCGATGACTGCCAGCTTGCATGACTTTAAAAGATTATGAAACCTGCTTGGAATTGCTGGTAGCGAAGTACTGTTGTGCTCAGGTCCTGCTTGCACGCATTTTATCATTTGACTTCTGTTAAAACAGGATGCTGGTCTAGATGGGCCTTTGGCCTGATCTGACAAGCTCTTCATATGTTCTCCCAAGTAGATCCTACCCATGTCCTTTGATTTAAATCACATACCCTTCAGGCACTGATCTTCTGGTTAGGAAATAATACTTTTAGTGCCTACCTTAATCTCAATGTGCCCACCTTAGTTTTAGTGTGTCCATGTGTCCACCCTTACAAAAACTGGACAGAGATATCATGGATGCCTTGATAAATTCCTGTTTGGATTACTGCAACACATTGCACACGGACGTCTCTGCAAATGTTCCGGAAACTTCACGTGATGCAAAATATGGCTGCTCAAATACTAACTGGGAGGGGCATTTTGCAGCTTCACTGCTTACTTGTTTAATTCAAAGTGTTTTTTTATCTTTAAAGCCCTGCATGGTCCTATGTTGTCATCTCAGGCCCTTTGGGACAACACAAGGTATATCAGGTGGCTATGAGAGAATGGGCCTTTTCTATAGTGAAAGGCCCTCCCCATCCCTGGCTCACCTGGCACCTATTTCAATATCCTGCTGGCAGCAGACAAATACCTTTTTACTTTCCCCCAGGTCTTTTATACCAAGTTATAATTTAATACTGTTCTAGGATTTTATTCCCCCACCCTCAGTTTTGAATTGATACACCACTGCAAAGTTCAGTGTTTTAAAATAATTTTATGTTGTGTATTAGCTGTATCTGTTGTTTTATTGAACTTGCTGGTTTTAATCCATTTAAGCTAGCCAGAGAACTTTGGTTGTAGGGTGGCCTGTAAACTGTACACATGTAAAAATGTTTTCCATGCAGAAAATCACCATTTAAACTTAAAGGCTCTCAAGCATTAGGATTGGGATGGGTCTGTTTTTAGAATCTGGAAGGTGCAGATTTCTCACCCTGTATGACAGGCTGTGCTTGCTAAAAGTTCTCTTTCTTCATAACTATTCAAAGTGCAAGAATACTGCCCTCCATTATATCTAGTTATTTTGCAAGCTCACTTGGGACATGTTGCGTATCTATCAGTTAAATGGTGCTGTCATTTCTCTTCTTTTTAATTTTCTTTTTTTGATAAACTCACCCAACTCTGTATTTTCATCTTCCCCCACTCCTGCACGACTATGGTTCTGTTTAGCTTTGTGTTTCAGCAGGGGGTGAGCAATACAGCTCAAGGCCCTAGTTAGTATGCATGAGCCTTCAACACATACCACCTTTCAGTGTTGCCTTTTGTCCCCAGAGATTTTTGGAACACTCCTTGACAGGCAAAGACATCCTCAGAAATGTACTGATTACTGTATGAAATCCATACAAATAGTACACTTTCTGCAGTGAAGTTTGGCCCTGCATTGAGTGGACAACTTGGACCACTCCTGGCAGTCTTGGGAATGTGTTGCTGTCCATTGGCACCATCTCTTCAGCAGTGATATTGGAGAACAGTTGGATCTGTGCCTGTCCTGTCTGCTAAGAGCAGAATATGGGCTGGGAGGTGTTTCTGTATATTGGGGTGCACCTCATCCATCAAAATGGGGGCCCTGCATTTGATAAGCTGAGTTTCTTTTGTGATAAGACTTCTTGGGAGAATCATTCAAATTTGCAGTTCTTAGCATAATCCTGGCAATAAAAAATCCGGATCATTCAGTTTCCAAATCACCTGCCCTAGATTGTAGCTGATAAAGATAAGGCACACGATCATGGCCACTGTGTCCTTATTAGAGAGCTACCATAATATTCTACAGGTGAAATGTTTTAAGCATGGCTTTGGCTAAAAGAGCTGCTGATTATCACAGGCTTATTATAACAATCTCACACAAAAGGAAACGATGGAAGAGGTCTGAACATGTCTGTATTGTCTACTAAACACTACCGTTTTGTTGAGCTGCATCTCCTTTTTTACCTTAACAAAGTCTGGAGCATCTTTGCCCCTGTATTCTGAGTTTATGCTTTGGTTTTTGTCAGTGGATTTAGTTACAAATACAGTTATCTTTGTTCTGAGCAAATTCAGTATAGCCTTTGGCTTAAATTGCAAATGAGAATAATTCTTCTATTACTCATTGCTGACATTCTCTTTCTTTGAAGAAGCACATTTTTCACTGGACTTTGCAAAGACACTTCCCCCTGCGAGGTCTGTTCAACTTCCTTGTACGCACCTTGATCTGTCAGCCCCAGCTGGCATGTACGTAGTCTGTTCCTAATGCTAAAAAAAAACCTCTGTAGTTATTGAACTAAAAGAATTAGAAGAATTCAAATAGATTGTTTAAAGTGGAATGATACAGAAACAAAAGCACACAGATAGAGGTGTTCTACCAAGGCCACATAAAGGCTGAGAATGAAGGGATAGCTCATGAAACATGAAAATCTTAATCCCATGGGTTTGAGCCTCATGTGGAGCAAAAGGGGTTTGGACTAGATGACTCTCATGGTCCCTTCCAACTGTACAGTTCTATGAACTAAGTCATCTCTATCAGCTTGGAACCTCAGTATGTCTTTTTGACATACTGGGTCTTTTGGTACAGACAAAAATAGGTATTCTCTGTTCTGTGACAGAATGAAATTATGTGTTTGTTTGCTTGTTTTGCATAAAGGCTTGAAAATGACTGAAGAAATGGAAGGATGAGGAGGCATGGCTATTGAGCCAGATGGACAGCAGGAACTAAGGAACAGAAGCTGTGGGGACAGAAAAGTGTGCTGTGCCAGCACTGGGAGGCTGTTCCAGACCCCTTCTAAGTTTTGATATTTTACCAGGCATTGTTCACACACCATCCAGGTTTTCTCTGTAGTAATCATAGCCAGAAACTTGTTTTATTTTTCAATGTGATAGTTGTGGTTCTCAGAAAGCTATAATTTCATCAGAGTTAGAGTTCATGGATCAGTTTCATATATTCACAAAATACACATGACCTTTTGTGCAGGTAACCCATGCAGCTGTCTGGGCTCTACATCTGAAGGAGTTTGGCAGCTGCTCATAATTAAAATATAAAATGTTTGGATGGGCCTTTATGCCAATAGGACCTTCTTCCCAAGTAGTATGGGTCCCAATAATGTGGGTGAAGTACAGGTTCCCCATGTAGTCTATCCAGCACCTTGGGCTACTACTTATTACACAGTTTGCTAAATGATCCTGATCCATTATCTGTGTTTTCATAATGCATCAGTAGCTGCAGGAGCAATATATAGGACCCTGAAGAAATATGAAGGAGGCCTCTTTGGACTGAAACAGCTGGAAACTGAGCAAGTACATTGCCCAGCATCTTTAAGGACCAAGCAACACATCTTCTGCATCTATGCACATGGAACACTTTGCTAGTTTGCACCCATCAGGCATTTGCAGCAGTTTGCCCCATTGGCATCTTAGTGAGGCAGCAAAGCTGTGTGGTTTACAAAGAAAATCAATAGCAAGGTCAGAGAAGCTTCCTGGATGGCCTTTACTGTGTCCATCTGTCTAAAGGAAAAGTGAACTGTTGACTAGTTCCCCCTTGAGATGACTTTGATAGATCTCTTCAAGTAACGATTAATGCATTTCCCATTATAGAGCCAGCAGAGTTCTTACGTTGTTCTACCTTGATCATACAAGGACTCCAAAGCAATGTGTGTGTTTTCCCTTGGGGATCACTATTCATATGCTCACGTTCCTCCCTTGTTCCTGTCCTCTCGCCCCCACCCCCATTTATGCATTATTGACTTTTTGATCTATAAATCTATAAGTGCTTCTGAACTGGAGCTTTGTTGCCTTCAGTTATGCCCCCAGGGGATTATCAGAACTTAGGCAGCTGACCTTGCAATGCTGCAAATCCTAGAGATGGCTACATATTCAAAGAATCAGCACACTAAGTTTTCCATCAGGCTCCTGTGTACTTCCCCACACATTATGTTGACCTGTATCATCCCTGGGGCAAGCATAGCCTGTTCACAGCATTCCAATCACCCCACTTCTACAAAGGAAGGCAAGAGCAAAGGTAGCTTGTTGAACAAGGTCTTGCTCAGAGCCTGGAGAACTGGACCCTGATGCCAGCTCAGATTTAGCTTCCCTGGGCGGCTTTGAGCAAGTTGCAAATAGCCTCAGTTTGTACCTCTGTAAAATGGTACTAATATTGGCTTGCGTTAGAGGATGATTGTGAAGATCAATGTTATTTAGGGAATTGTGATCATAGCATTGTAGATTCAGAAGGAAGCAAGGCTCCAAACCAACTCGTCAATGGATTTAGGTCCTAACAACCTCCAAAGCAACTTGGCCTGGCTTGGATTGCCTAATAATAATAATAATTACAGTGGTACCTTGGTTTATGAAATTAATCCGTTCCGGAAGTTGGTTCTTAAACCAAAGCGTTCTTAAACCAAAGCGTGCTTTCCCATAGCAGCAGGGGACTCAATTTACAAATGGAACACACTCAACATGTTCTGCTTCCAAGGCAAAGTTCACAAACCAAAACACCTACTTCCGGGTTTGCAGTGTTCTTAATCCAAGTTGTTAATAAACCAAAGTACCACTGTATAGTAATAGGAGGAACAACAACAAAACAACAACAACATATATATATATATATGTATACACACACACACACACACACACACACATCTGACTGGGTTACCCCAGCCACTCAGGGCAGCTTCTAAATTACAGGTCAGACTGTCCCTTAAGTGGTGACTACAGATCTTGTCACAGAATTGTACATTACAGGACTAACTAGATTTTAGGGCATCTTGCTGCAGGGAAACTCCATTTGGGCAATGTAGTGAGTCAGTAGCCAACCACTTTGAAACAAAGAAAACCAAACACTAAGGGAGCTACTGTTATTTTTTATTGATTGGGATATCGTCTGGGATTTGGCAATATGCTAGAGGCCTTTTCCAATACCCTTACTGAATAATATTTTGTCCCAGGGACCATTCACAAGATCTCTTAATACGATGAGTTTCTCATTAAAACACTTTATTTACTGTTTTCTTAAACAAGGTGGCTAAAGAGTACAATACTGTAAACTTCCACAGAGCTGTTAAAAGGCAAAGTGTTATCAAATGTGAGAAAAAATATTGTTGAGTGGATAAGTGCTAAATCAAAGCTAAAGAGAAGAGGTGTGTCTTCTCACATGAAGCTCCAGTGGACCTTCATGGCCATTGAGGGGCTCGCCTGCCGTTTGTGCCTTGTGTGTGACTGTTGTTAATGTGCCATACAAACTCATTAAAGCCAAAGTGAGCTACATTTCAGCCAAAGTCAACACTGAGTGAATCCAGACAGTACAAGCTGCAAAATAAACACACATAACAATGCATATGCAAGTGATTTGACATTTCTTACACGGAAATTATTCCCATCTGTGGTAGAAACTCATTAAGGGTGGCCCTTTGTCGGGCTTGCGTGGCAGCTGACTCAGCCAGAAGTGGTGCTGGAAGAACAGCTCCTTCACCTTCAGCCTTGAGCTCTGCTTGCGAATCAGAAGGGAAGTGGATGGCAGACCAAAGAGGTTTTGTGCAGGGACTCTGTGCCTGCAGAGATGGGGGAAGGCCAGGTGGCTCTGGGAAAGCAGCCCTGAGCAAGGACAGCCTCTCTCTTTGCATTTCCCAAAGCTGCTTTGTGACAAAACATGGCTCCAGCTGGAAGACTCAGCTAAAACTTCATTTAATTGCAAGGGGTTGAGTTCGGAGCAAAAGCTCCTCCAATTTTCTTCCCCTGTGGCTTCTCCCTGACTCTCCAGTACATCCACAGCCAAGAGAAGGGCTCCTCCCCTCATCAATTTGTGTTGACTGGAATCGGCTAATTGCTGCTGATCGCTGGCGCCAAGATGGAGTTAGAGAGCCTGAAATGCCAGGAGATGTACACATCCTGCTTTCCTCATCTCATTAGGCTGCTGACAGCAGCTGGGATGCATTTCTCTTCCTCCCACTTTTATCTTAATTGATGAAGGGGAAGGGGGCTTCACTACATGACAGGAGGAGAGTACAAAAGACAAAATTGGGGACAGGCTGGGGCTGAGACAGAAAGATGCCCCAGCATTGGGCTTGCAGGCAAGAAGACACAGCAGTTGAGATTATGCAGTATTTGCCAGGACCTTTTAAATACAAGACCCAAATGGAGATTGTAGGGGGCAGGGACAGTTGCTCAGCCCAGCTTTTTAAAAAATCCATTATTCATATGTTGCCTCCAGCTGCAGATGCAGGTTTGATATGCATTGTGCCTGCCATAAAAGTAAACTGGCAGACAGTTGAGTTGTTTTTCACACGTGAAGCTTAAATCAGATGAGTTAAGTTGGCCCCTAAAACCTACCTTGGCAATAAGGTGCATTTGGTTCTTTTTTGAATTCTTTCCTGAATTTATGTACATTCACATGTGACACACACATACATATTACACTGACTCACTTGCTCTTCTTAGTGTCTTACACAAAAATAAACAGAAGAAGCAGGGAAACTGATGGAATTGGTTCACTGGTCACACATGGCAGTGCTGTGTCCAGCCAAGAATGCTCTTTAGAGATGAGTCAAACATTAAAAGCAAATTTTGGATTTTGTATGTTTCCTAAATTTGTCATACAAGTACATACATTTGAATATCTTGTTAAATTTGCAACTTTCTGACTTCTCACGGGGGCTCCCCTTGATAATTTTTAAGCAATTCAGAACAAGATTTCAGAATACAGAATATATATTATTTAGGTTAATTAACTTATCCATAGTGTCTTATCTATGAGACTTAGCTGCCAGCATCTCACTATAGTTATCTTACGTATGTTAATACAATGAGATGCAGTCAGCAGGTGCTCTGGTTTACTGGCAGCTTTTGGTAGATAGAGGCTGAGAGACATGAGATCCCCAGATTATCTTGCTACATGATTACTAAAGAGACTATTCACCACTAATTATGGTTATGTAGAATCCCTGTTATGAACTCCATTCATAAGATTGCCATTCATACTCTATGACATTGAACTCTATATGTTTCAGTTTTCTGTCTGAAAATATCCTTTTGCTTATTGTTTTATAACTTTGCTTCTTTTGCAAAGATAAAGCAATCTTAAACTTGCAAATCCCCTCCCTGTCCGCACAAAGTAAATCATTGACATTCCCATTTTACAGAATGGAAAGTAACTTGTCCAGAACCAAACAACGACTTGGGGCAGACTTGGGCCTACTTCCCTGGACCACAAACTTTTATTATTATTATTACCTCAAGGATACAGGAGCCGCTGCCATACAGCCGGACCTCATGTTGTTACGCTAATGCCAGTTTGAAAGGGTTGGCAACTGGCAGTGTCACTAAACACTAAGTCAGGAGCAAAGTGGAAAGTTGCCCAATTAGGACTCCTCTTCAACAGATGTTATAAGAGTAGTATAGGACCCAGACATGCACTCAGCAAAAGCAATTTAGAACTAATTCATAATTCAACTGTCTGTCCATTGACTAGCTCATTTTGGCTGTTCTCTTTCTGGTGCCCATTTCTTTCCATTTTACTCTTCCTTGTTTTTGTGTTATGAGGAAGGGTAAACAACAGACCACTAGCTTAATGCTGGAGAGAAGTACCAGAGAAATCCCACTGCATGGGTCAGATAGTAGTTTGTCTGAAGACTTTGGTAAGCTACCCACCCAGGAAGAAATACTATTCAACCTGGCAAGTGGCTGACTGTGATGCTGCCTTGATCCCTGGATCTGAGTCCATTGATGAAGCAGAAAACTCACCCTGTTACGTCAGCCAGATGTTTCTCAATGGCCTGCATATGTGCTTCATGTTTGTGTTCCATAGTACACCTTTAATTGCAATCAGATTTGTCTGAGGAATTAGAAAATGGGAGAGGGGAGGAGTGGATTGCATTGGATAGGACAACACAGTTTTTTTTTGAATTGGACAGAAAGAAAGCTGTTTCTAGTAAAGAGAAAAACAGCCTACCTGAGCAAGGAGATGAATACCCAGGGGCACAATCCACAATGAATTTCCTATGCAGATGCCCCATGGAAATGAATAGAAGTGTCATTGGGTTGCATCCAAAATGAATAGACATGACTATCTTTGATATTTCATTTCAGTGGGTCAGCACTGAGCAAAAGTTAGTTGGATACAACCCATCCATTTTTCTAACTACAAGGTATTTTCTTATAGGCACAAGGGAATGTAGCTATTTGAAAACTCTGCTCAAAGATGCATGTGAAGCTTTCAAATGATCACTCTCTTCTTACCTATGAAAGCTAGTTTTACCATTTTGCTTTATGGTGGAAATGTCCAAACACTCTTGGTTTTCTCCTTTAGAGATTCTGGAAATAGCTCTAAAGAACAACCCAGGCTTGCGGCGTGGGTCAACATTTTACTCCATGTCCTCTGAAAATAGCAAATGGCTGCCATTGGAACTTTGCTCACTGTTGTTTTTTTGTTTTGTCTTTCTAGCGTACAAAGAGAAAATGAAGGAACTCTCTCTGCTTTCATTGATCTGTTCCTGTTTCCACACCCAGCCACACCCAAATACCATATACCAATATGGAGGTAAGTATCTCATACTGCTGACCTGACTGATCACTAAAAGTCAGGGTTAAAAACAAGTTAACCTAATAAAAAAACACCAAACCAAAACAAATAGAATCAGCAGTTAAAGGTGTAGGTTATAAAATAAAATTATGTATTTAAATAGATGTCCGACTTTTCATATCTGGGTAGGCTTACAGATGCTGAAAGCTGTACTGTGAAGGTACCTGCCTAATGTCAATGACCAGGGAGTTCCAGAGGGTAGCTGCTGCCACACTAAAAGATCAATTCCTTACAAGTGCAGAATGAGCACTACTCATAAAAGTGCCAGTTCTGCACTCGGAAGTGGTTGAATGGGCATGTAATATGGAGTAAAGGTAAAGGGACCCCTGACCATTAGGTCCAGTCGTGACCGACTCTGGGGTTGCGTCGCTCATCTCGCTTTCTTAGCCAAGGGAGCCGGCGTACAGCTTCTGGGTCATGTGGCCAGCATGACTAAGCCGCTTCTGGCGAACCAGATCAGCGCACAGAAACGCCGTTTACCTTCCCGCCAGAGCGGTACCTATTGATCTACTTGCACTTTTGATGTGCTTTTGAACTGCTAGGTTGGCATGAGCAGGGACTGAGCAACGGGAGCTCACCCCGTTGCGGGGATCTGAACTGCCAACCTTCTGAACGGCAAGTCCTAGGCTCTGTGGTTTAACCCACAGCCTCACCCGCTTCCCGTAATATGGAGTATGTGTGTTAAATTAAGACATGGCTGGCCATTCTACAGGAGAAAAAGGGATAGCAAGGCGGTTCCAGGGGCCTGCCAGACAACTGCCCACAAGTTCGCACTCCGCTCCAATTCCATTAGAAAGCTGCCATTCTGAAGTGTAGCAAACAGAGAGGGACAGGGGAAACGAAGCTCCTTTCTCAAGCCTACTTTGACCCACTTTTTCTTCTAGATTCTTTTGATTATTATTTTTTAGTTTTTCTGTTGAGAAAGATGTGATATAAATAGAATAACTAAACAAAGCAAGTCATTTCACACATTCAGTTGCAAGTCATCAAGCAGTGAGTAATCCAGTGATGTACATACACATGTGATTCAAGCATTTGTCTGCTTAAATCCTACTAAAGCTGGTGGGAATTTAGTGTCCCAACTGTGCTCAAGAATGCAGCCTTTGTATACTGTGGAGGTGTGCTATTTTATTACTGTATTCGAAATTCCATAGAATCATATTGCAAGGGTTTTTTTTTTAGTGTCAGGCAGCCCGTTTTGTGATAGGAAAAAGGGAAGCAGACCTCAAGGGTGCACTAAGAACAATATATTGATCCATGACATTTCTATCAGTAAGTCTCAGAAGCACACAAGCTATCTTTTGAAGAGATTGAGTCAGTTCTTCATGAACTTCAAATTCCTACTGCACCTTGGAAGTCTCCTCTCTTGCTGCCCTGCTTTCTTTCCTTCCCCTGCAGTGTTCGGCATGCCTGACACCTGCAAGCAATGCAGGGTTTCGGCCATTCCCCAAGAGTTGCCAGCCCACTGCAGATGCTGATATATCATGATTGGCATTGGTGGCATAGTCTGAAGCCACAGCTGCTGCACAACACTCACATTAGCTGATAACTTTCACTGGTTGTACAGCATATGTTCCATTAGCATTCAGAACTGAATCAGCTATGCAGGATTAGTTGCAACCAGCCTTAATACTTAAGGAGGACTCTGCACTTACATAAATCCTAAAGATTCATACATATGGAAAGAGTATTTGAGAGACCATTAGAACTGCTCCAGCTACAATGAAGAAAAAGTTATGACACAGCACTATTATTTATTGATCTATTTATTTGATTTCTTACCTGCCTTTCTCCATAAGGTTCCAGGGTGGGTTACAATAAATTAAAGCCCAATATTGAAGTCCGTTAAAACAATTTACAACCCAAAGACTCTAAATTCTAAAATATATCTGCATATCTCATGTGTCAAAGTCGAGGGTAAAGAGGTGCAGTTTCAGCATGGCAAAAGGTATGCCATGAAGGTGCCAGATGCACCTCTGAAGAGGAAATGCCACAGCTTAAGAGCTGGGACACAGAATGCTCTTTCCTGGGCCGCAACCCTCAGAATATCAAGATGGCTCCCTGTGCTGATCTTGAAACCTGAGAGGATCTGCAAAGGAGGAGGAGGCAGTCTTTCAGATGGTCAGGGCCTAAGCTGCTAGGACCTTATTTGACACTACAGTTCACACCCTTTCATCCTTTTGGTGCCTGTCTTTTTCTTGCTCAGATATGGAGGTCAAGCAGCTGGACAAGAGGGCTTCTGGCCAGAGCTTTGAAGTGATTCTGAAGTCACCTTCTGATTTGTCCCCTGAGAGCCCAGTCCTCTCCTCTCCCCCCAAGAAGAGGGACCTCTCCCTGGAAGAGCTGCAGAAGAGGCTGGAGGCTGCAGAAGAGAGGAGGAAGGTAATGGAATTGTCAAGGAATTGCCATTGAAGTGAGCCCAAGAGATTGCTTTGACTAGAGCTAAAATCCTGTGCTGGTGAGGGCTTATGAAAATCCTTGCAATTCTGAGGTTCAGAATGTTGTATGTGGGCAGAGGAGAAATGAAGATCTGTCCCCCTCTCTTGAAGGAGTCTAACCAAGTCGTAAATAATACTAGTGCATTATCAATAACATTAAGGGCTTATGTGACTGAAGTGTTTCACTTAGTGAATGCTGCAACTTATGGGCAAGATCATTACTGAATATTCATACCCCAATCCCTTTCTCATTTCCACTCAGGTCATGAGTAAAATTACATCTAGTGCAAAGAAATAAACTGGAAGATTAGCTGACCCAGAAGCAATAAAAAAATCTTAGGAATGTTAAGAAACAGACAAACCCTAGGTGGTAATATAAATAAATTCAGTGGATAGAGAGAAAAGTTCCAGATACCTGTTTTATTTCCAAACACTACCCACCTGGTTTGCAAGTGTAAATTTGGCTAATGCAGCATTGTAAACACAGGTATTATAGACACTGAAACAGGGGTCAGCAACCTAAGGCCCATGGGCCAGAAGCGGCCCACGGAGGTCGTTTGACTGGCCCATGAGCCGCCCCTGAACTGAGTTGCCCGCTTGCGCACTGCGCTAAACTGGTGCAGCATGGTGCGGGGACTCGCTTCTGCAGCGCCAAAAATCGCATCTGCACATGCACAGATGCCGGAAATCACGTCTGTGCACGTGTCGATGCCAGCAATCATGGGTGCGTGCACTTGCACACGCGCAATCCGGCCCACAGAGGGACCTCCGTGGGACCGATACGGCCCAGGCAAGATAAACCTTACCGACCCCTGTTTTAAACTATTTTAAGGCTATTAGAGAAACAGGATAAACATATAAGGCTCCACCATACATGCAAGGGAGCTGAGGGGAGGGGAAAGCAACAGAGGAACTGACAGGGTAAATTCCCTACCTCTATCAGGACCCCACCAATTTTTGCAGTAGTGGGGAAAAGGAACACAGTAAATTAGACAAGGCAGAAAGGATTGAAAGTCTCCACTCAACCCAGCACCTTCATGGGGGTGCAATTTCCCCCCTTCCTAGGCATCAGAACCATCATTTAATGTGTAGAGAAGGGGTGATAATCCCCTCTCCTTAGCTGATCTACACAGATCAGCAGAGGAGCAGGACTTGTGTGTCCTGTACACAGTGGTGGTGGTCACACCCATAATTGTTACGCTGCCTCTGGGGGTTAAGCCACCCCTGCAATAAGAGCATGTGTAATAGATGCCATGTACAATATTATCTGATATGGGGTAGCCAGGCATTGTGATAAGCTCCATCCCAAAAGATGATGCACAGGCACATTGACCGACAGTTGGCTATTCAGGAGCCTTTTCATCTAATCTGGTTTGCTGGTTGCATTGTAGAGCCAGGAGGCTCAAGTCCTGAAGCAGCTGGCGGAAAAGCGGGAGCATGAGAGGGAGGTGCTGCACAAGGCCTTGGAAGAGAACAACAACTTCAGCCGGCTGGCTGAGGAGAAGCTCAACTACAAGATGGAGCTGAGCAAGGAGATCCGTGAAGCTCATCTAGCTGCCTTGAGGGAGCGGCTCCGTGAGAAGGTAAGTGCCAGAGGCTCACACCAAACAAATCCCACACTTCCCACTGTCATTTCTCATATGAAGAACATGCTCCAGCTCGTTTCATATCACAGGTGATTCCAGGGACCATGAGCCTCCTCTGTGGAGCCCCTTTGTTCCATTCAAAGGCACCTTAAAGACTGTGTTAACAAAATGAACTCTACTTTTTGCTGCACCTGTTGCATGTTGAGAAAAAATTTAATAGTTTCATACATTAGATTGAGGGTGCGCAAAGCCCGTTTCCCAACTCCTGTATGCAGCAAATGTCTGGCATAATGGGGACCTGCCAAAGCTAGATGGCTTTCAGGCAAAATTTATACGATCTCTGCTGCAGGTACCTAACTGCGTCCCCAACTCCGTACTTCTGTTGGAATCTGGTGAATGCCCAATTTCAGCTAGAGCGTGGTGGGCTGCCCTAAAACATTGGCTCAGGATTTCAGTGTTTAATCTAGGGAAGGGTCTGTACCAACATTTGACCAATGAGGAATTTGTCAGCAAATGGCAGAAAACCATGGCTAAAAAAGCTACCTCTATTGGTCTGTCTCCCCCCCAACTGTATTACCTGTTACGAAGGCGCCCAAAAGGTTTTAAAGCAAAGATTATGGGACAATGCACACAGTGACTTGCAATCTCGATCACACGCAGTCTAGTCCGCTGGCAGCAGGAGTTCAATATGGGTATGTCTTTGAGTTAACATCTTACATCAAAAACCTGACAGTACCTAACTATCGAAAGCTTTTCACCAAAGCCAGACTAAATGTCTTCCCCTCTGCAGTGCTGGATGGTAGGTTGAGAGGAGTTCCCTACCAGGACAGACTTTGCTCGTGTGCTCAAGACATCGATTCCATAAATCATATTTTGTTGCATTGTGCAAAGTATGAGCAAGCCAGGGCTGAACTGATGTTACCCTTGCTGGTACCTTTCTCGGGGAAATCAGAGACTCACTATGTCAGGTTCCTACTGAAAGACCGGACAAAAGCTAGAACGTTGGCAGTGGCAAAGTTTTTATCGGTGGTTGCAAGAACAAACGAGCCCTATATTCTAAACAAAATGCTTGATTAACCTGGAGGTAGGCTGTATGAACTGTGTATTGATTTGTAATGTTTTGTTGGGTCTCTGGACCGTAATAAAGATTGTTGTTGTTGTTGTTGATTGAGGGTGCAAGTAGGTGAGACAGCTAGAGACCCATGACCGCTCTGAGGTTTTATTATAATCAAATGATATATAAACTTTGGGAAATCAAAACAAATGAAATAAATGATCTGGGGAGGTTTAAAGGGCAAATGCAACTACAGTACTATAATGGAATGGTTAGATTCAGATGGGCCTCCTTTGTGTTGTTTCCTCAGGCTACAACCCCACCCCCATTTCCCTGATCCAAATACACAGACCACTCCCATCCCCCAAGCTGCTTCCCATGGAGAAAAATATTCAGGTACTATGATGGAACACAGAGCAGCTCCTTGACAATGAGTGATTTTGATGGGGAAAATACACATGAGAAAGGGTCAAGCTCTTTCCCTTAGTACCACAGCCCTGATCCATCACCCCATTTCCCAGTGCATTTGCCTTTTTAAAAACCAAAGGAGAACTGATCACAGTGCTCACACTAGAAGATCTAGTTTGGCCTTTAGTGTGATCGCCAATGAAGTCTTACTCAGAGTAAGTCAAAGGACTTAAGTTACTGGAATCCATTGATTTCAGTGTGTCTGCTCTGAGCAGGTCTTAGTTGGAGATAACCCTTAGTCTTTAAGATGCCTAAAGACCCCTGTTTCTTCTGCAGCGGACTAGCAAGTTTGTCCCACTGAAATTTGCTTGAGACCAGCAAGGATGCATTAGCTGTCATGGATACTTTTCACACCGCATCTCATTTCTGTCTCTTTCAGGAATTGCACGCAGCCGAGGTGCGCAGAAACAAGGAGCAGCGGGAAGAGATTTCTGGATAAAGGGCTTTTCTACACAACTAGCACCTGCTTCCTAATAACTAACAAACAAAACTCAACACTTTTTTTTTTTTGTCTAGATGAGGCAACATCTGATTTCTCCATTTCCATTTCCCTCCCCCCACCCACCAAGCTGGTGTACCAAGCTTCATATCTCTCTCCTCTCTGTATCCTTAACTCGTGGGGGTTCATAGGGGCCTCTCAGCAGAATAGCAACTAGTCCACAAACATTAAATATAGAATCCATAAACCAGCTTCTCTTCGGGCTTTTCTTCAGGAAAAAAAAAGATAAACCTTAAACTAATGCACAAAAATTAAGATGACACGCTGAACATATTTGGCAATGTTGTGAAGGTGAGGACTGTTCTCTATGAAGCATGGGCTGCTCTTGGTAGTTGTCTCAAGTGAAGCAACAGTGTGCAGTTGGACAAAGAGAAGCCTGTCCTTGACAAGTAGGGCAATGGGCAATTTCACATGTTACAGGGTTTTTTAAAGACATAAATCTAGCTTTTAAAAGTACACTTGAAATGTAAAGTGAGGGCAACACAGTTGGCTGTCTATGGCTCCTTGCTGGGCATTGCTTCAGGGGCAAATATGTGTCTGTCACTCTGCAATGTGTGAAAAGGACCTTAGCTTTTTCTGTGGCTGAAGTAGGGACTGGATGATTGAGGGATTTGGTTAGAAAGAGCCTCTTGCAGCTTATTCCTTGCTTTCTGTTGTCTGATTTGGAGCTGTTGGTAAATTAACTTAGTAGTTCAGAGCCTAATGAACACATGAATGCTACCCTGTTTAGCCTCAGACCTAATCATGCCTATGAACTGAACTATGCTTTTATTTTCACAAGATTTCTCTTCAGGGCAAGGAAACTGGCTAGGCAAGGCCACTGCATGATCAAAAGTTCTGTGGTAAACAAGAGGTATCTTGAAATCTGGAGTATTTCAGATACCAGTATTTCACGTTGACTATTCACATCATCAGAAAAGATACAGTGTGCAGGACTTTAGCTAAATATGGTAGTAAGCCACACCTTCCCCTAAGGATGGAAGCATCTTGTCAGTAGCATTACAGGAGGCAGAACTGGAGTACAGATCACACACCTTTGTTTTTTTCAGGTACTATATTGTAAAGGACATAAAACCCTCTGTCACCATCTCTGATCGTTGTAACTTCCTATAAGTAAGGAGGAGAGACTGCCTAGGAAAAGTAACAGGGAGGCATAGTAGAACATGTGCATCTGTGATGTTTCAGAGATACAAACATGAAAGCAACTGAATATTTTTATTTCAATAGTGCCTCCCCACCAAAAGTAGAGTGTATGATTCTGCATAGCTAGTAGAAGTGTTCAAATGCAATCTTCAGCAGTCCAAAGGTCTGTTGGAGCCAATATACACATTCCCCTAAAACAATTGGGTCCAAAAATTACCCAATTTTAAACAGCAAAATAGATGCTTGGCACCATCAGTTGTCAATTAATAACCCTCCTTCTTGCTCATGGTATTAAAACAATCAAAATGCAGAAATTAAGGCCATGTTATGCTTTCAAAGATGTAATGAAATTCAGAAAAACTGCAACAAGAAAAACCAAAAACCACCCTAATCTTCCTCAGTCCCTAAATGCCTGATGGGAGAAAAGGGCTCTATCCTGCCTTTTTCAAAAGTTAAAACAGTAAACAAATTTAAAATAACGGTTTTATAGCACATGCATGTTTAAATAGCTGGATCCAGCCCCCTTTCTCAATAAAACAGAAGCAGCCACAGTTGAGAAAAGGTGTAAGGAAAGGGCAGTCACTCAGTGTTTAGAGCATCTGCTTTGCATCTAGAAGGTCCCAGGTTCAATCCCTGGCATCCCTTTGCCTTGTCTGAACTCCTGGAGAGCTGCTGCCAGTCTGTTTCCGGAATACTAAGCTCAATAGGTCAATGGTTTGACTTAGTATAAGGCTGTTTCATAAGTTCCTAGCTTTTGCTTTTATATTAATTTCAGGGAAAGCCAGCCATTCAGATATGCATATGCCATTCCAAGTGCAAGTGTTTCGACATTTAAATCCAGATAACTTTTCTTTTTTTTTATAGTGGAATTTAAAAAATAAAGCGTGCCTCGCCCATTAGGCTGGACATGGTATTGGCTTGGGGGTGAGGTATGTGTGGTCAACCTCCCACTCTGCAGTTCAGTGGGTGGCCTTTTCAAGTTATTGTCTCTCAGCCTAAAGAATGCCACTTGGTTGCTGTGAGGGTTAAGAAAAAGTCAACCAATATAGAAATGATGTGCCTCATGGCACATTGTGCCATACCCCAGGGAAGGGGGGGGTGCTCCCTATTTCCCCTGGACCCATAGCTAAGGGGTCAAAGAAGGCACTGACTCCCCTCTAGTCTGCTGCAAGAATGACTTTATTTCAGGTTTTCTCCTTCAGCAGGCCAGCCTCTGCCATGCCCCAGGTTGCTCTCAACAGCAAGTGCAGCCCTTCTGTAGACCTCCTCTCCTTGGGTGCCTGGCTTCTATGCTGTTGGCCTTGGCAGACTTAAGCCCAGGACTTCAATGTGTTCGTGTAGAGGAAGGGAGGCCAGGTAAACTATCCCCTCTTTGGCTTCACTCAGTGGGGCTTAAGGAGTCTGAAGATGGCCCCTGGCAAGGGAACGAGGGCAGCCTGTCTGCTGAACTTCCACTGCCCCACTTCCCCATCTCTGAGGCTTTTAAATATCCTCCAGGTCCCCCCACCTTTCATTCCAGCTGAGGCCCAGCAGCTGCACTGCTTTGCCTCCCTCAGGCAGATGAATAAGAGCCTTGCCTAGCTCCTTCCAGCACAGGTGGAACCTCCTGGCAATGTCCAACTATTGCCTCCTCAGCAGCCATTGCACGGTTGGCGCTTGGTGGTGGGGACTGGGGCCTTCTTAAAGTACTGGCAAAGATCTAAGAAGGCCCTGTGGCCCATCACAGACATGGTTGGATGAATGCTGGTTCTAATGCAACATCCAGTCTGACAGGAAGAGATTTATTGTAGGCAGAGCTTTAAGATAGGGCCAACTGTATACATATTTGCTCAAAAGCAAGGCCCACTGAGTTCAATGAGGATTGTATCTTAGTTTTGTGTGCATAAGGTTGCAGTGCCCACAGCTAAACATGTTGTGTTTTTAAAGCATTTTTTTGGTAAGTCGGGGGCCCAGGTCTGTTCCTTCAAAAGTACGTCCTGTGGAGTGAGTTTTCACAGATGAGATCAAAAGGAACAGTGTAGGGAGGCAGTGCTCTGTAGGAAGGAAAGGAATTGGCACAATTTGGGGCAGAGTATGATGTCAGTCTGCTGTTACATCTAGAGAGCTGTCCATGATACATTTCTGGCATATTGTATAGTGCATGTGTACAGGGAAAAGATGGGACCAAAACTAGAGCGTAGTGCAAAGGAATCAGGATGTGCTAGACGAATTTTAATTTTAAAACAGACTTGGGAAGCCTACAGAAGAAAAGTGTTTACAAATACAAGTGGTATTTCAAAATACTAGGATTATCAACATTCCCTTTCTAACAACTCTTTCTAACCTATTGATATGTCACTGAGACCATTTGGTAGCTTGGGAGTTTTTCATCTGTCACATGATGAATCCTTCATGTCCCATAAGCCAAAAGGTGCTTTGTTAACAACTAAGACAGTCTTCTTCAGTGCACCAGAAGCATGGAAAACGGGGTAGGCCTTTAATCTCTTTAAGTAATATAACCTAGTTCAAATTGAAGATCTGCCTCCTGCCATTTCCAGCAGAGTCACCCTGGTTAATCTCATGACACTGCAGTTATTTAAGTAGTTACTGTGTGGGCTAGAGGAGAAGGATCCTACCTGTATGCAAGGCTGTTCCTTTGGCTACTGTTATGTACCTCTTAGATAGCACTTTTAGTACAAAGGGCATCGCAATGCAATTTTTTGCGCCCTGTAAAAATTTCATCCTTATTCCAGTTTTTAAGATGAAAGCTAAGACTGAGAGACAATGACTGTCCACAATCAAACATACAATTCAGCCTACATCAAACTATGTTCTGAAATCTTAAGAGTTCTCACTGAAGGAAGGGCCTGAATTGTGGAGCACCAAAACTTACTCCAATGCCAGCCCCAACAGTGACAAATAAGTATTTTGTCCTTAAGTTGGTATTACTACATACTACTAGATACTAGCCTAGTATCTCTCCCTCTGACTATTCCTTTCTTTTTGTTTTCTTGGATCTGCAATGATGCCATTCTTTGTGATTTCTGGTCAGAACTCAGTTGTGCCTTTTCAGACATCAGGTAAGCGGTTTGATGACCCATGTGCCACTTTGGGGGCATCAATGTTGTCAGTGACATCATGTTGTAGATGCTTCCCCCTCCTTCTCCCAGTGTCTCTCTTGTCTAGGTTGTACTATTACTTCCCCTTTGGTGGTAAGGGTTCTTATGGGAACTGCTTCTCTTTGAAATTCAGAAATGGGGTAAGACAATTTCTTTTCTAGTAGAAAAGGCCTTTACAGCCATATTGGAGCCATAGTTTTCAAGCATGACTACTGTGTGCCTCCTAGATTCATTAGAAGAAAAATCTAGACTGGATAGACCCCCAAGGTCCATGGAACCATTAGGGAAGCCATATGTTGGGCCGGGGCAGGTGAGCATTCAGCCAACTGATCCAGTCAAGGCACAGACAAAAATTGGCTGGAAGTCAGGTGGAGCTGTGCCCCTTCCCCAGCACACATCCTGCCTTCCACTTGGGAGTACCAGGGCATTAGCAGAAAAGCTTTGTTTCCAAAGAAAGGGGCCATGTCACAATGAAATGTCTGTTCAGAGGCTCAGAAAGAAAATAGAAGCATCATCCCAGGGGTGGCAAGACAGGTGCTTGGAGCCAGGAAAGAATTGGGCTTGAATGTCTGAGCTATTGCATCAGTTTCTAAATAGCAGCCATCCTAGAAAAGCACCTGTGTATAATGCAGAATCATCTCATCCATGCTATAGTGATGATAGTTTAAAATGTTAAATAAATTTTAAGGAAAAATAGAGTTTGTGTGTAAGAAGTGGTTGCAGTCCTCAGTGCCCATGTCCTCTGGTGGGACCTGGGAAAATGTCTGCAAGATGTTAACGATGTCTTATTTGCTGTGGTTCTGGGTGTTTGATTGGTGTGTACTTCTGACTTGCTGTAAATACTGTTTTTAGTACTATGGTTATGATGGCTGATATTGATAATAATGGTGACAACAACTAGAAATGTCATAGTCATGAGCACAAGCTCAAAAGCAGCATTCACTCTGGTAGTTATCCATTTTGTACCAAAAGCATTTAGAGTCAAGCATGGAACCTAGTTTGTCATTGGAGAACAACCTCTACCTGAGCTGTACCACTTCAGGCTGCAACTGGGGGCTCACATGATTGAATGCTCCTCCCTATAAAAACAGAATCTGATGCATATGGAAAGCTATCATTTCAGGAATAAGGGGAGGTTAAAGCTCTTCTCTGATACCTAGATTTGTATGTGCAGGGGTATTTTTATAGTAAAGAATGTCTGAGCATTCCATCATGAAGTCCAACCTACAGTCTAAAATTATGCAGCTTACTGCTTTGGTGAGAACTAGACCAGAGTAAGTGGGATGCGGGTGGCACTGTGGGTAAAACCTCAGCGCCTAGGACTTGCCGATCGTATGGTCGGCGGTTCGAATCCCCGCGGCGGGGTGCGCTCCTGTCGTTCGGTCCCAGCGCCTGCCAACCTAGCAGTTCGAAAGCACCCCCGGGTGCAAGTAGATAAATAGGGACCGCTTACTAGCGGGAAGGTAAACGGCGTTCCGTGTGCTGCGCTGGCTCGCCAGATGCAGCTTGTCACGCTGGCCACGTGACTGGAAGTGTCTGCGACAGCGCTGGCTCCCGGCCTCTAGAGTGAGATGAGCGCACAACCCTAGAGTCTGGCAAGACTGGCCCGTACGGGCAGGGGTACCTTTACCTTTAGGCCAGAGTAATAGCAGGAAGAGTTAATATCAGTGCATTCTCAGTCTTTTTTGCTTACTGGAACAGATGGGCTGTTTCACATATGAAGAAATCTATAGATTTGGGATAGAAACACAGATCAAAACAAGGGGAAAAAGTCAAAACAAAAAAATTTTTTCCTTCCAGTAGCACCTTAAAGACCAACTAAGTTAGTTCTTGGTATGAGATTTCGTGTGCATGCACACTTCTTCAGATACACTTCTTCAGATACATGCACATGAAAGCTCATACCAAGAACTAACTTAGTTGGTCTTTAAGGTGCTACTGGAAGGAAAAAAAATTTTTGTTTTGACTATGGCAGACCAACACGGCTACCTTTCTGTAAGGGGAAAAAGTGTGAGAATTCAATAGTAAGTTGAGCAGGTACTGGAATAAGCTGTTCTGAGGATGGTAGGAGGAAAAGGGCAGAGTGGGGGGAAATTCAAGGAAGTCTTGACATTCTGAAAGGTCTGGGTCCACTTTAGTTTTCGTCTGTTGAGGTCCAAATGATTCAGCCTACCTCTTAAGGTAGAGGCAACTTTCAACTAGACACAGGTGTCATATTCTCTGTAGGTGCTTCCTTCCACTTTCTGACCCTACAGTCACGGAGCTCAGTGTGTTCTGTGGCTGCTCCTTGGGTCCCATTCACCATTTCAGATCTACATAGCAAATGATGCACAACCAGCCCTGATTTTGTGATGCTGTTCTTGAAGAATAACTTGTGTTCTGGAGACTCTTAATATGTGCAATCATTGGAAGTCTTAGGGGTTGATTTACAAATGTGTGCGTCCACTATACCAGGGACAGCCAGTCTGGTGCTCTCCAGCTGTTGTAGGACTACAGCTCCCATCATCCCTGACTTGGCCAAGGCTGATGGAAGTGAGAATCTAATATCTGGAAGGCTGTCTCTGGAAGTTCTGCGGTATTAGATCCAAATGGCCAATGAACACACACAAAAGGGCTTAGCCCTTAGGGCCAGGCTTTCCCAACCTTGTGCCTTCCAGACATCTGGGGGGGCACCAGACCAGGGAAGGCTGCCTTAGGCAGTCAATGAATTCTGCCCGTAGTGCTCAGAGATGAAGAATGGGATCTTTATTTCCTTCACTTTTAACTCTTTCAGTGCCTTGAGATATAGCCTGCATATCCAAGGGTACACTGATGTTATCAGGCATGTTGTCAGGTGGAAATTTGCATCAGGTGTTATCAGTACAGATGCATTATGTTGTGAAAAGAAAATAATACCAAATGTATCAGGATCTCTACATTTGGCTGTATCAGGGAAGCCAGGGGATGAGTTTATCCAGTGTCAATCGGTGCATCCAAGAAAGTACTTTTTCTATAGAACTGGATATAACTTGAATTACAATGGGTGCTTATAAGGATATTTTACTCATGGTGCAAACAAATCAGGAGGGGGCTAATAAAATGGGCAGGTACCCACTTGAATGGATTGTGGAGAATTCTTAACTGTGGTGCACATATCCACAAATTAAATTCATGTCTGTTTGATTCCTAGAACCCCAAAAAAAGAAATTGGGAGATTCTAAAGGAGTAAGCAAAAAACCCTAAAAACAGTCTGCAATGAGGACTTGGCATGCTCAGTGCTTGTAGAACACTGGCTAACAGTTGTGGGGACCAAAGACCAGCATGTGCATGGAAAAGTATCCTGAACAGGGGTGTTCTACACTGCATTTTGTTGCAAATCCAACTTTTATAATTTTTTTTTTTTAATGGAACTGGAAATTCTTCATTATGTATCCGTGCCTAGATACAGTTCAGTCTTAATAACATTTAGGTGTGCTACTGAAATGCATGCTGCTTTGAGAGATTATGAACCAAATTAACTGTCACAGCAACTAAAATTGAGGCTGGGGGAGGGAGGGAATCAGCTGAGAGGGACTAAGCAATACTTAGGAGTCCCAGAGTGGTTTTACACATTTTCAAAGCTGAGTTGCCACATTTCCATATGCATATTGGTGGACCCTGCTCAGTGCAAGAGAAGATAAATTTTGCAATTTATCATTAGTAAATCCAAAGAAGGGCTACAATAGTTCTGTATCATATTCCAAGCACTAAATATTCCACTTATTTTAAGAGAGCCACAGACCTGCCTTTAAGGGGGGAGAGAGAGGTTGTAAGGACTTAATGGTCTTTGTACATGCATACTTAGGAAATTTTCATTTCAAGCACTATTTGGTTGCTGTGTTGTTGAACAAAGCCAGTGTTCTTGTTGGGGGAGACTTACTCTCAATCAGTGGTTCCTAATTGGTCGTCTGCATCACCCGCCCAGGGGGTCTGTGGCACCATTCACATAATAAAATGCACCCAGTGGCTGGGGCGACCCAGTCAGATGGGTGGGGTACTATTATTATTAAGAAAAAATTCAAAAGTAGGTGGTCCGTGACTTGGCTTTTGAAAAACGGGGGTGGGGGGTGAGTGTCCTGCAGTACTTAGCTAATTGGGAACAACTTCCCTAAATGTCCTCTTGCAAAGTGGTTATTGCCCAAGAACTGCAATCACAGCATAAAGTTTCCTGCTGCTCCATGAACATCCTTATAGTAGCTCTAGGTATTTTATTGATTGCCTGGCTCAAATGTCTCCATTCAGCTACACTTATAGCCAGTAAGTACTACATCACTAAATGCATGTGGCAAAATTCACACACAGACACAGGTACAAGAGACAGTTGGAAGTAAGTGGCAAGGAATGACTGTTTATGGCCCTGTTGATGTTACTGTATAGCAGATTTCATATTAAGGATCACTAATAAAGCTATTTCTGTGGTCTTGTCTCTCTTGAGCAATGACAACATAGGCACATCTCAGCATTTGGGTTTCTACAATCCATAAGCTTACTGTAATGAAAAGAGAGCAGTGACCACTGGATGCTAGAGGTGCGTAAGATGTGTGAAGAAAGGATGCAAGCTTGCTGGATTTCTTATTCTAGTTAGCAGATGAGTGGATCAACTTTCTCTACAACTACCGGTATTATGGCTACACTTCCTTGGAAGGAAGTCCAATCAAACCAAACAAGCTTACTACCTGGGCAAACATGGTTATGACTGAGCTAAAAGGCTGGTGAGCACCTTTCATATATAAAATGGAGAGACCTTCACAAGTGAACTGTAAAGGTTGCTGTTTGATAAGCATTATGTAATATTATGACCCTAAAAGTAGGCTCCTAGTCATGCAAAAGGAGGCTCAGTCTACAAAAGCGGACTTCAAAACACCTAGGTAGCTGTCCAAAATTAGATGGTGTTTCAGTTCCCGCCCCCTCCCCCAGAACTGCCCTCCTATTCCCTCCTGATAGTCTGTTTGAATGTTGTTGGCCTTGCACAAGATTCACTTCTTAGGATGCAGCATGTGCTGTCTTTGTCCTTTCCAAATAGACAGGAAAAAAGAATGTGTAATAGTGCCATGAATGGACTTTTCTCACTCTTTAAGATAAGCCTCGTCCGATTCCTTTAAATCTACCATGTGCATTTCATTGTCAAATTGAGGTTGTTGTTGTGCAAAGAAGTGATTAATGAGGAAAAAAAAGAAATAAACTTGGTATGAAACCACAACTCTCTGTTTTTATTAATTCATTTAATACAATTAGTTTTCCAGCGCAGCAGTTCTTTCTGCGAAGCTCTTCAGCTGCCTTGCAAGACAGCACAATTATCAATTTTCTCCTATTCGAGCATGTCCTCTGCTCACTGTAGTGACAGCAAAGCCCCACTGTATATCCAAAAATAGCAGCAACTGACATATGCAGGTTTGAAGAAATATTAACCAAACTCCTTAATCGGCTTATGGAAGAAATCTCACACTAAGAAGTTGCAACCACATCCCCATACAGGTCAAAGCTTTTGCTAGACAGCCTAGAACACTGTCAGAGTGGGGGTCAGAAGTAGATCAGCAGTAACTCACAGAGTGTCAGTGAAGTTAACTCTATGCAAAGAAACAATACCGTGCAGGAGGCCAGGCCTAATGAGCACAGCAACTCCTCCCGGTCGATCTTGCTCCAGGGAGGCAGATGTGAGCACTGAAGGTACCCACCTTCCCACAGCTCCCTAAGTCTCCTCCTACCAAAGCAATCTGGAGGCTCCATCTTACCTGACTTTGCTCCACCCTCTTCAGGTTCTGGGAGACTAAGGGGGAGGGGAGCTTGTTGCAGCAGGAAGGGGAGACCCCCTGGCTTCTTCAGCCGCCTGACATCATTGCCTCTTGGCCCCTCCTCCTCCCCAGCCTCCTCTTCTGCTCTGGGTCTCCACTGCTCTCTGTCACACTCTTCCTGCTCACAAAGCCTGTTACCTCTTCAGCTTCCAACTCGTCCTTCTCCCAGTCTGTTCCCTCTTTAACTCATCATCGTCCCATCACTAATCTCCTGGCTCTGAGACGTCTTCCCGTGAGGATTCCCCAGCTAGTGCCTCCCGCCACTCCTCTGTGTGCTGCTGGTCCAAGACAAATGCTGCCCCAACAGTGTGATCCTCTGCATGCCTATTAAGATGTAATACAGTAAATTCAATGTAGCCTAGATTAAAATTGTTGCCTAATAGAGCCCAGCTCCTCTGACTGGGCAAGTGGTAGAGCATATATTTTGCATGCAGAAGATACCAGGTGCAGTCCCTACATTTCAAAAATAACATGGAGGGAAACCAGTGAGGCACTGATTTCTGGATACGAACTCTATAGGAAAGACAGGGAATGGCATATGTCACTATTTCCATTAAAGAAGACATGAGTCCAACAAGTTACGAAAACCCAAAAGGATCTGACTCCTCAAAATCACTGTGGGATGTGATACTAAGCTGAGTACTAAGGATATTGTATAACACCAGCCCCCTGACCTTTATGTATCCTCATTTTTTGTTTTCCTTGGATCAGGTCCTGTAACAATAAGGGTAAAAATGACTTCAGTAATCCTGAAGCAGCCTGTCCCTGAAGAACATTGCCAAAGGCATGCTATCTGGAAGAGAGAATATCTCTGTGTTTGTTATGTCATTGCACATGATGTTTTTCTCTGCAGCAAAACTACATTCATGGAACACTTGCCGAAAATTTACCTACCGGTATCTTGAAAAGTCCACATCCTTCTGTATTACATACCCAGTGTGCCATTGCTATACACTAGTCAAGGGAGGTGCAAACAAATGTTTATTGGCCCACAGTCACTCCAACATATGCATAAATAGAGTACTACTGTCACTCAGAACACCAATTCAACTGCCCTGAAGGCTTGCTTCTCCTCCCTCCTATTCTTCCGAGTTCCACTTGGTTGTTTTTTTTACTTAAATAATAATATATATTAATATTATATATTAAATAATAATATATTATAATATATTGACATTCAGAAAAGGCAAAATTCTTGGGAGACTGTGAATTAACAGATTAATTATACAAGGATTGAAGGGTGCTCTCCAATAAAAAGATGTCTCCAAATGGACCACCCTGATCTCACACTCATAGTATTTTCTCTTTTTCAACTAGGTTGCATGGCACCTGAGCTGAAGCTGTTCAGTTTGCTTCCACTACTGACAGCCTATGATAGGATAACAATGCCACCGATTCCTGTAAACATGGCTTCAGCCTCTGGAATCTTCACATATGCCTTCACAATCCCTGTGAAATTCTATTTCATGACAGATTAATTTTCGTTTCTTCTTCTCATGTTTTTTCACAATTTGGAGCAGAAAACACACAGCTGTTTAAGAACCTTTGGCAATAACAGGACAGCACGAGAGGATGTTTTTTTCTCAAGGAGGACCGAAATACATGGGTGATTCATCACCCACCAAGATTATCATTATTACCAAGATTTAAAGCCTTGTCGGAGGTGTTAAGGCTTTGAAAACATCAACAAAAGCAGCAATACCATGATTACTTTGTAACATGCTTGACCATATCCGGATTAAGTAATCTCTTTGGCGATCACTCATAGCTGAGTAAGATTGTCTTCCATAAACACGGTTTTAACTATGAGTCCGTAAGTGACTCTGGAGGACAATTCTGGATCCACACGTCCTTCCACAGTGGGGACATTGGTTTCTGGGTGGGAGTTGATCACGGTGTGGATTTGCCAAGCGTGCCTTCCTCCTAGCACGTTTCTCCCTTGCGTCCTGAGTTCGAGTGTCTTCAAAGCCAATGACACCTTTAACAGGTGGATTAAGTAATGCAAAGCTTCTGGCTCATGGAACACTACACCTTGATTTCATTTCAATACATATATGAATATAAAAATTGTTTCCTGTTTGGCTTGGTGTTTAAGTTACACAAGATGTGCAGGTTTTAATTTTTCTCATTCCCCACATTTTAATCGAGCATTTGTTTTGCTTCACGTGGATTCCCCCCCCCCCTTTGCTACTTACCCTAAACCTTTGAAGAGGGAGGGTGGGAACTGATGGCCGGACCCTGTAATAACATCGAGGAAAAAATGGCATAATATGTAAATACCCTAAATAAACAAACCAATTCCTTACTAGCTTTTTTCCATATATAAATTTTTGCAACGCGCACCCTGCGGAAGCCGCGCTCGACGTTATTTACAAAACATGCACTTGCGTATCGAATTTGCTTTTGAATCGTGAATCCCCAGAGGCGGAGGACGCTGCTCATTGGGCAGCGCTGAAATCCGCCTAAAGAAATAAAGAAAAGCAAAAGCACGCCGCCCCGCGTATTCACAGGGCGCGCTCCCGAAACACGAGCGCGTTCTCGGCCTCCCTCTCTCTCTCGCCAACGCGCGCGCAGCCAGCTCTGCCCCTCTCCGCGTTCCACCTCGCGCAGGCGCGCTGCGCTCCCGGCGGGACTTATTTCACCCCGGCGAGCCCGAAAAGAAGTTGAGATCCACCCCCGCCCTCGCCGCGTCAAATAAGTCTCGCCTAGGTAGCTGGAGGGAGGGGGGGGGAGGAGGCCTGCGCCTGCGCAGAAGGGACCCGAGGCGCCCTGCGCGCGCGCCGCAGCCCAAGCTTCCCTCAGAGATATATATAGACAAGCCAAGGCAGCCATTTCCCTTCAGACAACCCCCCCCCGCCCGCCCCGCGGGGAAAAACAAACAAAACCCACCTCCTCCTCCTCCTCCTCCTTCTCCACCCGCTCGGACGGAACCCTAGGCCGGGCGTCGGACGGCAAGCGGCTGAGGTAAGGCAGCCCCTCCCCGCCTTCCGTCCACTCCGTCAGGTCCCTGCGGAGCGTCAGGACGTGACGGCGGCGGCAGCGGCAGGAACGCTCGGCCGTCACCCTCCCCTCCCCCCTCCCCCCGCCGCCCCGCATTTCCCTCGCGCAGCCAGTGGCGCCAAGCGCGCGCGCGCCCGCCCTCCTCCTCGCGCTCTGCGGCGGCGCCCCCCCCCCACGCGCTGCGCAGAGAGGGGGGGCGGGCGGGCGGAGGAAACACGCGGTCCCGTGCGCGTGCGCGTGCCTGCAGTCGGCGTCGCGAGTCGGCATTAAAGGGCTGGACGGGGAGGATTTCGTCGCGGAGCCTTCCGCGGAAAGAGGAGGAGGAGGAGGGGGAAGGCTCGTGCGCGCGCGCGCGCTGTTGCATATATACGCGCGTGCACGGTTTGCATATGCGCGCGTTGTGCACGGGAGGCTCGCCTCTTTTTTTGCTTACTTGCCTGCAGCCCAAATATAAGTTATTTTTGTTTACACTTTTCTTTCTTTAAAACAAACAAACCAGAAAACTTATACCGCACTTTTCTCAATGGCAATTATTTATTTAACGGAATTTGTATGCCGCTTCATGGCCCTCTCCATGTGGTTCGTTTGCAACAGTGATGGCGTGTTGCTGGCACTCAGCTGTGTCAGGAGTAGAGATGGGAAGGCCTGGGGGGGAAACGCGGGAAAGATTGGATAATATTTAAAGAATACCCTAGAAAGTATTATGATAATGCAAATCTCCTGACAGATTTAGATTGAATCTTGAAGTAGAAGGAAACTATCAAAGTAAAATTTATTTGGATAAGTAACAGAAAATAATAATAATGAAGTGCATATATATTAATAAACTGTAAAAAGTACAATGAGGTGAATCGGAAGTTAATGATACGTTGTTATTGTCTGTGTTTGTTTGTATGGGTTTTTTGTCCGGTTTGTGTTACATGTACAGTGGTGCCTCGCAAGACAAAATTAATTCGTTCCGCGAGACTTTTCGTCTTGCGAAGCACGGTCCGTCGCAACTGCGCCTCTTCAAGCGGCTTTAAGAAAAAAGCGAACAAGCCCATAGGGAAAATCGTCTTGCGAAGCAAAGCAAAAACCGAAAAACCCTTTCGTCTTGCGAGGCATTCGTCTTGCGAGGCACCACTGTAAATAGTTTTGTAATAATTGTTTTGAGAAAAAAAATAAGGAAAAAAAATGGGGAAATTGGGGGGAAACCTTGTTTTTCCCCCCATTTTCCTGATTTTTTCTCCAGGCCTTCTCATCTCTAGTCAGGAGATAAGTGGCATAGTGTGCTTTCCAATATGAAGTCCAACCGTTGGAGAGTTTTACAGCGCCTGCTGTGGCTGTAGACACCCATACGGGAGAGACACGTTTTGTTGCAGGTAGGGCAGAAGAAGGCGTCCAGTTGGGCAGGTGCAGGTGTGGTGGTTCTCCCCTCTGTGCTTCTTCCATTTTGCAAAGTGCAGGAGTACAGTATCCCCTCCCCCAAAGGGCCTTGCAACCTGCAGTTTTGAAAGAGGGGAGGCAACAAAATGATATTTAAAAATTACAAATAATTTTGAAGCAGGTTTTTTAAAAAATAAAAATAAAAAATGAAGACCACATCAATGTTACTCTTTGTATAAGCGCCAACTGGTGTGCATTGTGTTTTCCCAAAAAGGAGAGGACAGGTCACTGCGGCAGTTTACAATTTGACATGGGAGAACATGAAGAGGGTTAATAAAATAAATGATTTCATACGGGCAGAGTTTAAAACAATCTCAGATTATTAGAATAGCCAAAATACATTAAGGCAGTAGCATAAAATAAAAACCACCAGCAGAAAGAGCATTCACAAAGCTCAAAAAGTACAGGTGAGTCAGTTTTGTTTGGTAGTTGCTGCATGCATTATTTGCAGGAAAAAGGGCCTCTGCTTGATTAACATCAATCTTGCACCTATTTTGTGAATCTCAATGTCTGCATATAAACCACTGTAAGGGGATAAACCACTTCATTTCAGGTTATTATGTCATACTGTAGATAGAACTAGTGACAGGCAGGGAAAAAATATGACTGCAGCTTTTTAAAGTTCCTTTTATGTCAGATTGCAAAAGTGCTGTATTTTTGAATTATCTCCAAGTTCATCCCACAGTATGCGGTTTTTCCAGTTTATTCCTCTTGGGTACCGAAAGCATGTTTTATCTGTAGTTCTCTTGAAAGGGTGAGTGTGCGTAACCTGTTTCACAGATTCTTCTAGTCTGCCTTCTGCCAGTTGCAGTTCCCCTGCACATATCTGGAGACGTGTGTCTCCCTTTCAGACTAAATTAGGGTCTTTGCCAGGAGACAGAGTGGGGAAAGCAGCAAACATGACTGCATTGTCAACCAAGCCGTGCAGGAATGACTGTGGTTTTGGGTTTCATAGACCTTGCAGACACAAACCCTTGAATGGGTACCATTTGCTGCATACTTGTACTTCTCTCTTTAGTTTGCCCAGGATCCCAGGTTGAGCACTGGAGGTCACTCTTAAATCTTAGTTTAAAAAGAATGCTCAGATATCCCCTCTTTTTAAATCTGCTTACTCAGTTCATTGCTTGTGAATTGTCAAATCTTGATCAGCGTAGGCTGCAATGGCTGCTGGTACTGTTTTTCCTTCCTCTTTTTTCCCTTCTTCTGCTTACAGCCTCATAGCATGCTATGGTGAGTCTGCAGCATATCTAAATGTTGTATATAGTCTCTTTCCCGTCTTCAAATGCATCCCATCTTGGCTCAGTGCTATAGTGCTGCAATTGTGGCTTTTAGTACCCCCCCAAAAAAATCTTTAATAAAAATTATTTTTTAAAAAAGAAAACATCCTCCTTGCTTTTACAGGGGACAAGAACCTCTTATTTTGCCTATTTTAAACTTTGTTCATTGGCCGCTTACAGTTTACTCGTTTTGCTTTATTTCAGCCTTGCATATAAATCTCACATGGACACACAAACATTGCCAGATACATGGCTATATAGTGGTTTATTGTAAGAGGGTTTCTAAAATGCTGTCTCATTTAAAAAATAAAGCAGTGTATAATAAAGGCATTAAAATATTGTAGAGCAGAGCAAATGACAGTGAATCAAATTAATTTTCTAAAAGTGCTTGCCAAAACTATATGGGGATGTGTATGGTCAATGAAAAATCCAGGATTGCGTAAGCTCCTGAAACTGGATGCTGGTTAGTAGCAGGAGCCATGGTGTCTGTGTGTATAGCCAATGGTCAGGGATGACAGAAGTCTAGCAACATCTGGAGGGCCGCTGGTTCTCCATTCCTGCATTAAAGGATTAAAAGGGCTTTGGAGAGTCACTGCCAAAGTAGGCAGTACTGAACTACGTAGACTGAGGCTCTGACTTGGTATAGGATAGTTTCATGTATTCAGCTTAAATGCCTTAACTCATCCGACAACCGGTGTACCTTGCTTCTCTGCCCCCATTTCATCCTTCAGTAGCTATCCAGCAGAGCTTGTCTGTGCGTTGCCTGGGGTATGTTAATATCTACTCCAGGGAATGGAGTTTTAGACCGTTCAGAATTTCGCTGTGTCTTTTCGAGAAGTTTTTTGGCTCCTCTATCACTTCCACAAGCAGCCATCTGCTTGGGATCCAGTTCTCCGGCATTTAACTCATCTAAGATGTGGGCTTTCACAGAAAGAGCCACTATGTGCTTGTTCTGTTGAGTCATCTTCCTCTTAAGCACCCTGTCCTTCTGAAATTGCACTGGATCTCGTTTCAAAGTGTGTAGTTTGTGTGTGTGTATGTGTACTTCCGATTCCTTTTATATTAAGATGTAGAAAACCAAATATTCCGCTGGCCAGATCGGCAGAGCGATAACCTCTTCACTCTTTGGTTCTATAACAGCAGAGTGAAGATTCCAGGAGGGCTTTCCCCGCATTGTTGGTGCTTGCTTGCCATACGAGCCTTCCTGCGGATGGCAACCCCAGATGTGAGTGTTCACATGGAGGAGGTAGTGGTGGTGACAACTCCAGACAACATGGCCGACAGCAGTAACATGGAGGAGGTGAAAACGGTGCTAGTTACCACCAATCTCTCCCAGCACAGGTAAGCAAACGGTAATCATTTAGCCTCTGGGACGGCTAACGTTAGCGTTGTAAGCTGCTGCACACACCCTGTTCGTTTCACTTAAGTTTGGATGGGGGAAACACAGTTCAGAACGTATAACTGCATTTAAAGGAAACCCAAAGCAGCCTCTGTTAGGTAAGATTTGCTCAGTTTATGTACAGCTTCACAAAAAAGGAGTCCGAAAGCAATTTACAGGGACAACAACATGTAATAAAAAAAAAAGTCTTTGCTCCCCCCGCCTGCCTTCCCGGGACAGTGGAGACTTCTCCGCTGTCCCGGGGCGATCTGAAAATGCTGCCGCCCGCCAGCATTTTAAAAGCCCCAGGACAGCGGAGACTTCTCCGCTGTCCCGGGGAGATCTGAAAATGCTGGCGGGCGGCAGTGAACGCTGCGCTGCCGCCCGCCAGCATTTTAAAAGCCCCGGGACAGCGGAGACTTCTCCGCTGTCCCGGGGAGATCTGAAAATGCTGGCGGGTGGCAGTGAATGCTGCGCTGCCGCCCGCCAGCATTTTAAAAGCCCCCAGGACAGCGGAGACTTCTCCGCTGTCCCGAGCGATCTGAAAATGCTGGCGGGCGGCAGCGAAAGCTGCGCTGCCGCCCGCCAGCATTTTCAGATCGCCCGGGACAGCGGAGAAGTCTCCGCTGTCCCGGGGGCTTTTAAAATGCTGGCAGTCGGGAGGAAAGCCCTCCTGTCCCCGGAGCTTGCGGGGTGGGAGGTGGGGAGAAGGGCTTTTCTTCCCACCGCCAGCCTTCAGAACAGCCTTATGAAGGCTGGCGGTGGGAAGAAAAGCCCTTGTCCCCCCCCCCCAGCCTTCAGAAGAGGTCAGGGGACAGACTGTCCCCGGACCTGGTCTGAAGGTGGTTTCCATAGGAACGCATTGATTGATTTTCAATGCATTCCTATGGGAAACCGTGCTTCGTAAGACGAAAAACTCGCAAGAAGAAAAAACTTGCGGAATGAATTAATTTCGTCTTGCGAGGCACCACTGTATGTCAAGTTAAGGCTGATGACAGCCATACCCAAATCCAGGAGTGGAGGGTTTGTGTTCTCCAACCCCACACCCCTTGGTAGTGGAAGTGAAACAAGTAGAAGAAGGGTCTGCTCTGTTGGTCGGGCTACTAGTCCTTACATCAGGCTTGGTTAATCCAAAGGCTTCATCCTCCCTGCCAATAACAGGGACTAATGTTGTACCCTGTTTTTCCTTTCTCTGTTTGAGGAGGGCTCTGAAGCCACAGTAGTTTACTAGGCTGCATACCATTTAACCTGTAGTTCTTACTGTAATGCCTTCTATGTTGTCCTTTGCTTGGGAAAGAAACCTTTCTAGTGATCAGTAAAAGTAATTTCAGGAGTGGAGGCAAGCCTGCTGCTTCCGTGGTGCTTGTTTCCATCATCTGCCTGCCTGCTTGATGAAACCTCCGGGGGGGGGGGGGACTTTTGGAGCATGACTTCCATGCAAAAAAATCTGAGCAGTGCTTCCGCCCACGAGTTTTGTCATGGAAACCAGCCGTGCAAACGGTTTTTTGATGGTAGGATTAGGTGGATCTGCCTGAGTAATTGCCATCTCCTTGGAAGAACAGAGCAGCACTGCCTATGCTAGAAGAAATGATATTATTGGGTGTCATGTGGAGAGTTTGAGACGTGCTAAATGAATTAAGATCCGTTCCTCTACCTGAATCTATAAACTCTACCAAGTTGCCTCTAGATTCTAGGATGTTTAGCAGAAACAGGACACATATCTTTAAAAAAGGTGAAAACTATGAAATTGTTGTTAAATACCTAAAGATCGGGTCCTCAGGCTTCAGAAGCTACTTCCAGTTCTTCATTTCTAAGCTTAGCAGCAGTGCTTTAATCCCTTACAACTGCTTTTCCTTTGTGCTTAATATTGTTTTAACCATATGAATCAGTGGGTTGCAGTCTTGAAATTGCTGCACTGTGTACAACTTCATTTTTCCACGGGAAAACAACTTCCTACTTAAGGGGAAGAGCTGCATTTTTGTGTATTACAGCTGGAATTGCTCTGGAGTCATTCTCCAGAGCAAACCTTATCATAGCATGGGTAGATTCCCCATTTCGTTTTAACTGTTTGTGTCTTTATTTCTTGCTAGCAATGACCTAAATGAAGACACCCTGGAGACGGAAAATGCAGCCGCTGCAGCCGCTGCTGCTTTTACAGCCTCTGCACATTTGAAAGAAGCCCTGTTAGGTAAGTGGGGTGAGTAATGGAGGCTTGCCTCTTTAGTATCACAGTCACTTGCATTAGCAGGTAGTATTGCCAGCGGAAAGGCTCAAGAGCACTTAGGCTGAGGGGTTTCCAGGTCTTGTTTCCAGCTCCTGGAATGAGCCTTCTGAGGTTGGGGAAACGGCTGGGGATCTGTCCTTTCCTGAAGGACAGTGGGCTTCAGTGTTCCTAAATAGAAGACCACTAATGCATGGGAGGGACGCGGGTGGTGCTGTGTGTTAAACCACAGAGCCTGGGACTTGCCAATCGAAAGGTCGGCAGTTCGAATCCCTGCGACGGGGTGAGCTCCCATTGCTCGGTCCCTGCTCCTGCCAACCTAGCAGTTCAAAAGCACATGAAAGTGCAAGTACATAAATAGGTACCACTCTGGCGGGAAGGTAAACAGTGTTTCCGTGTGCTTCTCTGGTTCGCCAGAAGCAGCTTAGTCATGCTGGCCACATGACACGGAAGCTTTACGCCAGCTCCCTCAGGCAGTAAAGTGAGATGAGCGCCGCAACCCCAGAGTCAGCCACGACTGGACCTAATGGTCAGGGGCCCCTTTACCTTTACCTTTACCTTTAATGTATGGGAAAGTCACATAGGTCAAGAACAGGACAGGGAGCCTGTGGCTCCCCAGATGTTGGACTCCAGATCCCATCAGTTCCAGCCAGCATATTAAGGGATGATGGGAACTGTAGCCTAACAACATCTGGAGGGATCTTCCCAGCCTTGATGGAGGCAGTAACTTTGTTCCTGGCCACTGTCTGTCACCATTTGACTATTTTATAGGTATGCATTCAGGGGGGAATATATTGTGCCCATGTGCTGAAGACCATTAACCCTGGCTCAAGATACTCACCATTAGTTTTCCTTCCTATCCCACGGTTCCCTTCCTCCTCCTATATTGTTACACCTCACTGCCTGTTTTCCCTCACTACTTTATTCTGCAAAAGTGCAGAATGGTCCAACTTTTTCCCAGGTGCCCCATGCAAACCCCTAAACCGTAGGGGTTCCCCCAACCCTCTCGATCAGGTTTGGGGAGGCCACGGTGGCGGTGGCAGCAATGATGTCCAATCATGCAAGTGGAAATCCCTGTGCTGATGGAGTGCAGTGGTTGAATGCCTCCCTTTGACCCCCTTGCCGCCTCAGAGGTTTATGCCCCATATCTCTCTGGCTTGAGAACTTGCGTATTCTTAAACCAATCAAAGTTGGCTCAGTCAGAGTTACCACTTTTCCTGTTGCAGGACAGGTAGAATGCCAAAAAAAGAGAGGCCTATTAGGAAAAAAGCAGTGTGTGTGTGTTTTTAATTCAGGTATCAATTACCACTTTCACCACTGGTGAAATTTAGATTGTTAGCTGCTCAGGACATAGAACAGTATCTCCATCTTCAGTGGTTGTACGCTACGATTCTATGTAAATAACTTGATAATTGTAATGTATCTCATTTACGGAAGCAGTTAATCAGGCTGGTGATTACTTTTTCATCCTGTTTTCAGTTTTCCTTTCAACTGTATTCCAAACTTCATTTGCCAACCAGCAATCCATGGTCGTAACCTTTTCAAAAATTTTATCTTTCCCGATCCCTCTCCCTGAAGTGAAGATGGCTGAAGGTGATGATTGTGTGGAAGCCGAGATCGTTTATCCCATCACCTGCGGAGATAGCAAAGCCAACCTAATATGGAGGAAGTTTGTTTGCCCCGGTATCAACGTGAAATGTGTCCAGGTGAGATGGTTTTATATCCTGTAATGTGTAACATTCCCATTCTCTAATCTTACGTATTGCTTGTAAAAGCACACAGATCCCAGCCCCCGCGGTCTCATCTGCTAAATTTTTTAAAAAATGAGATGGAAAGAAGAGAAATTGGAGAAGAAAAAGATTGCATGTGATTAGGTGGCACGAAAAGGTTTATAAAAGGAACTACAGCAAAATACCTTTAGAATAATTAACCTATACCACAACATGTCTCTCTTTCCCTCCAGTATGACAACCATTTGATAAGTCCCAAGGAATTTGTCCATTTGGCTGGCAAGTCCACCTTGAAGGACTGGAAGAGGGCAATCCGGATGAATGGGATCATGCTAAGGTTAGCCTGTGTGAGAGAGTGCCTGTGTGTGCCTGCCTGCAGATGCAGAACTGAAACGTATCTTTGGGGCATGTGTGTTTCCCACCACCTCTTGCCTTAGGGAGGCAGAATTCACAAGGCCCTAACCTATGCCATCTGGTGTCTAAATCAGGTGTCCATTGGGAATGTCTCCTAGGTCGGCTTCATTGAAATGAATTTCGGTACAGCTAGCTGAAGCACGAACATGCAACTGTTGTGAGTTTTCAGGGTGTTTTAAATAATAATAATAATAAAGCTGAGATGGACGTTCACGTTGGTTTCGTGTGTTTTAGGAAGATCATGGATTCGGGGAAGCTGGATTTTTACGAGCATACGAAAGTTTGTTCCAATACCTGCCGAAGCACTAAAATTGACCTGACCGGAGCCAGAGTGCCCCTAACAAGCCAGACGTCAACAGAATACATACCTCTCACGCCAGCCTCTGCAGATGGTAATGTGAATTGCATTCCACTAGGCCACAAATTCTACCACTGGTTATTCTGGCTGGAGCTGGTGGGGGTTGTCTGGGAGCATCTGGAGGTCCATCAATTGAGACCCTGATAAGGCTCACTGTACCTTTGTTAGAATGATACAGAAGAGGAATATCCTTATTGTGTCTCCTTTTGTCACGGTTGCACTGTTGCGATCTTGCTAGCCTTGCGGGGGTGGTGGTGGCAGTAACAGCCCAGTAGAGGGTGGGTGATGAGGCTTAATTTCCCTGTGCTGATTTGAATTAACCAGCTGGTTCTTGGCTGCAATCTTCTACTAGAACTGGAAGAGACTCAAATATTTCTGTGGTCATCAATACAGTCACCAACCCATTCATTCCATTGTCCCTGCTGAGCAACCCATGCTTTTCAGCTTCTGGGATATCATACTTAAGAGGACAGATGTCTCACAGAAGGCTGCCTGCAGAGCAAACAGCTGTGATCATAACTAATTTTGTGTGTGTGTGTGTGTGTGTCCTATCCAATCTCCCAAAGAGTACAGGTGAAACTCGGAAAATTAGAATATTGTGGAAAAGTTCATTTATTTCAGTAATTCAACTTAAAAGGTGAAACTAATATATGAGATAGACTCATAACATGCAAAGCGAGATATGTCAAGCCTTTATTTGTTATAATTGTGATATTATGACGTTTCACCTGTATATCCCTCTTTGAGCAACCTACAGGTTTGTTAGGCGGAGAGACAGTAACTTTCCCAAGACTACTTAGTAAGCCTCCCTGCAGAGCAAGGGATATTCCGCCTCCCAAATGATCAAAAACTGGAAGTGAGTGTTTCTTTTGGAAGCCGAACATCCAACAGGGCTTCCGATTGACTGCAGGAGCTCCCAGCCTTGAAACTTTCTGACTGATCTGATGCTAGTCATGGTGCCCTAGCTTGGGGTTGACATGAAGAAAAAACGGAATCTCGTCATGGTTTGTGATTCCAGGATGGTTTATCAAATAAACCACTTTGAAGCCTATTTGGCATTAGATGGCGTATGTATGAATTAATAAATAACAGTAGCAATAATGAAAACCCAGCCCCTACAAACAGAATGCTAAGATCTTGAGAATTTTGTTTGAAATTTGTGCTAGGTTTAGAAATGCAGGGGAGATGTCTCTTTGGTTTTGTCTGGCAATTGTACCAAATTTGTAGAAAAACTTAACGCAACTACAAACCAAGATAAAGCAATAGAAGAATGGCTATATCTTAGAAGGGCACGTCTTGACTTGTTTCGCCAGCATGCCAACAAAAAAGTGGTTTTGTTGATGATTTCTGAATGTTGATTTTGTTTCAATCACAGTAAACGGGTCTCCTGCCACAATCACCATAGAAACGTGTGATGACTCCACGGACTGGACCACTGCTATTGGAGGTGATTTTCACATGCAGAGCGTTCCTGTGGCCTGGCCTCAGCCCACTACATCTTCTGTGCCACCACTTCTGTTCCGTATTGGCTGCCTAAATCTGAAAGGCTTGTGCGAAGGAAGTTGCATGTAGGTTGCAAGCTGTGTGGCACTGCCATCTCTTTGCATAAGGCCATGCCCCAGTGGCAGAGCACACATCTCGCGCACAAAAGGACACTGACAAACTGGAACGTGTCCAGAGGAGGGCAACCAAAATGGTCAAAGGCCTGGAAACGATGCCTTATGAGGAACGGCTAAGGGAGCTGGGCATGTTTAGCCTGGAGAAGAGGAGGCTAAGGGGTGATATGATAGCCATGTTCAAATATATAAAAGGATGTCACATAGAGGAGGGAGAAAGGTTGTTTTCTGCTGCTCCAGAGAAGCGGACACGGAGCAATGGATCCAAACTACAAGAAAGAAGATTCCACCTAAACATTAGGAAGAACTTCCTGACAGTAAGAGCTGTTCGACAGTGGAATTTGCTGCCAAGGAGTGTGGTGGAGTCTCCTTCTTTGGAGGTCTTTAAGCAGAGGCTTGACAACCATATGTCAGGAGTGCTCTGATGGTGTTTCCTGCTTGGCAGGGGGTTGGACTCGATGGCCCTTGTGGTCTCTTCCAACTCTATGATTCTATGAAAGGCCCCAGATTTTATCCCTGGCATCTGCAGATAGGGTTGGAAAAGACCCCTGTCTGAAACTCTAGACTGCAACTGGAGCAGTGGTCTGATTCAGTGTAAGCCAGCTTCTGATGCTTTGTCCGTCATTCCATTCATCTATTCGCGTAACTGTGTCTTGCCTTTGGCATGCTGGTGGGAATAACTTGTTTTACTGGTCCAACTTTTGCCGATGAAGGAGGCTGCATAACTTGGGAACTTGCGTATTCTTAAACCGTTCGACGTTGGCTCAGTCAGAGTTACCACATTACCTGTCCTGCATTAATGGCAGCTTGTTTTTGTAGCAGATTCTGCTGTACAAACTGTTCCTGGAATCTACCACTTCAGACCGCAGGTGAGCAGTTGCATAATTTAAAACTTCCCTGCGTGTGAAATAACACCTGCAGAACTCAGAAAGAAGAGTTCTGTTTGGCATGCAAGTTTTCTATTCGTAGGGAATGGGGAGAGGAATTAAAACATGACACTCCTCCTTTAATCTGAAGTGGTAGACTCCAAGAACTGTTTTACTATGTGACCTCTTGCTTGTGTGATATCACTGCAAGGCTGATCTTTGGCAAATGTTATGTTCCCGGGATGAGTCTATCAAACCGTCAGTCAGCTTCATTTCCCCTGCCGCTTTGCAGGTTTTTCAGGATTCTCTCACTTTCTTCCAGATGATACATTTACATTTTGGCGAGGTCTAAAGGAAGCTGGTCTTTTGGAAGAGGTGATTACCGAGTTCCACGCGGAGCTCATGGAGACCATGAAGGGCCTGCAGCAGAGGATTCAGGAACCCCCCTTGCAACTCAACGGTAAGTTGTTGTTGTTTAGTTGTTTAGTCGTTTAGTCGTGTCCGACTCTTCATGACCCCCTGGACCAGAGCACGCCAGGCACTTCTGTCTTCCACTGCCTCCTGCAGTTTGGTCAAACTCCTGCTGGTAGCTTCGAGAACACTATCCAACCATCTCATCCTCTGTCATTCCCTTCTCCTTGTGCCCTCCATCTTTCCCAACATCAGGGTCTTTTCCAGGGAGTCTTCTCTTCTCATGAGGTGGCCAAAGTATTGGAGCCTCAGCTTCACTATCTGTCCTTCCAGTGAGCACTCAGGGCTGATTTCCTGCAGAATGGAGAGGTTTGATCTTCTTGCAGTCAATGGGATAGATAGCAAATTTGCAGTGCAATAATAAGAAGTTAATAATAATAAGTTGCAGGTCTTCCTGAAGAAGTGTGCAAGCACACGAAAGCTCATACCAATAACAAACTTAGTTGGTCTCTAAGGTGCTAGTGGAAGGAATTTTTTTTACAGTGGTTCCTCAGGTTACATATGCTTCAGGTTACATACGCTTCAGGTTACAGACTCCCCTAACCCAGAAATAGTGCTTCAGGTTAATAACTTTGCTTCAGGATGAGAACAGAAATCGTGCTCCGGCGACGCAACAACAGTGGGAGACCCCATTAGCTAAAGTGGTGCTTCAGGTTAAGAACAGTTTCAGGTTAAGAACGGACCTCAGGAACGAATTAAGTACTTAACCCGAGGTACCACTGTATTTTGTTTCAACTACGGCAGACCAACACGGCTGCCTACCTGTAACTAGGTCTCTCCTGGGTCATTGTTCCACTATATGGTGGTGTTGGGTTGGGGGAGTAATCAGCATTAAAATCAAACGAGGAATAAGCAAAATGACCACATGATATGTTCACAGTGGCCATAAGAGCCAACTCCTAGGGGCTGAGGTCCCTTCGCCCCCCCCCCCAATAAAATATTTGAAGGAAAGTTGATGGGCATTGCCATTCAAATAGCATGTGCGCATTGCATCATGTGATCAATTGTGGAGGGGGGATATTTTATTCAAGTTGGCTCCCCACATTGGGAAAAAGATTCCAGCAATACAGGGGTTGGACTAGATCTCAAGATCTCAACTCTTGTTGTTTAGTCGTTTAGTCGTGTCCGACTCTTCGTGACCCTGTGGACCAGAGCACGCCAGGCACTTCTGTCTTCCACTGCCTCCTGCAGTTTGGTCAAACTCATGCTGGTAGCTTCGAGAACACTGTCCCACCATCTCGTCTTCTGTCGTCCCCTTCTCCTTGTGCCCTCCATCTTTCCCAACATCAGGGTCTTTTCCAGGGGGTCTTCTCTTCTCATGAGGTGGCCAAAGTATTGGAGCCTCAGCTTCACTATCTGTCCTTCCAGTGAGCACTCAGGGCTGATTTCCTTCAGAATGGAGAGGTTTGATCTTCTTGCAGTCCATGGGAGTCTCAAGAGTCTCCTCCAGCACCATAATTCAAAAGCATCAATTCTTCGGCCTTCTTTATGGTCCAGCTTTCACTGGCTTGCAAATAAATGGCTTTGTCTTTTTAAGTCTCCTTGTTTATAGATCACTTGCATTGCTAGCACACCTAAGGAGCGCAGGGCGTTGAAGGTAGTGCTGGCAGTATTGGGAAGCCTGGTTTGTAACCAGGGTTTTGGGCTTTGAGGTGTTTATTTTTTATTTTAGCATTTGCTATGCACTTTCTGACTTAATAATACAGGTATTAGGAAGTTGATGGAAGAAGATTCTACTCACAGCGTTTAAGGGTTTGTGTGTTACCTGCTTCTGTAGCTGGTGAGTGGTGCAGGATTTGGCATGCTGATTTTTCTCAGCTTTCACTTAACAATAAATCTCCTAGTTCTCATGGTTCCAAAGAACGATATCTTCTATAAATTGAAATAACAGGGGTGTCTTGCATATGGCTCCAGGTAGGTGGGAGACAGAGCTTTAGTGACCTGCCCTGTCTTGTTCTTTTTTCTATACAGTAAAGGCTATTATTTCCCCACCTGTCTATGCCTTTTGCTGCACTTTCCTGCCTCCTTAGTCAATAACCAAAACTACAGTATTCCAAATTCGTTCGTAACCTGATTCTGGGATGCAAAATGTATCATGATGATGGTGATGTATCAATGCAGTTAGTGCAACTTACTCTGTGTGCAAAGCTCAGAATTTGCATGGTTTGGTGGCAGAGTACAAACAGCTGTATATATCACCAGATGGAAGCACATCATTAAAATCGTACCTCCTTTTACTTTACTAAACATTCATTGCTGATACTGGAGGAAATAGCTTTAAATAACATAAGCACCACTGGAAAGTATTATATCATGCCATTAGGGATCTGGGAATTATGGGTGGGCTGGGGTTGCTGTTTTAATTGAGTTTTATTGGGACGCGGGTGGCACTGTGGTCTAAACCACAGAGCCTAGGGCTTGCTGATCAGAAGGGTGGCGGTTCGAATCCCCATGACAGGGTGAGCTCCCATTGCTCGGCCCCAGCTCCTGCCAACCTAGAAGTATGAAAGCACATCAAAGTGCAAGTAGATAAATAGGTACTGCTTAGGCGGGAAGGTAAACAGTGTTTCCGTGCGCTGCTCTGGTTTCTCCAGAAGAGGCTTAGTCTTGCTGGCCACATGACCTGGAAGCTGTACGCTGGCTCCCTTGGCCAGTAAAGTGAGATGAGCACCGCAACCCCAGAGTCGTCCACAACTGAACCTAACTGTCAGTGGTCCCTTTACCTTTACCTAATTGAGTTTTAATATGTTGCTGCCCACCCTGGGACCTTTACATGAAGGATGGATGAGAAACACAATTAACAATAATAATGAGTGTGTATGACACTTTATAGAACTTCATAAGCAGAAGAAAATGATTTGGGTTTCTGCTTCAAAGAGCTTGCAACTTAAAGGCAAATGGAGTGACACTTACTTAGTCTTCATTGGGTTGAGGAAATGGGAGTTTAAATCTTGATAAATAAAAATTCCAGCATTGTGATCCACTTCTTCTTTCTCTCTCCCATCTCTACAATAAGAAAAACAATGGGTTTCTTTAAAAACAACAGCACATTGTCGTGCTTTTCTCCAGTGTCATCAGTCAGGATTTTTTTTAACCTGTTGCTTTCCCCCCCAGATGCTGTCTTGCTCAACAATACAGTCCAGAACTTCGGCATGCTGGACCTGGTGAAGAAAGTTCTAGCCAGTCACAAGTGCCAAATGGACCGTTCCCGAGAGCAGTATACGCGAGATTTGGCAGGTACAATTCCTTAGTCCCAGATGCTGCAGTTCCATTATCAACTCTAATGAAACCTCCACAGGAGGACTTTCTGAACTCAGTGTTCTGTTGCCAGAATTGTGGGACGTAGTACTAGTGAAAAGACAGCACGGTATTGTGGGGTTTGCACCTGCCAGCATCGGCATCCATAAATTGTGTCAGCATCTGATTCCCTACATCCGCCATCTAGATGGCAAGAGCGGCAGGCAGGTTATGCACAGGTTCCACATGGCTTGTAGGAACTGAGGGGAAAGTAGCACTCATGTCCTGAGAAATGCTATAAACTGGGTATTGCCATTTCCTTGTCGTAGAGGCAGTCCCATTGCGCAGAAAAGCATTCCCTTTCATCTTGTCTGAAATGCATGGATGTGATACTTCCTCTTCTGCACATGTCCCCCACTGCGGTATTTCATAGCTCAATCTAGTGTGACCTATCCTGACGTCTTGGCCCCTTTTGAACAGCAAAATAAAAGAAAAGCACAGCCCTGAATGCCAGTTGCCCTTCAGAACGTGTTTGTTGGTCACCTAGGAATCTCTCCTGCACAGCCAGTTGATGACACAACAAACATACAGTTGTCACTGGTTTGTTGTGCAGGCTCCAGATGTGCCCCTCCTTAAGTGTTACCTAGAATGCACATGTGTCGCTAGCTTACTGGGTGCCTGTGAAAAGTCAGCTCCTTTCCCCTCCACTGCTGTACCCTGTTGCAATTATCATACCAGTGCTTGGCCTGCAGAGAGGACTCTTGCAGGGGAATTCTTCAATTCAGGTTTTTCCTGTTCAACCTCAGCTCGACTCACTAAGCAGGGGCTTCTCTAGACCTTACCTGGAGACTTGTCCATTTTGTCTCCTGAGCTGAAGCACACATCGTTCCTCCTAAAACAATGATGATTGCAAGGATAGAGAGAGAAATAGCAACACAGCTATTTCTTCCCGCGGCAGGGCTACCTTCCCTTCTGTTTTCCATTTAGTGTGGCCTGTGTGTTTCAGTATGACCTTTGGATTGGAGCTTTCTCCCATGGCTAAGGTATGGCTGGGTTGTGGTGAGATGGTTCAATTCAGACCATGGAGTTCCAGGTTCAAATCCCCTCTCAGCAGTGAAGCTCACTGGGCCATTCACATGCATTCTGCCTGTCCTGCCTCACATGGTTGTTTTGAGGATAAACTGGAGAAGAGGAAGGAGGAGGAAGGGTGAAATACAACTGCATATTAATGGAGGGGTGTTGAAAAACAACGGCAGTTAATTCATAAATTGCTTGGATAAGCCTGTAGAAAACTCAGAGCGTTGAGACAAGTGTGACTCTAGTTTAGGCACCACATTTGTTCAGCAATACTTTTTTACCCCAACGAAGAGAAAACACTTCAGCTTTCTAGTTCTTGAACTGGCAGCTGTAGAATGGGGTGGAGGGGGGTATACTTCACCGTAGGTGCTGCTGCAGCATGTTCTGCTTAAAACATTTTTCACATCAAAGCCCACGTTACAGTCATACCTCATGTTACGTCCGCTTCAGGTTACGTTCTTTCAGGTTACGTCCTGCAGCGACCCGGAAGTGCCGGAAAGGGTTACTTCCAGGTTTCGCCACTCACGCATGCGCAGTAGCGCACAATGACGTCACACACATGCACAGAAGTGGCAAATCACAACCCGCACAGGCACGCTGCTGCGGGTTGCATTCTTTTCATGTTGCGAACGGGCCTCCAGAATGGATCCCATTCGCAACCAGAGGTACCACTGTACAGGCTAAGAACTTAATTCATTCCAGAGTTCCGTTCTTAACCTGAAACTGTTCTTAACCTGAAGCACCACTTTAGCTAATGGGGCCTCCCGCTGCCACCACATGATTTCTGTTCTCATCCTGAAGCAAAGTTCTTAACCCAAGGTACTATTTCTGGGGTTAGAGGAGTCTGTAACCCGAAGCGTCTGTAACCCGAGGTACCACTGTATTTTAAAGCAATCCTTGCCATGCCATACCACAGTTGTCGTGTCATTTAAGAAGAGGAGGCCAGCCTCAGTTCCCGGCTGTTCGGACTTGGTGGGTGCCCTTGCTTATCCACTGCCCTTTCTTTCTTTCTTTCTTTCCCTCTCTCTCTCTCTCTCTCTCTCTCTCTCTCTCTCTCTTCCTCCAGCTCTGGAGCAGCAGTGCGATGAACATCGGAAGAGAGCGAAGGAGCTGAAGCACAAATCACAGCACCTCAACAACGTGCTGATGACCCTGACGCCAGTCTCCATCCCGTCCCCTCTGAAACGCCCCAGACTGACCCGAGCCACCTCGGGGCCTCCCGCCATCACCTCCCAGCTCCTGACTCAGTCGGCGCAGATCGCCCTTGCGCCAGGGATGCCGGTCACGCAACTGGCGAACCTGCCCATAGGCAAAGTGGTCTCCACTCTCCCAGCATCCACTCTTGGGAAGACCACGGCGCAAGTGACCTCTGCTGGCTCCCCGGCTTCTCCACTGCTGGGCGGATACACTGTCCTGGCCTCTGCGGGCTCCACTTTTCCCAACGCTGTTGAAATACACCCGGATGCTTCCAACCTCACAGTCCTGAGCACAGCGGCCATACAGGATGGCAGCACCGTCTTGAAAGTGGTGAGCCCCTTCCAGCTGCTCACCCTGCCAGGCCTGGGCACGGCCATTCAGAACGTTACGCAAATGTCTCCCAGCGGGAGCACCATCATGACTGTGCCATCCAGCATTGTTGAGGGCACCACGGCCAATGAAGACCATACAACCATCGAGGTAACCACAGTGGGGGACGAGCCTGAGCAGAAATGAAGCGGAGACTTTGACCCACCTTCCGAGGTGTGCTCTGGGCTCACACGGCCGTCCCTCTGAGGAGGAGGAAGGGAAGGGGGCACTGGGCGTAGAGAAAGGGAGGCAAGATCGGCTAATGGGAGGATAGTGAGGTTGGGATCCTAGAACAGAGAGAGGTGTGGAGAGAGGACACCACCAAAAAGGCAGGAGAGAGATCACTATTCCACGGGAACCATTAAAAGCTACAGCCCTTCCATCCTCGGCTTGTTAGCGCTGTACCATATCTGGCCACCCCCAGCTGGAACAAGGAGCGTGTTCAGAGAGATGGAGGTAGGCAAGACGAGGAGGAGGAAAGCTTTCCAGAAATTACAGGGCACGCAGCCAGAAGGACCTTTTCTGGGTTCAGGCTGGGCTGTGTGTTGCGTCATGCTCGTGACTGGCTGCTTCTCTGTCATGTGGGGGAGAGCAGCTGAGAAGAGCAGGGCTCTGGCAGGTGGACTCGGGCAAAACGCTCCGGAAAGGGTTTCAAAGGCTTGCTTGCATTTGCTCATTTCTAAATGCAGTGGCAGGCACAGCCCTGATCTGCCCATATTACTGGCTGGGATAAAATTGCAATGTGAGCCTCAGGACCTGGGGTGTTCAGCAGGAGGGTTTGCATGCAGGGCCGGCAGAAACCCATTTGCATAGGAAAGCCCACAGCCTCCAAGGCGTATGGGCCTCTTTGTATACTTCATTCGAACATCACACCTTCCAGTCCTTCCTGCTATGAGGCAGGTGCACAGGGGCTGTCATTCTGCTGAATGTTGAATGCCTGAGCTTCTTCCATGTCAGCCGAGGGCTGATTCCATGTCCACTTGCCCTGCCGGCTGCTGCTTCCAGTGAGCCTTATCCCCTGTGCACAAGCACCTCAGACCGCTGTATCGTCCTTGAAAAGGGCATTTTAGCCGAAAGGGTGTGCAGCAGGAAAGGAGAACAAAAATGTTCAGCTCCTGAGCTAGCTTTGGATTGCTCCAACTGGCTTGAGGGACTGATAACAAGACAGTATTTTACAAATAAAAAAAGAACCAGCAAAGAAGTGCTTGTGAGGAAGACACGCTGCTGCCAAGGTAATGGGTTCTTGCACTGAGACTTTGTCGAGAGCAGCAAATGCAGAGTTCTTGAATAACCTATTAAATATTTTTGAAAGCATACCCTGTGGTTTATTGGCTGTCTTTGTTTTACACCTGCATCTGGAAGGAAGCCTTGCCGGTTCCTGCAAATGGGCTTGAGAGCAAGTTGTCAGATTTTTGCTCCGTTTATAAAGTCAAGCAAGAGGGTTTTTCTGTGTGTGAAACCAGTTAGATTATTCCAAGACTTTAATCTTCATTGCAGGTAAATGAAGTCAACAGTAAAATAAAAGGTGAGCAGTAAAGCAGCTCAAAGCTCTAGCTAGCCTAGGCAAGTCTTTAAAAGAAATCTCAGACTTGTAAGGAACAAGGATCACTCAATATTGTTCGAAAGGTAGTTTTCCATCGCTTGCTGTTGGGCATAAGACTTTTTACCCTGCAGATCGGAACAAAGGAGATGCTGCAGGAACTGCATCCTTCATGTGGGTTCAGACTCTGGTTACTCAGGTTTGCCATGTAAGGTAGCTGGTGGTTTGACACCACAGGAAGTAGGAGACGACCACCAATTTCCCTCTTTGGTAGGTAAAGGTAAAAAGGTAAAGGACCCCTGAACGGTTAAGTCCAATCAAGGGTGTCTATCGGGTTGCAGCACTCATCTCGCTTTAAGGCCGAGGGAGCTGGCGTTTGTCCACAGGCAGCTTTCCAGGTCATGTTGCCAGCATGTCTAAACCGCTTCGGGTGCAACAGAACACTGTGACGGAAACCAGAGCGCACGGAAACACCGTTTACCTTTCCACCGCAGCGGTGCCTATTTATCTACTTGCACTGATATGCTTTCAAACTGCCATGTTGGCAGGAGCTGGGACAGAGCAACGAGAGCTCGCCCCATCGCAGGGATTTGAACTGCCGACCTTCCAATCAGCAAGTCCAAGAGGCTTCGTGGTTTAGACCACAGCCCCACCTGTGTCCCTTCCCAGTGTGGTGTAGTGGTTAAGAGCGGTAGTCTCGTAATCTGGGGAACTGGGTTCGTGTCTCCGCTCCTCCACATGCAGCTGCTGGGTGACCTTGGGCCAGTCACACTTCTTTGAAGTCTCTCAGCCCCACTCACCTCACAGAGTGTTTGTTGTGGGGGAGGAAGGGAAAGGAGAATGTTAGCCGCTTTGAGACTCCTGAAGGGGAGTGAAAGGCGGGATATCAAATCCAAACTCTTCTTCTTCTTCTTCCCCCTTGGAACCTGCTCCTGAAAACAGCGTTTTAGAGCTAGTTACCTGATCAAAACCATCCCAGTTTCCTTAAGAAATGTCCTCAGAGAGCTGCAGAGATGCCCACTGCTATGACAATACACAGACTTTGTATTTTTGGTCAACCTAAGATGGAAAACATCACTCATTATCTGTTAACCTGCTCCTTATGTAGAGACCCAAGAGATTGCTTTCTGAAACCATTGTTCTCTCAAGAAAGCAGGTGCATCCCAGCAGAAATGGTTCGGTTTCGTTTGAGTAATAGCTTCATAACACACAAAGTGGCCCTGTATGCCCTGGCTGCAATTTTTTAAAAAGGAGGTAAAGAAAAGGGGATTTGAATAAAATCACTTTAAGTCAATTAATCTGAAATTAAGCTAGACTGGCATCTCTGGTATCTCTTCTCTCTTATCATGGGTGTCAGTTTATATTAAGAATGTTCAGTATTATTTTATTAATATCATTGCTACAAGACTGTCATGGCTGTTGGGTAGAACAATAAACTTATGAACTGAGCTGAAAGTAGGTGACAGTAACACAAATAAAAAGTGGAGACTGGCTGTCTGGTTTCCTTGGCTAGTCAGGATAATTTATTGGCAATTTCTTGTGGCATGCCCTGTTTCTGAACATGAGGCATCTGTGAGCAAGCCATTGGTTGGCTGGCATCTGTCTGTCTCAGGAGACAAATAGAGGAGTGCGCCTTTGGGGATGAAGTCAAACTGTTGGGAGGTTACAGTGCCTGCCATGGCTATAGAGACCCATACGAGAGAGACATGTTTTGTTACAGCTGGGACAGGTGAAGGTGTCTGGTTCTGCTGCTTTCTTCTCCCTGCGCATCTCCCAGCGGTCATTCTCCTCTGGCCATTGCTGTGGATGCACAACTTGACTGCCTTGTCTCCAGGTTCTGCCATCATCTGCAGACATCTTTGCCAGCTTTCCCCAATTTCTGTGTCTGTCTTTCTTCCATTTTTGGGGAATAGCCTGTGCTTTTTTATTATAATAAATACCCGTGGTGGTTTGCAATGCAAAATCAAAGGCCTTTTTTTTAAAAAAAGAAAGAAAGATCCATAAAGCAACATGCTCTGAAATCTAAAAAAAAAGTCATGTAGACTAGGAGAGTCTGCATTGTGTGGATTGCAGAGGCAGACATGTCCCAAGCTGATGTGTAAGAGACTTGATGTGAAAGAGAAACTCTTTCTTTTGCAGCCACTGGGTGTAGCTGGAGAGAAGCTTTTTGGCAAAAAGAACTAAAAGTAGATTCAGAATGAATCTTAAAATTAGGGAGGGTTTTGTTTTTCAGTAGGACGGATGTTTAAAGAGCAAGCTTTCGAGTTCTCCCAAAACAATACTTCAGATCACTGCTAAGCGAAACAAGGAAAGCGATAAAGGCTGGAGCACAAACATTAATACCCAACAACACAGACTACTATGACGCTTGCATTTTTTTCTGATGCAATGCCATAACTATCAGGGGTGTGCATTGACCACAAGTTTCAGCATCAATCCTGATTCAACCCTGGGGGGAAACTCACCTTGGCTGAATAACTTGGGAGGCTGCCTGATTCATCTCAAGATCTTGAGTTCACTAGCGGGGGACAGGGACAACAAAAGTTTCATTTTCCCCACTACCTTTCAGAAACTGAAAACATTAAAATGATTGTTAATTTCCTTTTCTGTTTGACAGAACTGAACAGAGAGTAATTCCCTGTCCTGATGTTACCAGGTTGTCTGCTGATTTTAAGCAGAAATTATGCCCTCAAATAATACTTTTCCCCTATGGAAAGATGACACAGGATACAGAGAAGTGAACAGTTGATGTTCATACTGGTTCTGCCCCTCCAAAGGAGGCTTCTCTCCTGGTTGACAAATCACTAACACAATATCCATTTTAATTTTAGTGTTGCCCAGAACCTGATATCCCTTTATGAATGGCTTGGTGAACTTGGATCAGTCGCTGCCTCTCAGCCTAACAAGGATTCTTGTGAGAATAAAATGGGAAAGTGGAGTGGGGTGGGGAGATCCTAATATGACACCTAGAGATCTTGGGAGGAAAAGTAGAATGTAAACATATTAGCATTAGCATTTGCTAGAGGATGTTTCCAATAGTAATCTATAGCGTTTGGGCAGTAATAATAATAATAATAATAATAATAATAATAATAATAAGTTATTTATACCCCGCCCATCAGGCTGGGCTTCTCCAGCCACTCTGGGCGGCTTCCAACTGAATATTAAAAACAATACAGCATCAGACAAAACTTCCCTAAACAGGGCCGCCTTCAGTTGTCTTTTAAAAGTAGAATAGTTGTTTATTGCCTTGACATCCACTGGGAGGGCCTTCCACAGGGCAGGCGCCGCCACAGAGAAGGCCCTCTGCCTGGTTCCCTGTAACCTCACTTCTCGCAGCGAGGGAACTGCCAGAAGGCCCTCAGAGCTGGACCTCAGTGTCCAGGCTGGACAATGGGGGTGAAGACTCTCCTTCAGGTATGCTGGGCCGAGGCCGTTTAGGGCTTTAAAGGTCTGCACCAACACTCTGAATTGTGCTTGGAAATGTACTGGGAGCCAATGAAGATCTTTCAGGACCAGTGTTGTATGGTCTCGGCGGCCACTCACAGTCACCAGTCTAGCTGCTGCATTCTGGATTAATTGCAGTTTCCAAGTCACCTTCAAAGGTAGCCCCACATAGAGCACATTGCAGTAGTCCAAGCGGGAGATAACTAGAGCATGCACTGCTCTGCCAAGACTGTCTGCGGGCAGGTAGGGTCTCTGCCTGTGTACCAGATGGAGCTGGTACACAGCTGCCCTGGGCACAGAATTGACCTGCGCCTCCATGGACAGCTGTGAGTCCAGAATGGCTCCCAGGCTGCGCACCTGATCCTTCAGGGAACAGTTACCCCATTCAGGACCAGGGAGTCCTCCACGCCAGCCCGCCCCTTGTCCGCCAGATGCCCAAAGGACAGGATGATGCCACTTTACCACCATTTAACGTACAGGTGCCAAGTGAACAAGCACTCGGATCTTGCTTTAACCCTGGCAAGGAGACAGCAAAAGGAATGCAACCAACGAATTGGATTAGAGTGACCTCTCTGGGCCACAAACAAAATGTAAAGTATTGCACTTGGGCAAAAAAAATGAGAGGCACAAATACAAGATGGGTGACACCTGGCTTGAGAGCAGTACATGTGAAAAGGATCTAGGAGTCTTGGTTGACCACAAACTTGACATGAGCCAACAGTGTGACGCGGCAGCTAAAAAAGCCAATGCAATTCTGGGCTGCATCAATAGGAGTATAGCATCTAGATCAAGGGAAGTAATAGTGCCACTGTATTCTGCTCTGGTCAGACCTCACCTGGAGTACTGTGTCCAGTTCTGGGCACCACAGTTCAAGAAGGACACTGACAAACTGGAACGTGTCCAGAGGAGGGCAACCAAAATGGTCAAAGGCCTGGAAACGATGCCTTATGAGGAACGGCTAAGGGAGCTGGGCATGTTTAGCCTGGAGAAGAGGAGGTTAAGGGGTGATATGATAGCCATGTTCAAATATATAAAAGGATGTCACATAGAGGAGGGAGAAAGGTTGTTTTCTGCTGCTCCAGAGAAGCGGACACGGAGCAATGGATCCAAACTACAAGAAAGAAGATTCCACCTAAACATTAGGAAGAACTTCCTGACAGTCAGAGCTGTTCGACAGTGGAATTTGCTGCCAAGGAGTGTGGTGGAGTCTCCTTCTTTGGAGGTCTTTAAGCAGAGGCTTGACAACCATATGTCAGGAGTGCTCTGATGGTGTTTCCTGCTTGGCAGGGGGTTGGACTCGATGGCCCTTGTGGTCTCTTCCAACTCTATGATTCTATGTTATAGCTGACCCTTGACCGCTGTCCAAACATTGCGAGTCTGACTGCGGTTGGGTTGTTAAAGGGTAACTAATCCCTGCTTGGGTTGCAAGCTTAAGCATATTTATTTGGAGCCTTTTTTGCCCTGCTCATCCGCCAAAAGGGCTCCCAGAGTGGTTTGCAACGATCAATAAAAAAGACAGTCCCTGCATCTTCAAGATTATAATCTAAAAACCATTATGCAAAATGAATTAGAAGTGATCGGCAGAGGGGACAAACACGGCCGCTACTTCTTAGAACAACCAGCAAGGCTGGAAACAGCCCAAGGAGAGGGCGAACCGAAAGTTGCTGGGAGACGGAGTGGCCCTGCTTCTCTCTGCTGCAGCCTGACGGAATGGCTGCTGTTGGCTTCTGGATGGATGATGTTATGTACTGAGTTGAATAGGATCCAGAATGCAGCAGTCTGATTGGTCCGCAGGAGCCACCCAATCCAGCTCCAGGTGGAAGTGAATCCGCAACCTGATTTGGCCCTACAGGAGAATCCCGGAATTAGCCAATCACGTGGGGCCCATTGTTTAAATAATGTATATAAAGCAGACATTCTGGGGGAACTTCCATTCCTCCTCACCACTATGAGCTGAATAAAGAGCATGAAATCCACACTCGACTCCAAGTATATTTCAGATGAGCTTAATGGAGTTGCCCTCTGAAGAGAGCCAGTGAATTGGCCCATGAACTTCTTGGGAGGAAATTCAGCACATAAATGTAATACACTTTCAAAATTAAGATGCGTTCGTTGTGTTGCTTGTGAAATGAGATCTGATTTCAGCTTCTCACTCAGCCTGCAATGCAACCCCACCATGACTCTCACTGGGTAACCTTGGGCCAGTCACCATCTCCCAAACTGACCTACTTCACAGGCTTGTTGTGAGAATAATACAGAAGAGGGGAAACGATGCGCTCCATGGGCATAGCCAGGATTTTTGTGGGTGAGGGCAGGCCTTTTGTTGGGGAGGGGGACATCAGTTTGCTATGCATTTTTATTTATTGGGGGGGCAGCTGCCCCTCCCTGCCTGCCTGCCCCCAGCTACGTCCATGATGTACTCCACGTTGGGGTCGTTGGAAGAAAGATGGGGTGGAAATGCATTGCTCTCTGCCTCAACTGTCCATCAGCTTCCCTCTACAAAAATTAAGTGCTGAGTTGTGCCTTAAAGGTAAAGGTACAGGGACCCCTGACCGTTAGGTCCAGTTGCGGACGACTCTGGGGTTGTGGCGCTCATCTTGCTTTATTGGCCGAGGGAGCCGGCGTACAGCTTCCGGGTCATGTGGCCGGGTCACTGGTGAACCAGAGCAGCGCACGGAAACGCCGTTTACCTTCCCGCCGGAGCGGTACCTATTTATCTACTTGCACTTTGACGTGCTTTCAAACTGCTAGGTTGGCAGGAGCAGGGACCAAACAATGGGTGCTCACCCCGTCGCGGGGATTCGAACTGCTGACCTTCTGATCGGCAAGTCCTAGGCTCTGTGGTTTAACCCACAGCGCCACCCGCGTCCCTTTGAGGTGTACCTTACCATGCAAAAATGAAAAGAGAGAAAGAAAGGATGGGTGGTGGTTGTTTTTCCACAAGGCATCGCTCTTGAAATCCAACAGGTGCCATAATCTGAAATCCAACAGGTGCATTATCTCCTTATGTACAGGTTGGGGAAGCTTTGCCTTTTGGCTTTCTATGTGTCCTGCAGGAGCTCTGCCAGAAACACTGGTCTTTAGCTTGTGGATCGTGACCTGTTCCGAGGTGGGTCACACAACAGGAGCACTACCAGCATGCAAATATATGGCAAAAGATTAAGAAAGGGGTCTCGAAATGGGTTATAAGAAGCAGGTCTTGGGTTTGAAAGGCTGAAGACCCCTGCTCTACAAAAAGCCAACATCTTTCACCCAAATCCTCTGCTTTTGGCATGTATTTCTTTAATCGCTCTGAAACTATGGTAAGCAGGAAGTCGTTTCTCATCCGAAATAACACTATACTGTACAGCTTCTCTCTCTCTCTCTCTCTCTCTCTCTCTCTCTCTCTCTCTCTTGCAATTGGTTGCAACAGACAGGCAGGCAAGCTAAAGCAAGCAGCCTGTGTGTCATTACTCGGAGCTGCAAGGCGGAGACGTCACTGGAAACCCGTGACAGGCAGAACCACAAAGGGGAAATGGAAACCGAAACTTAACTGCTTTACAGCTACGTCTGGCTTTAAGTCCTAGTGCCCTTTGCTCTCTGCACATCGATCCTGGCTCCCTCACATTAGGAGCAGCAGTCCCATTCAGAAGGACGGGCTCGTTATTGCAAAAACACTGCAGGGTGCCTGATAATTACCGGGTGAAACTCTGTCCATCTCTCCAGACCAGTATCACCTGGCAGTGGCTTTCCAGGGGGGCTTTCTCAGTACACCTGGAGGAGGAGGAGGCAAGATAAGAAGGGGAGGGGGATAAGGATGGAGTTTCACTTGAGAGCTGGGGTTCACCCCAAATCTCTCTTAAATGCCAAGACTCAGCCAGGAATAACCATTGCTGCAGAGTTCATAGAATTGTAGATTTGCGATGCAGGAATCTTAAGTTGCTTTGAATATGTGCAGAGTGCCTCTTGAGCTTTATTAAAGGTGCCGTTTTCACCTGGGTTCCTCTGTTAAGATCATACCTGAGGAAGGATCATTTCCACAGAAAAGCTTATTCCCCTCCCTCCCCATTCCTCCAGGGGAGGAGTGAGTCGTGGACATCTTGTGCATCTGTTCTTTTTGCAAACGCCAATCCCACTGAATCCAACCGGGCTTACGCCCAGGTAACGTAACAGGTTGAACATCTGTTTCCTTCTGCTGCTACGCCATCAGTCTCCAGACCTTTCGCCATGAACTGAAAAATGGGCTCTAAATATTAGCCACCTCATCATCCTCGTAAACGGTTTCTCTCCTAACCAGCTACTCAGAGACACCGTATAAGGCTTAACGTACTGGTTCGTCTTTCTGAATTCAGATCAAAGCTGGTTTGGGGGTAAACAGATTGAAACGTGGTACATATAAGAAAAAAACAGGATAAATATGGAGGGCAGGTAACACTGGTCATATGGGCTCCCTGCTTCCCAAAACATGAGGTAGAGTGTGTACACAGCCCTTGTCAGGATAGAAGGGGAAAGGAAGAACGATGTTCACTGCCTGGAGCCCTAGTTTGGAGGAAAAGCAGAATGCAAATGTCTATAAATGAGCAGGTTAGCAATACTACCAGAGGACATTAGCTAAATCCGCAGCAGGAAAAGACAAGTGAAATGGGCATAAAATAAATTTGCAGGTTACAGGACTGGATTGTGTTTGCTTTTATTTTGAGAGTCTTCAGTTCACTTTCAAGGTTTCTTGCATCAGACTCCCGACATTTTCCTCTGCGGGAAATTCCTTGCAACAGTTTGAGAATGCCTGGGAGAAAGGAATGTTCAGGACAATTACAAAGCGAAATGGACTAGGGCTGTGGTGGTTTGCCTTACTAAATGGAAAGGGAAAATAGAACCCAGCCCTGCAGGAAGAAAGGGAATGGATCAAAACAGTTTGGATGTGTCAGTAATGACTTGGCTGACTAATATTCTACAGTCCTTTAAATGTGTGGAAAGGGAAGGGGTATCGTTTGGCTGTTTTGCTGTTTCATTTTAACCATTTACTTGTTTTTATCCTGTATTTTATTCAGTGAACTGGAATAAATAACAACAACTGCATCTCAGCATCCAGGACCCAAGTGACCACTCAGATCCATGCAAATGTTTTGATCAGATTCAGAATGACAATCTAAGGGGTAACTCAGTCAGTAGAACACAAGTCTCTTAACCTCAAGGTCTGGGGTTCGAGCCACACATTAGGCAAAAGATTTCTGCAATTCTACGATTCTATTATTCATTTGCAAACCCCCTCACTCCCCCACTTTTCTTTCATCTAATGTGGACTGTGAGCTATTTGGGGGGGTTTTATACTAGGTACAATGAATTGGAACATTGTTCATGTTATATTTCAGTATTTTAATTGTGCTTAACAGTTTCAGCAAGAATCCCTAAGCGGTTTACGCAACTTATAAAATTGGAGTAAAGCAAAGTAGTGCAACCAAAGATCGGAATGAAGTAAATACATTATTATTAAATTTAGATCGCAGGGCGGTTCACAGTATAAAAACACAAAAATACATAACAAGAACCCCACCCCCAATTTAAAAGGTCATCGATTGTTTAATTAGCCAAAGGCCTGGTTATAGAGGAAGATATGTAATGTAACTGAAGATATGCAATGAAAGAGAGAATTCTACAAACGGGGAGTCATTGCAGAAAAGAACCCTTCTTATATTGCCACCCTTCAGATGATACCACATTTTAATTCTGATTGTGTCCACTCAGGAGTCCTGTAGATTTGAAGGGGGCTCAGTCCCAGGTCAGTGAAGATCACAGCCCTAAACTACTGAGCGGGATAATTCTAATGTTTTATATTTTATATTTTATGTAAAGTACTTGGTGGTTTTGATGTTCAAGCGTAAAAAATAAAGGCATAAAAATTCTCACATCCAACTAGGTGTGGGTGCCTTTAGTAGATGCAACTCCCAAACCTCTTTTGGGTGGTGTTTCTCTTGCAATTGCTTATCTTTCCTCCTTTTTTCCTTGTAAAGGCAACAGTTTATTTCTGCAGGATCACCTTCTTGATCCTCACATACGGTACCCCTGGTTGTACCCCCACCCTATCAATAAGCAGCTTACCAGGTGCCCCCCCCACACGTTTCTTCCTTTGAAGCAAGGCAAGGCAAACTAACTTTTAGAAACAGCCTGCGTTTTATTCCCTCCCCTTTTTATTTCTTTATTTGCTGCGATGCAAATTATTGGCTGGTTGCTGGCCTGGGGGGAAACTCCATCCAGATACTAGTTTAAAAGGCTTTAGTTTGGCTTCCAGTCTACAGTCAAAGCAGGGAGGAAACAAGTCCCAAGAATAGATATAGTTAAATGGAAGTTGATGTGGTCATTCAAGGTCACCTTGGTTCAAAGGTAATCCCATCAAGCCAACATAACAATAGGGCGCCCCTCCCAGTGATGGGCCCATTAACCTAGAGCCGAAATTCAATCACACTGGGGAAAGGATTGTTAAGACCACTCATCTCCATAAAGAAACAAAAGAGTAGCCCAACCAAGGGGCTGGGAGAGGCTCTCCATCCTGCCAAAGGATGCTAGCCTAAAGGAAGTGCATGTATTTAAAAAAAAATTATTAAAGATTTCTTAGTTTGCAAAAATACGTGTGTATTTCAAGCTGCGTTTTCTACAGATCAGTTTCATTTGTTGCAAGACATTAGTGTTGCATACAATGTTAGGCTAGGAAGAAAAGGGGGGGGATGGTGAAGTGGGGTGGGAATGGGTACCAATGCTTCTATTCTTTTTTTAAATATATATTTATTAATTTAAAATAAATACATTTATGAAAAACAGACGTACATACAAGTAAACGAACATAAAATCAAACAAAGAAATAACAGAAGAATCAAACAAACCACCACACTATAAGATATAAAAAGATTAATATAATTATCATCATATATACTCCTGGTACTGAACACAATTATAAAATTTACAGAAAAGAAATTTAAAACTGACTTCCAATTAATCTCACTGTACTTTGTCCATCCATTACTTTATACCGCACAGTTACATATTTCTTATATAATTTCTTTTTACCTCCCTACAAACTTATATTTATACAATGCAATGCTTCTATTCTTTGAAGCCCATCCCCGTTCTGTGATACCATTTGCTCTGCTGAAGCATTCCTTGCTGAGAATTGCTTTGCTGCCTGAAGTTTGAGAACAGAATTAGAATCATTGAATCGCAGAGTGAAGGGTCCCTGAGGATCATCCAGTCCACCCCCGCCTGCAATGCAGGAATACACAGCTGTCCCACACGGGGATCAAACTTGCAACCTTGCCATTATCAGCTATCCAGCTATTGCGGGTCCTGACTCCATTATTCTCCTGCTTTGCCTTCATCGTCTTCCTGCCTCTCTGGGTACCTGCCCAGTGAAGCAGAGATCCTTGCTACAGTCCCTTCCAGGGCTCTCTGCCTGTTGCTGCTTCCTTCACAAAGTCCTTTTCAGGGCTCCTTTTCCCCCTCCTTTCATTGCTGCTATTGCTGCCCACCTGACCCACACATTTCAACTTACTGGAGGTGATTTCCTACTAATTGTAGGTTTCACGTCTTGCTCCCTCTTCCTATTTTTAACTGTGTGTGGCTGCGCTTTACATACAGTTTTTGGTTTCCTATCTTTGAGAGGGGTTGCAGTATTTTGAACCTGTTACTAGACAAGCATTCTGGTCTTCCTGAAACTCAGCTTTCCGCTGAGTTTATTATGCCAGCCATGCATGACTGAGGCCTAGCCTGCAATGTCAGCTCAGAGAACAGGTGAGGGGGCTTCCCTTCGGAAAACCCACTTTGCCTCCTGTGTCATAGGCTCACCCTTCCTCTCTTACACCTTGCGTGATTGCTCTTCCACGTATGTTGTGTGTGTGTGTATTTAACCGTGGTTATAATTATCTTGCCAATTCTCTCAAGCAAAAGGACTTTTCACTAAGCTAAGCCATTCTTGTTGCCCCGATAGATGCACATATTATTCTGAGCTATTCCCCATTGTGGTACAGTCATACCTCGGGTTAAATATGCTTCAGGATGAGTGTTTTCAGGATACACTCCGCAGCGACCCGGAAGTAACGGAACACGTTACTTTTGGGTTTCACCGCTTGCACACGCGCAGATGCTCAAAATGACGTCATGCGCATGCGCAGAAGTGGTGAATCGTGACCCGCGTATGCGCAGACGCACAGTCGCGTGTTACGTTCTACTCAGGATGTGAACAGGGCTCCGGAACTGATCCCGTTCGCATCCAGAGGTACCACTGTATTGAACATGGGCCATCCTGCCTTGGAGGTTTTTAAGCAGAGGGTGGATGGGCATCTGTTATGGATGCTTGAGTTGAGATTCCTGCATTGCAGGGGGTTGGACTAGATGACCCCCAGGGTCCCTTCCAACTCTGCAGTTCTATGATTCTATGATACCCTTTAGAGACAGTGTTGCCCTTGTAGAGCTCAGTAGGGAGAGAACTTGGAATGGGAACAAGAGCAGAATTAATTGGCTCTGCCTATCACCTCCATTCTAATGTGGAAAATAGCAGCAAACCCACTTACAGTTTGCTATGGGTCACTTTCTCCCAGGCCCTAGTTCAACACTCTAAGCACTACCCCACACTGGCTTTTGCCCCTGCTTATGCCTTTTTCCTCAGCATCTTAAAAGGCAGAGACATCACCTTGCCAACAAAGGTCCGTATAGTTAAAGCCATGGTTTTCCCAGTAGTGATGTATGGAAGTGAGAGCTGGACCATCAAGAAGGCTGATCGCCGAAGAATGGATGCTTGTGAATTCTGGTGCTGGAGGAGACTCTTGAGAGTCCCATGGACTGCAAGAAGATCAAACCTCTCCATTCTGAAGGAAATCAGCCCTGAGTGCTCACTGGAAGGACAGATCCTGAAGCTGAGGCTACAATACTTTGGCCACCTCATGAAAAGAGAAGACTCCCTGGAAAAGACCCTGATGTTGGGAAAGATGGAGGGCACAAGGAGAAGGGGACGACAGAGGAAGAGATGGTTGGACAGTGTTCTCGAAGCTACCAGCATGAGTTTGACCAAACTGTGGGAGGCAGTGGAAGACAGGAGTGCCTGGCGTGCTCTGGTCCAGGGGGTCATGAAGAGTCGGACACGACTAAACGACTGAACAACAAGAGTTGGAAGGGAATCTCTTGAGATCTAGTCCAACCCCTGTATTGCTGGAATCTTTTTCCCAACGTGGGGAGCCAACTTGAATAAAATATTCCCCCCCCCCACAATTGATCACATGATGCAATGCGCACATGCTATTTGAATGGCAATGCCCATCAACTTTCCTTCAAATATTTTATTGGGGGGGGGGCGAAGGGACCTCAGCCCCAAGGAGTTGGCTCTTATGGCCACTGTGAACATATCATGTGGTCATTTTGCTTATTCCTCGTTTGATTTTAATGCTGATTACTCCCTCAACCCAACACCACCATATAGTGGAACAATGACCCAGGAGCGACCTAGTTACAGGTAGGCAGCCGTGTTGGTCTGCCGTAGTCGAAACAAAATACAGTGGTACCTTGGGTTAAGTACTTAATTCGTTCCGGAGGTCCGTTCTTAACCTGAAACTGTTCTTAACCTGAAGCACCACTTTAGCTAATGGGGTCTCCCACTGTTGTTGCGTCGCCGGAGCACGATTTCTGTTCTCATCCTGAAGCAAAGTTCTTAACCTGAAGCACTATTTCTGGGTTAGGGGAGTCTGTAACCTGAAGCGTATGTAACCTGAAGCATATGTAACCTGAGGAACCACTGTAAAAAAAATTCCTTCCACTAGCACCTTAGAGACCAACTAAGTTTGTTATTGGTATGAGCTTTCGTGTGCTTGCACACTTCTTCAGGAAGACCTGCAACTTATTATTATTAACTTCTTATTATTGCACTGCAAATTTGCTATCTATCCATTTAAAAGAAGACATAGGATGGAGAGGCAAGGGCTCCGCGCCGAAGCACGATGCAAGCCCTCCCGGCTCATCCTGGCGCCGGGAACCCATCGCGTCCGCGCAATGCCCCGACTTGCTCCAGAAAGGCGGAGGCGCGCGCAGAGGCAGCCGGCTGCGCGGATCTGGATGCGCCGTCGGGGCCGAGCAGGGGCGGGCGCGGCTTGCCGGGCTGCCCCGCCCCGGGGCTGGAGCACCGCCTGATGTAATTTCCGAGATGCGCTGCCATAGGTTTGGCGGCGGCGAGGCCCCAGAAAACGAAACCGTGGCCGGGCTTTAAATAACTCTCCGGCTGCCTCCCCCTCCACCGGCGCATCTTTCCGTCCGCCCTCAACTTCATCCCAAGGCTGGTCGCGGGCATCGGACGCGCATCGCGATTCGGACGCGTTCCCACGGTAAGGCTCGGCGCGCGGCAGGTTGAGAGGGCGCTTCCTCCGCCGGCGTTTCCAGGGGGGGGCATGATCTCGGCCGCCCCCATCTCTCCCCGCCACCCTCCTGCTCCTAGGGAGCTTGGATCTCGCGTGGGAACCGGAGCGGCGGCACGACCCGTGTCCGCCGATCGTCTGAATCCAACCCTCCCCCGGGGGCTTGGAACGGGGATCGCGAGGCTGCTGGCTGCTCGGAGTTGCGGATCGGGGAGCTTTTGTTGCGGGGATGGGGAGGGGGAGAGTCGGGACTCCCCACGTGGCGAGCGCAGGCTGGGTCCCAGGGCTTGCTGCGGACCCAGAGAGAGAGAAGGCATTAACGTGGGAATGGACAGTGCGCTTCTAGCCTGGTGCCGGGATGCGCTCTCCATCCCCACGCCAGGGATCTGGGATCCGCCGCGTCTCTGCTTCCCTTCCCTGCCTCTCCACAAAAGGGAGAAAAGAAAAGGAGAGACAAAGGAAGGGAGAGTTGAGAGCGCCAGGCGCGATCCGGCAAAGCGGGTTTGCTTGCGCCGATCCAGTCCCGAGGGTGGCGCGGAGGAAGGGAGGCTCGTGCGCCCTCGGGGCGCGCGGAGCTGCCGGCGCGTCTCTGTGTTAGTCTCCGTGCGGGTGATGAGATCAGCCGGCGGAACTCCCCGAGACAACCTCTCTCTCATCTTTTCGCAGAGCGAGAGGTGTTTCTCAGCACAGCCTCTCTCCTTCCTTGACCTTTTGCCGTCCTTAAAATATTTTTTTTAATAGAAAAGATGTATACTGGTCTCTATTCAGGTAGATATGTTCCTGCGCCCTGCAGCCTCCCCCAAGCTGGCACCCTCCAGATGTTTTGGAACACAACTCCCCCCAGTCGCCCCCCCAGGGCATGGCCCAGACATCTGGAGGGCACAGTCCAGAGCAGCGTGGGGGGGCGGGGAGGCTGCAAACCTGCCAGGTGTGCTTCTGCCCCTGTGGACTTTGCCAGACTTTGGTCTTCTCTGCGTGCATCTGAGGAAATCGCTCCAGCCCCATCCATTCTGAGCCTTGCAAGGTCACTCCCCCCCCTCCTCCCCCAATCTGTGGGTTTGTTTTTGCTTTCCCCCGCCTCTGGAACTTCGCCTGCCTCCAGGTTTCAAGGTGGCTCAGGTTGCCAGGCAAGACTTGCCCGCATCTGTTCAGGGCTGTCCTTCCTCCCAAGGCTCAGTGTTTATTCTGAAGGCTGAACAACAACAGGGTGACGTAGCAGAGTCTGGCTGGGCTGCTGCTGCAGCAGCAAAAACAAGGACTTCTGTGGCACCCGAAAGCTTTCACATAGCGGCAGGAAGGGTTTTCATGTATTCCCCACCCACCCAACTGCTGCCTGAGCTTATTTTTTGGGTTTGTGGTTTTGTTACATTTCCACCCCACCTTTAAGGAGCACAAAGTAGCTTACATAATCCTCTTCCTCCCCATTTATCCGCACAAAAGCCCTGTGAGGTAGGTTAAGGTGGAGAGGGAGTGACAGGCCCAAGGTTGCCCAGACAGCTTCATGGCTGAGTTCAGATTTGAACCCCGGTCCCCCAGGTCATAGTCTGGCACTCTAACCCAGCCCTTTCCAAACTTGGTTCGCCAGCTGTTTTTTTGGACTACAACTCCCATCATCCCTATCTTCCAGGACCAATGGTCAGGGATGATGGGAGTTGTAGTCCAAAAAAACAGCTGGAGAACTAAGTTTGGAAAGCGCTGCTCTAGCCACTACACAACACTGCCTCTCACAAAATTGTTTGAAAACATGCTCCCCCCCCAAATAATATGAATATATTTGCAATCTCCCTTTCTTTCAAGGATTTTAGGGTAGCATTCATGGTTCTTCCCTTGTCCGTTTTATCTTCACAACATCCCTGTGAGGTAGGTCACTCAGCTTTGTGACTTTGGTTCATCCTCTTCACTCCCCTCTGCATTTTATCCTTAGAAACAGTCCTGAGAGGTAGGTTAGGCTGTTTCTAAGGAGCTTTTCAGGAAGGTGGGAATTCAAATCGGGGTCTTCCCAAGTCTAGACCGGCATGCCAGCTGCGAAGCCACCCTGTCTCTCTCTCCTTTCATCTGGCAAAGTGGGCTTTTTAGTCCACAGACCCAGATGCCACAATAATTATATCAGTCTTCAAGCTGCCATAAGAAATCATGAAGGCAACAGGCTTATATATTTACTGTGGTGTCCAGTTGTTAGCTTTGCTGGAACAGACAAAAACTTTATTTTCAACATTTCCCCTGTGGATCTGGAGGGCTAGAAAGCACAATAGTAATTGCCCCCAAACCCCTTGACTCTTCCCCCTTTCCTGAAATCCACAATGAATTTCTCAGTTTTCAGACTTTTGATGTTGCTGGTTGACGTGGTTGCTAGACAGTGATCACAAAAGGGCTCATCCTATTTTTAAACGCTATGCGGATTTATTTTTTTTAATATTGCCTGTATTTGAACAAAGCTCAAAAGCTGTTTGCAAAGCAGGTTGAAGCATCTGAAATGAATTGCAAATGTACCCCCACCCCACACAATAATTTCTGTTTGTGCATTACTCGCGTGTAATGTGCAGGCGGACATGTTGAAGCAGGAGGGAGGCTGAACTGCTGGCAGTAGTAGTGATTCAGTGGGGAATCATGGAATTGTAGAATTGGAAGGGACACCTGAGGATCATCTAGTCCAACCCTCTGCATTGCAGGAATCGAGTGCCTTTGTCCACCTAACCCCACCAGCAGCGGAGGTTTTTCAATTAAACAAAAATTGCATAAGAACTAACAAGACACGTAAGCTGTAACTTCACTATGAACTTAGTCCTGGTTCTGCTTGTGGATGCAAGCGTGTGGGGAGGAAGAGAGAGTTACTGATAGCAATATGGAAACCCAACAAAGATAATTTCTAGATTTTGAGCTAAGGTAGAATACATGGCTCTGCTGGTGCAATTGCGCAGCAGTGACTTCCATGCCATTTTGCTCCTCTTCCCCCTGGTTAAAACGCAGACGGTTGCATCAGAAAATGACAGCATGTTTATTTTACTTTGTCTTCCCTCAAGTGAAGCTAATAACCCGGAGACTGCTAGGATTGCACAACGCTGTATTTGCAGTTTGCAAAGCCACCCGATCCTCAATATCGCTGACTGGTGAAGTTAAGGAACGGGGAAACCTTCTGCAGAAAAATGAAGCCCTGGGCTTTTTCCCGCCTTGCGTTACTAGGATGTAAGGGGGTTCATTTTTTCGGCTGTTTGCATTCCATGTGCAGGCCTTTGTGTGTGTGGAGAAGGGGGAAAATTTAGCCTGGGGGTGGGGAATGCCAGAATGAGGGGCTCTCTAGACCAGGGTGTGGGAAACTATTTCAGCCCTAAGGGCAAATCCCAGGGGGAGGCAGCGCCAGAGGCAAAGGCTCTGAATGTTGACATCATGTAACGTGGGAACGTGTACAAAATTGCAGCTTCTGTTTTTGGGATGCCCTGCTGCGGCTTTGCAAAGAGTTGTGGTTGTGCTGATAAGTTCTGCTTTGGGGTGTGCCAAACAGTGAGCGCTTGTTCACACCTACCAGTTATCAGTGCGCAATTAAGTTTCAAACAGGGGGGCTGACTTCTGAGTTCCAGAAATGCGTATCCTCCTTTTTTCTCCCCGCCACAAAGAAGATAAGGTTCAGGATCCTATTATTCCCCCTCCTGCACAACACCCATTGTTCCTTAAGTTACTTCCGCTAGATGACCAGGAGCTAAGAAATTCTATCCTGATATTTCATGCTCAAAGCCTGCTCCCTAAATACGGTTGTGTTTCCACACCCAATATTTCTGTTATCTGCTCTCCAGAGCTAAAGGAGCCGTTCTCTGTGTGCTGGACAGAGAGACACCCTGGGGAGAGTGAAGAGTGTTGCAGAGATTTTATTATAAGCTACCTCTTATTGATTATTTATGCACCACTCTTGGGCCCAGCGGTGCTCAGCAGCACGAATGCGAGTGCCAGAGGGTGATAAGTTAGGAAAGAAGCGTTGGGAATCCTCCATATCGTAGCGAAGAGAACCCGCTTGACAACGATTTGAATGCAGGGACCATAGGGGAGGGAAGCAGTGTTAGAAACTAGGATAGAATCGTAAAGGTAAAGGGACCCCTGACAATTAGGTCCAGTCGTGGCCGACTCTGGGGTTGCGGCGCTCATCTCGCTTTACTGGCCGAGGGAGCCGGGGTACAGCTCATGTGGCCAGCATGACTAAGCCGCTTCTGGCGAACCAGAGCAGCGCACGGAAACACCGTTTACCTTCCCGCCGGAGGGGTACCTATTTATCTACTTGCACTTTGGCGTGCTTTCGAACTGCTAGGTTGGCAGGAGCAGGGATTGAGCAATGGGAGCTCACCCCGTCGCAGGGATTCGAACCGCCGACCTTCTGATCGGCAAGTCCTAGGCTCTGTGGTTTAACCCACAGCACCACCTGCGTCCCTTTAGGATAGAATCATAGAATTGTAAAATGGGAAGGGACCCCAAGGGTCATCAAATCCAACCCAATCTCAGCAATACATCCATGACAGATGGCACCTTAAACCTAAGTTAACAGCTGCCACGGCAGAATGTCTCTGGGCACCATTGTCCCCTCCAATAAAGTTTTATTTATTCCCTGGCTTTTTTCTGGCCCATGTAGGACCAGTCTGGATAGTTGGCCTTGGTGAAGGCTTGACGTTTTCATCCCCCCAAAAGTTTTTGATTTGAGTTTCCATTGAAATGAGGCTGTATTTTAATAATAATAATAATAATAATAATTTATTATTTATACCCCGCCCATCTGGCTGGGCCTCCCCAGCCACTCTGGGCGGCTTCCATAAAAACCAAAAATACAGCAAAATATCACACGTTAAAAACTTCCCTGAACAGGGCTGCCTTAAGATGTCTTCTGAATGTCAGGTAGTTGTTTATCTCTTTGACATCTGCTGGAAGGGCATTCCACAGGGCGGGCGCCACTACCGAGAAGGCCCTCTGCCTGGTTCCCTGTAGCTTTGCTTCTCGCAATGAGGGAACCGCCAGAAGGCCCTCGGCGCTGGACCTCAGCGTCCGGGCAGAATGATGGGGGTGGAGACGCTCCTTCAGGTATACTGGACCGAGGCCGTTTAGGGCTTTAAAGGTCAGCACCAACACTTTGAATTGTGCTCGGAAACGTACTGGGAGCCAATGTAGGTCTTTCAAGACCGGTGTTATATGGTCTCGGCGGCCGCCCCCAGTCACCAGTCTAGCTGCTGCATTCTGGATTAGTTGTAGTTTCCGAGTCACCTTCAAAGGTAGCCCCACGTAGAGCGCATTGCAGTAATCCAAGCGGGAGATAACCAGAGCATGCACCACTCTGGCGAGACAGTCCGCAGGCAGATAGGGTCTCAGCCTACGTACCAGATGGAGCTGGTAAACAGCTGCCCTGGACACAGATTTGACCTGTGCCTCCGTGGACAGCTGTGAGTCCAAAATGACTCCCAGGCTGCGCACCTGGTCCTTCAGGGGCACAGTTACCCCATTCAGGACCAGGGAATCCTCCACACCTGCCCGCCTCCTGTCCCCCAAAAACAGTACTTCTGTCTTGTCAGGATTCAACCTCAATCTGTTAGCCGCCATCCATCCTCCAACCGCCTCCAGACACTCACACAGGACCTTCACCGCCCTCACTGGTTCTGATTTAAAAGAGAGGTAGAGCTGGGTATCATCCGCATACTGATGAACACCCAGCCCAAACCTCCTGATGATCTCTCCCAGCGGCTGCATGTAAATGTTGAAAAGCATGGGGGAGAGGACAGAACCCTGAGGCACCCCACAAGTGAGAGCCCAGGGGTCTGAACACTCATCCCCCACCACCACTTTCTGAACACGGCCCAGGAGGAAGGAGCGGAACCACTGTATGACAGTGCCCCCAGCTCCCAGCCCCTCAAGACGGTCCAGAAGGATGTTATGGTCGATGGTATCAAACGCCGCTGAGAGATCCAGCAGAACTAGGAAACAGCTCTCACCTTTGTCTCTAGCCCGCCGGAGATCATCAACCAGTGCGACCAAGGCAGTTTCAGTCCCATGATGAGGCCTGAATCCCGACTGGAAGGGATCCAAATGGTCCGCTTCTTCCAGGCGTGCCTGGAGTTGTTCGGCAACCGCTCGCTCAATCACCTTGCCCAAGAATGGAAGATTTGAGACTGGGCGATAGTTGGCCATCGTGGCCGCATCTAAAGATGGTTTTTTAAGAAGCGGTTTAATAACCGCCTCTTTCAGCGGGTCTGGGAAGGCTCCCTCACGGAGGGAAGCATTCACCACCCCACGAAGCCCATCGCCCAGTCCTTCCCGGCTAGCTTTTATAAGCCAGGATGGGCAAGGATCCAGGAGACAGGTGGTTGGTTTCACTCGTCCAAGCAGCCTGTCCACATCCTCGGAGGTAACAGATTGGAATTGATCCCACTCAACTTGACTAGACAGAACTCTAGCACTCTCCCGCCCCGGCCCTGCTCCCACGGTGGAGTCTACTTCTTCCCGAATCTGAGCGATTTTATCTGCAAAAAACTTTGCAAAATCATTGCAGGAGAACATGTGGCCCATACTGGGCCCCGATGTTGCAGGTGGTTCCGCTAAATTGTGAACCACCTGAAAAAGTCTCCTGCTGCTGTTTTCTGCAGATGCAATAGAGGCGGTGAAGAAATTCTTCTTCGCCGTCGCTATCGCCACTTGGTAGGCTCGACGTTGAGCTCTAACCTGTGTCCGGTCAGATTCGGAATGAGTTATCCGCCACCGGCGCTCTAGCCGTCTCAACGATTGTTTCATTGCCCTCAGATCCGTGGAAAACCACGGGGCTGTCCGGGCTCCATGCAATCGGAGAGGGCGCTTCGGAGCCAAACAGTCAATAGCCCTGGTTAACTCCGCATTCCAGCGGGCCACCAGGGAATCAGCTGAAAGGCCATCAACATGGGATAAAGCATCCCCTACCACTCTCTGGAAACCATTTGGATCCATTAAGTGGCGGGGGCGGACCATCCGAATTGGTCCCACCTCCCTGCAGAGGGGATGGGTCGCAGAGAAGTCCAGTTGCACCAGGAAGTGATCTGACCATGGCACTTCTTTCGTTTCGCTTTTACTTGGTGTCAGATCACCAACATCCATAGAGGTAAACACCAGGTCCAAGGCATGTCCGCGGCTATGGGTTGGGCCAGACTTATTCAGGGACAGCCCCATGGAGGCCATGCTTTCCACGAAGTCCCGAGCGGCCCCTTGTAAGGTCGTGTCGGCATGGATGTTAAAATCCCCTAGGACGACCAAGCTAGGTGTCTCCAGGAGGACATCCGCCACGACCTGAAGCAGCTCAGGCAGGGAATCCTTGGTGCAGCGGGGAGGTCGGTACACCAAAAGGAATCCTGTACTGCCCCTATTGCCCAACTTCCAGAACATGCACTCGGAAAACTGGGTCTTCCCAATAGGACGCCTGGTGCAAACTAATGACTTCCTAAAAATCACTGCAACCCCCCCTCCCCGCCCACATGACCTGGGTTGCTGTGCGTAAGAGAAACCTGGTGGACAAGCAGCGGCAAGGACAGGCCCATCTGCTTCATCCAACCAAGTCTCTGTTACACATGCCAGGTCAAGTCCTCCATCCATGATCAAGTCATGGATGGCAGTGGTCTTATGAATCATTGACCTGGCATTGCACAGCAGCACCTTCAGGTCATGTGGGTATCCCTTGCTGATTCTAGTATCCATCCGGTCAGGACCAGACCCGGAGGCAGGAATAGTCCTCAGACAACGACTAAACCTGCCCCCTCTGTAATGACGTGGTCTAGTCTTAGCGTAACTCCTCCTCCTACCCGTGATCACTGAGATCGGTTGTCCCAGTGCATCCCCCCCTGTGGGACATGCCCCAGCCATTTTGTGGGCTGGGGCCCACTCCCCGGCAGCCCTGACCCCTCCCCCTAAGAACAAAATAAAACCTTAAACAAACAAACAAAACCAATAAAACAATACAAACAAAAAAATAATAATGTAAAAAAATTACAAAAACATCAAAATAAAAATTAAAAAAATCCCCAAGCCCAACCAAACATCCATTCCACCCCCACCCGCCACATACAAAAAATCCAAAAGAAAAATTTTAAAAACATTTTAAAACCACTCTAAAAACACTCTGTGCCCCCCTGGCAGTAACAACTGTTTTAACGTTGTATTTTAATCTTGTTTTTAAGTTGTATTTCAGTCAATTTGTTTTTATATCGGGTGTTAGCTGCCCTGAGCCCGGTCTTGGCTGGGGAGGGCGGGGTATAAATTAATTAATATTATTATTCATGTCATTTATATACCGCTTCATATTTTAAAGATAAAATCTCAATGCAGTTTACAACACGTCAAAGCATCAAATGAAACAATCTAGAAATTCAAGCTTCCAGGAAAATATTTCAGATCCTTCTCTAAATGGCATTTTGCATTCCCTGTATTTATTTACCTACTTAATTTATAGAGCTGCCCCATGGCCAAATAACTCTAGGCAAACAGTGTGGTATAGTGGTTAGAGCACTGGACTAGGACCCAGGAGATTGCATGGCTCCCCACCCGAGTCATGAAGCTCACTGGGTGAACTTGGAGTCGGTCGCAGCCTCTTAACCTACCTCACAGGGTCGTCATAGGAATTAACTGGGGATGGGCGGTGAAGCATCTTTAGTGGTACCTGAGATTACATACGCTTCAGGTTACAGACGCTTCAGGTTACAGACTCTGCTAACCCAGAAATAGTGCTTCAGGTTAAGAACTTTGCTTCAGGATGAGAACAGAAATCGCATGGTGGCAGCAGGAGACCCCATTAGCTAAAGTGGTGCTTCAGGTTAAGAACAGTTTCAGGTTAAGAGCGGACCTCCGGAATGAATAAAATACTTAACCCGAGGTACCACTATATTCTTTGGAGAAAAAGGTGGGATATGAATGCAGTGTTGCTAGCCGCCCTGAGCCCGGTTTTTGAACCAGGAAGGGCGGGGTATAAATGAACATTTATTATTATTATTATTATTAAGCTCATCTGCTTAGCTGCTTAAGAAAGCTGGAGGGGCCAGCCAGATGGAGATGTCTGTTGCCAACCAGGCATCCAGAGATCTCCGCGTGATTGCAGTTGGACCTGCGCCAGTCGTAAAACATGCCTGGTGCCTGGCAAATTTCCAACACTGGATAGAATCATCAGTGATGAAGACAAAGCTTTGTGTCTGACTGATGCTTGCGAACAGATAAGGTTCAATCCCTGCAAGGGACAGCTGCACATTCCTGTGTTGCAGGGGGTTGGGCTGGATGACCCTCAGGTCCCTTCCAGCTGTCCGATTCTATGATTTAGTCCAGGTTCCAGGCACCTCTTGCCTTGACAAACAGAAGCCGCTCAGATCTGCTCCCCTGCATCTGTTCAGACTATGTGGCAGCCGTCCTCAAACCCTGTCCTGGTGCAGGACTGATGACAGTCAAAGCAGCTGGGAAAGACAGAGGGTGAGTGAGGTGGGATGGAACTGGGAGAGAGGCATGTGCTGCCAACTTGGAGGGCAGGGTTCTTTGGAAACAAAGCGACTGCCAGCTCAGTTCCAGGAGTGCTCTCCCTGATGCAACAGGAGCTGTTAATATTTGCAAACCGGACAGCATTTTATTCCTAGCCTGCATTCTGTGGCTGTTTGTGGGTCTTCGCCCGGGCTCCATTATTGCACCATTGCGCAGAGGCGTGGCTTCGTATATTTGTCCTTGGTCTTGTGACAAAGGTGGGGTGGAACCTCATGTGAAATAGCGGCAAAAGTGTGTAAGCTCTGAATCGGGAAGTCTCTGTTTCAGATCTTGCTTGTGCCGTGAGCCCAGAAGGCGACCTTAAGCAATCCACCCGTATTCTGCAAGATAAGGTTAAAAATGCGGTCTGGCGTTACAGGTTTGTTGTAAAGCAACGCTGGGGAACTTTGCCCTTCCAGCTGTTGAAGGACTCCAGTTCCCATCAGCTCAGCCAGCGTGGCTTTAGGACTGATGGGAGTTGGGATTCTGGCAACACCTTGCTTACAGTCCCATAAGACACCTCCTCAAGTGTCCTCAAATGCCCCCCCCCGCTTCTCTCTGCTATGTTACCGCAGGTTTGCTGTGGTTTATTATCCAAGTTTGCCTTGGAAACAAAAGAGCGTTTATTAGTGGTTGTCCCCTCCACACTCCCAATCACACAAAAAACGATTTGCATCTTTGGCTGCTCCCAGGCAAAGCAGTCAGAATCAGGAAGTGAAAATTAAGTGGCATTTATCACCTTGTGAGATGAGAGGAGTGCTTGTGTCTGGGCAGCAGTGCCCCAGGTGGAATCTGAGCCTGAAATAAGAACAGTGTAGCACAGGGCAAGGTGTGAATGTAGCAAAAGGGTCCATAGATAGCACAGTGCAGTTGGTGAGATTCTTTCTGTAGCTGCTACCTTAAAGGTAAAGGTAAAGGTACCCCTGACCTTTAGGTCCAGTCGTGGACGACTCTGGGGTTGCGGCGCTCATCTCACTTTGCTGGCTGAGGGAGCCAGCATTTGTCCGCAGACAGCTTCCAGGTTGTATGGCCAGCATAACTAAGCTGCTTCTGGCGAACCAGAGCAGCGCACAGAAACACTGTTTACCTTCCCGCCAGAGTGATACCTATTTATTTACTGGCACTTTGACATGCTTTCGAACTGCTAGGTTGGCAGGAGCAGGGACCGAGCAACAGGAGCTCACCCCGTTGCAGGGATTCAAACTGCCAACCTTCTGATCGGCAAGCCCTAGGCTCTGTGGTTTAGACCACAGTGCCATCCGTGTCCCGCCTGCTACCTTGTTGTTGTTGTTGTTGTTGTTTAGTCGTTTAGTCGTGTCCGACTCTTTGTGACCGCATGGACCAGAGCACGCCAGGCACTCCTGTCTTCCACTGCCTCCTGCAGTTTGGTCAAACTCATGCTGGTACCTTCAAGAACACTGTCCAACCATCTCGTCCTCTGTCGTCCCCTTCTCCTTGTGCCCTCCATCTTTCCCAACATCAGGGTCTTTTCCAGGGAGTCTTCTCTTCTCATGAGGTGGCCAGAGTATTGGAGCCTCAGCTTCAGGATCTGTCCTTCCAGTGAGCACTCAGGGCTGATTTCCTTCAGAATGGAGAGGTTTGATCTTCTCGCAGTCCATGGGACTCTCAGGAGTCTCCTCCAGCACCAGAATTAGGAGTCCACATATTTTGACTTAGAAAGGCTATTCATCGGGAAATAAGGATTTGTTTTAAGTTTTTCATGTGTGCTAAAACTGTCTTGAGGTTTTTTTTAATCGTTTAACCACATTAACAAACATGGATACATATGCTATAATATTACTGTTTTAGTTAAATAAATTGTTATTAAGGAAATGATTATTTTTCTCCTTCCAATAAAGTGCAGCAGAAACGTTGTCCAAACATAAACAGTTAACTTAATAAACCTCACAATAATTTCATCGTTATCTGTCTATGTATTTCTAATAGTATAACCAAATCAGTAATTTTTGATATAATTGTAAAAATTACTCTGAAAATTTATTATTCCAAAAACGAAACCTTCATCTGGTTGTAAATGTTAAGATTATACCAGCAAGAACGAGTCTTTCTGTAAAAAAATGACAGTCCCTGCATGTATTCTGAAAGTGGCGAAGGGCAAGCTGGCGGTTCCTTTGGACTTGTGCGGGGAAAGAGGTGTCCCTTAAACTAGTTTAAACTGGCAGAGTTTAAGGCTGCTATCGAAAAGGGCAGCTTGCCTGGTGAACTGTGACATTTTGGGTTGAAATGTCACTGCCCAGTACTTATCGACCAGGATTCAGTTTACATTGGCTGCCCTCTTTGAGTGCACGATTAGGCCCCTTCAGTCTATGAAAAACAAAGAAGCGCACATTTTCAGAGTTGCAGAGGCTAGGTCTTTCTGTATTGTGCCCAGTATACAGACCAGAACCACCGAGGCACTAAACCTGCCTTCCCCACAACCAGGTGCCCTGGAGATGTTTTGTACTACAACAGCAACGACCCTGTGAGATAGGTTAAGGGGCTGCATCTGACTCCAAGGTCACCCAGTCAGCTTCCTGAATGAGTGGGGATTTGAACCCAGATCTCCCAGGCCCTAGTCCAACGCTCTAACCACACTGCTAGTGTCTTCCTGCTAGGGGGCAACTCTATAAACTGAGTAGGTAAATAAACATGGGGAAAGCAAAATGTCACTTAGAGAAAGATCTGAAATATTTTCCTTGAATTTGTGTTATTCTGGATTGTTTTATGTGTTTTAATGTGTTGCAAACCACTTTGAGACCCCCCCCCCTTTAAAATATAAAGCGGTATAGAAATGAACTGAAAAACAATTATTATAAGGCGCCATTTGGTGATTAGCTTTTATGTCTGAGTTTCTAGCACTGCCTGTGAAAGCACATGAGCAGCCACGAGTGCCACGTTGGCAATCCATGGTTTTGTGGTTCTCTAGCATGGGGTGCGTGTGTTTCCTTTGCATTGGGGGTGCCCCAGTGCCAAGCAGATGCGAACGTCCACCTTTGTTTTTAGTTTTTGTCCAGTTCTCAGGGGCCCTCAAAAGAGTGCTTTGCATTTGTGAGAGCGAGCGATTCTGGGAGTGACTGTTTGCCCAGCTGGAGAGCAAATCTCATCTCGCATCGCACGGTATCTCTGCAAACAAATGATGTTGTGGTCTTGCCCCACCCAGTTTCTGGGTCAAGCTGCCAGTGACTCACAGATCTTGCATTTTAACTTTCGAGGGCTTCTCTTGGGACTCCCTATTTGTTTAAATTTTTTTGTTTTGTTTGCTGCAGGCATTTCCCTTTCGGTTTTGAGAATGACTCGACCGATAGTCATTCCTTCAGGCTCACATCTGCTGAAGCAGCACCGACGTCCACTCTGCGTGGCCTCCTTGACTTTGTTCCTCCTTCTCCCCAACCAGCCATCCTTCTCCCCGGGGCTGGGCCAAGGGGAATGCCAGCCACTCTCAGGGCTGTATACGATGTTACTCCTCTTCTAGTTACTTTGAGTGCAAACAGTGTTAGAAACACGGGTATACAGTCGTACCTTGTTTTGCCACCGGAATCCGTTCCAGAGCCCCAGCCACTAGCTGAAACAGATGCAGGGCAAAGCGCCGTGTCCGTGCGCGGAGCGGTTTTCACTTCTGCGGATGCATAAGTGGCAAACCCAGAAGTAACCCTGTACTTCCGGGTTTGCCACGGATGTTCGCCGGAATGGACGCTAGACAAGGCAGAAGTTCTGGAGGTATTACTGTACAGTTAGACCTTGGGTTACAGATGCTTCAGGTTGCATTTTTTCAGGTTACAGACTGCTGAAACTAAATCGCGCTTTGCACATGCACAGAAGCGCCGAATTGCAATCTGCGTGCATCCTGCACGGATCACGTTTGCAACCCGAGCGTCCACTGTATAAGCGAATTGCCAAATGGCACCTTAAGCCAAGTTACGGTTGCCACAACAAGAGTTTTTAGGTGCCATTCCCCCCCATAAGTTGTTTGTTCTTGTTGTTTCTATACTGCTTTAGATTTTAAAGAGAAAACCTCAAAGCGGTTTGAAACATCAAATAAAACAATCCAGAAGAAAACATATCCAACCTTCAAGGAAAATATCTCAGATATTTCTCTAAGTGACATTTTGCTTTCCCTGACATGGCTTAGTGTTATGTCTGAATTGGGGATCATGGCTTGTTCTTGCCTTACATCCCATGGTTTGCTGGAGGAGAAGTGGAAAGTTTATTTAGCTGTGCTGGCTGAGGCTCATGAGAGCTCCAGAACATCTGGAGAGGGCAGAACCATTGTGTTTGGCACGCAGGAAGTCCAAATGAAGTTATTGGTCCCTCCAGCACAAATATTTCCGTTGCAGTATTCGAAATTAGCCGGGCGCCAGGCCCATTTTGCATCTAGCCATCAAGCACTTGCCACCAAGTTAAGATGCCTGGCGCCAGGACGTTGCCTGACACCGCCACCATCTGGGGATCATTAGATCTGGACTGGTTTCATACACCAAGACCCCATCCTGTCGAATTTCAGGTACCAAAATGCCTTTTCTGTTCAGCCTCAGCAGGAGCAGGCACCATTAAGGAAAAGAGGTCAGAAAAGGCCGATATACATGTGGACTATCCCGGGATCAAATGCCTTTTCTTTTTTGAGTTCTCAAAGTTCTTAAGGTGGCTCACAGTTGTCATCTGAACTAGCCAGATGTTTAACTGATAATCATTCACAGCTGCTCCATCCTTTGAAAAATAAGACTTTTAGAGCCACCGTGCCCCAAAATGGCCACTAGACATTGCGTTTTGGCGACTGTAACCTTGGTTTAAGGAGCCATTTGGCACCTGGTTTATATATCTGAGCTTCTAACGCTAGTCTGTTAGCATAATGGAGCAAATCAGCATTGCTGGCTTAGGGCGATGTATAGCGAGGAAGAGAGCTGGGAGACTGGTTCCAGTTTTGCTACAAGCAGGACGTGGCTCTGATGAGCTGGTGCAACGCAGTTGGCAGAGAAACCAGTGCCTGGTGGAGCACGGTTCTGAGAAGCCCATGGAAGTCAGCCAGGTTTGGGGGCAAGAAAGGTTTAGGAGAGGATTTTCGGTCACAGCAGTGATCCCGATATTGTACTTGGCAAGACGAGAGAGAGAGAGAGAGAGAGAGAGAGAGAGAGAGAGAGAGAGAGAGAGAAGGTACTGCGTCGTATTGTGTGCTGCCTACCCCTTAAAGGTGCCTCTGGATGAATTTGTAGTCCATAAACAAGGTTTGTTAAATTCTACTGCTCCAACCCACTGCGGGCCATTCTCAGTACTTCCATTAAAATACAGTCATACCTCGGGTTACAGCCGCTTCAGGTTGCGGTTTTTTGGGTTTCGGTGGTTGCACATGAGCAGAAGTGCTAAATTGCGCTTTGCGCATGCACAGAAGCACCGAATCGCAGCGTGTGCAGACGCGGGTTGCGAACACTACAGGTTGCAAATATGCATCCCGCAAGGATCACATTCGCAACCCGAGCGTCCACTGTATTTCAAAGAACTGCTACCCTGCTTTGCTATCTAGGGAAATCAAAGTTGCTTGCAAAACAGAAGGAAAATAAGGGCATAAGGGCCTGACTTCTGGATTAGGCCAAAGAGAGCCCATCTTGTCTGGCCTTCTGTTCTCCTACTTTCTCCTCCTCTGGAGGGTAGGACTCAAACCAATGGCTTCAAGTAACAACAAAAGAGATTCTGACTAAACATCAGGTAGAACTTTCTGACAGTAAGAGCTGTTTGACAGTGAAATGGACTTCCTTGAGAGGTGGTGGAGTCTCCTTGGAAGCTTTTAAGCAGAGGGTGGATGGCCATCTGTCATGGATGCTTTTGTTGAGATTCCTGCATTGCAGGGGGTAGGACTGGATGATAATAATAATAATAATAATAGTAATAATAATAATAATAATAATAATAATAATAATAATAATAATAATAATAAATAATTTATACCCTGCCCTTCCCGGTTCAAAAACCGGACTCGGGGCGGCTAACTAAAAATTACGGTAAACACTTAATTGTAAAAGCAGCATAAAATACAGTATAAAAACATGAATAACAATAAAATTCAAAGTTCAGAAATCAGTTTAGGGGAAATCCATCTAATAAGCATTAGATAATCACCAGGGCTAGCTGGCTGAATTAGTCCTACTTGGGCCAGCGAGGAGGCCAGGGGAGAATTAGCTGTGGGGTCTCAGAGCGGGTAATCTTCATAAAATTACTGTTGTTAGCCGCTGTGAGCCCGGCTTTGGCTGGGGAGCGCGGGATATAAATAAAATTTATTATTATTATTATTATTATTAAAAAAGGAGAGGGGGAGGGAAGAGAAAGTAAATAAAAGATCAGGCTGAATTCAAATTAAAGGCCAGGCAGAATAGCTCTGTCTTACAGGCCCAATGGAAGGAGGTTAAATCCTGAAGGGCCCTAATCTGATGGGACAGAGCATTCCACCAGGTCGGAGCCATCACTGAGAAGGCCCTGGCCCTGGTGGAGGATAGTCTGACTTCCTTAGGGCCCGGGACCTCTAAACTATGGTTATTCATGGACCTTAAGGTCCTCTGCGGGGCAGACCAGGAAAGGCGGTCCCCCAGGGTTCCTTCCAACTCTACTGTTCTACTATTCTATGAGCAACAACCCTACGTATACCCCACCTATCTGACCGTTTATTTCCTTGACATCTGATGGGAGGGCATTACTCAGGGCAGGTGCCACCACTGAGAAGGCCCTGTGCCTGGTTCCCTGTAGCTTCACTTCCCCAGTGCGGGAATCGCCAGAAGGCCCTCGGAGCTGGACCTCAGTGTCCGGGCTGAATGATGGGGGTGGAGGTGCTCTATCCCTGAGGCTGTTTAGGACTTCTTGAAACTGTGGACTTTTAAAAACAGTTCTGAATAAAACGCTAATTGCTTATTAAAAAGAAGGGCTGACTTGCAAGGCAGATTCCTTATTCTCCTCTTGTTGTTAATTCTTAGGAGTTTTGAGAGCTGCGACGGGAGCTACCCTTCGCTGGGCATCCATAGCTGCCTTGGATCGACATCTCACAGAACCGATTGTTCTCTGCTGACTGAGCTCATAGGATCTTTTCAAAAGATGCCCCTGTTGAACGGGGCAGTTGCGACACCGCTGGACGGTCTCCAGCAGCAACTCACCTTGCACCTGGCGTGCTCAAAATGTGCCCAGCAGGAGAATGAGAGCACCTACAGGTTGAAGGAGGTGGAGCACCGCTGCATGATGGAGATTCTCCTGGGCAGGCGCAGAGGTAAACGGGGGAAGCTGTGGCGAAAGGTAGACAGGCGGCCCAGCTTCCCCAACCCCACGCACTACGACGTCTGCAGGTATTACATCGCCGGCTTGGGTTGCACCAAGCACCGCAACCGCTGCACCTTCGCTTGGAGCTGGGAGGAGGTGTTAGTGTGGACGTTTGAGCGCGCCAACAACATGGAAAGGCGGGCCCTGAAGAGGCTGGTGCAGCAGGCACAGGTCGGCGGCTCCACCAACGGCCTTTCCAGACCTCCGGCTCTCAGCATCTCAGAGGAAATCCGGAGCGAGTTCGGGGGGCGTTTCCAGGAGATCTGCAGGGTCTGCTTTTACCAGATCCCACAAAGGATCTCTGTTAAGGACTCTGCTCCAGCTTGCCAGGGGCACTGGGGATCCCTTTTGGTCCACGTGATCTCCGACGGCAAGAAGAAGGAGCAGTACACGGAAGTCCGGCCCTGTCCAGGAGGCTTGAAGAAGTTCAGCTACTGCAGATACGTCTCCGCTGGCAAACCTTGCCGCCACACTGTTCACCGGTGCAACTACTCCCACAGCGACGTGGAGCAGGCCATCTGGGAGGCGGAGGCAAACCGAGGCTTGGTGCGCAGAGATCTCCTCCATCTGCCAGGGGTGGAGAGCAAGCCGGGCGAGGAGGTCTTGCAACCCAGCGTGCAGTTCTACTGCAGGGTCTGCCTGGTGACCTGCAGCTCCCAGGAGTGCTTTGAGAACCACTGCTCCTCTGTGGAGCACACCCAGCTGATTGCCACGGACCCCGTGACCGAGTGGGCTCACCGCGCCCCTCCCTACGGCCTGACGGCTTTCGCCCTTTGCAAAAGGTAAGCGCTGCAGTTATTCTTTCCTGAGTCTCTCTGGCGGCCAGGAGTGCATTTGCGCAGTTAAAAGTTACATCCCAATTGGATTATTGCAATATGCTCCAAGTGGGGCTGCCTTGGCAAAATGTTCAGAAACTGGAGCTGGCACAGGGAGCTGCAGCCAGATTGTTGACCGGGGCTGGTTATAGGGAGCAGGCAAAACTCTTTTTGCAACCACTCTACTGGCTGTTGGTCTGTTTCCAGGCTCTGTCCCATGAGAACAGGACCCTGCAGGATAAGTGAGCGTTGTGTGAATGTGACGTCGCTTCTGTGCAAAAGGAATTGATTGCCCTGCCCTCTTTGGCCCCTGGAACGTTACACAGACGGGAAGGTGGCCCTCCATCTAGATTATCCTCCACCAGGGCCAGGGCCTTCTCAGTGATGGCTCCAAACTGGTGGAATGCTCTGTCCCATGAGACCAGGGCCCTGCAGGATTTCACTTCCTTCCGCAGGGCCTGTAAGACAGAGCTATTCCACCTGGCTTTCCATTTGAACTTAGCCTGATCTTTTATTCCCCTTCCTTCCCTCCCTCTCCCCTTTTTATGAAGATTACCCGCTCTGGGATCCCACAGCTAATTCTCCCCTGGTCTCCGCGCTGGCCCAAATAGGACTAATTTAGCCAGCTAGCCCTGGTGATCCCCTAATGTTTATTGGATGGATTTTCTCCCTAAATCGATTTTTGAATTCTGAATTTATTGTTATTCACATTTTATATGGTATTTTATGCTGTTTTTTGTTGCATCAATTTAAAAGTGTTTTAAATTTGTTGTTAGCCGCCCTGAGCCAGGAAGGGCGGGGTATAAATAAATTATTATTATTATTAATTATTATTCAAAATGCCCGTTAGGACCTATAAAGCCCCAAAAGGCTTAGGTCCAAGCTGTCTAGGCCCTGACATCTTAAGGCAGGAGTCACCAAACTTTTTCAGCAGGGGGCCGGTCCACTGTCCCTCAGATCTTGTGTTGGGCCGGACTATATTTTGAAGAGAAAAAAAAATGAATGAAGACATAGGATACTTCAGATTATAATGTCATTTTCACTTCAGTTCTTTCTCAGTTGTTGCACAGCTGTTGCCGCTTAATACTTTGGTTCTTAAACAAGTTGGTGCTTCCTGTGAGTTAAACACCCCTTTGACAACCCTACTCCTGAGGTACTCCAAGCAACAGACCCGAGGGATCTCCACAACCCTCTTAACTGTTTTGGGAGTCTTCTCTTTTTGTAGGAGAATCTCTCCCCTCCTGACTGGAATGAGACCTAAGTAGACTATCTTTCCAGCTTCTTCTGGCTCAGCTTCAGCCTCCCAGTTAATTCCTGGCCCATTACTCTTACGGGAAACCACACACTGTCCTTCACCCTAAGCTCAGAGACTCCTTTCTCTAGCTTGGGATATATTCCTCAGAGTGGATGTTTCTACCCAGAACCAACTCTCTCTCCTCTCACTCCCAATCTCCCAAACTCTATCCCAGGGGCCAGCAAACTTTTTCAGCAGGGGGCCGGTCCACTGTCCCTCAGACCTTGTTGGGGGGGGGCTGGACGATATTTTGAAAAAAATAATGAACGAATTCCTATGCCCCACAAATAACCCAGAGATGCATTTTAAATAAAAGCACACATTCTACTCATGTAAAAACATGCTGATTCCTGGACTGTCCACGGGCTGGATTTAGAAGGCAATTGCGCCGGATCTGGCCCTCGGGCCTTAGTTTGCCTACCCATGTCTTAAGGGGGCGGCGTTCTCTCAGTCCCTCCACCATCGCAGGCATGTTTGGTGGAGAACAGAGGACAGGGCCTTCTCGGTGGCTGCTCCCAAACTTTGGGACTTCTCCCACCCCGAGAAACCAGACTGGCTCCCTCCTTGTCCTACCGATGGCAGGTGATGACTTTCTTGTTCTAAGTGGCTTGGGGGAACCGACTGCTTTTAATAAAATGACTGGTGTTATTGCACTTATATGTATGACATGTGTAGAACCATAGAATTGTTGAGTTGGAAAGGCCTTATCTAGTAGAAGCCCCAGCAATGCAGGAATCTCAGCATGCATACATATTTGTTTATTGATGATGGATTTTTTGTTTTTAGCGGTAATCATTTTAACCGTAAACCACCTTGACGCTCTGTCAGGGGAAAAGCCAGAGTGTAAACAACAACAACAACAACAATTTATTATTTATACCCCACCCTTCTGGCTGGGTTTCCCCAGCTACTCTGGGCAGCTCCCAACAGAACACTAAAAACAGAATAAAACTTTAAAAACTTCCCTAAGCAGGGCTGCCTTCAGACGTCTTCTAAACATCAGATAGTTGTTTATTTCCTTGGCATCTGATGGGAGCGTGTTCCACAGGGTGGGTGCCACCACTGAGAAGCCCTCTGCCTGGTTCCCTGTAACCTCGCTTCTCTCAGGGAGGGAACCACTAGAAGGCCCTTGGCGCTGGACCTCAGTGTCCGGGCAGAATGATTGGGATGGAGATGCTCCTTCAGGTATACTGGGCTGAGGCTGTTTAGGGCTTTAAAGGTCAGCACCAACACTTTGAATTATGCCCAGAAACCTTGCTTCTCGCAGGGAGGGAACCGCCAGAAGGCCCTCGGAGCTGGACCTCAGTGGGCGATGGGTTTAACTCAGATTACCCAGAACACTTTGGAGATCAGTTCCCATTCCCGCTTTGCATCACTCAAAAGGCAACCCAGCCACCTTTGCTTTTTCAGCGCCCCTGGGCGTGGCTGTGCAGATTGATGGGGCGTGGCTGTTCCAAAAGCCCCTGTCTCAATTCCTTTATCCCATATAAGTCAACAGCTGCCTCTGTGTCGGTGTCTTCCTGCAGAGTTGATGTCTGTGAATATGGGGAAGACTGCATCTACGCCCATTCTGCCCAGGAGCTGGAAGAGTGGATTCAGCGGGCAAAGGTCTCTGAGAAGAACAAGCGGACCGCCAAACAGTATGGCCTCCTTTCGTATCAGGACCGGCTTCTTGCTGAATACCAGGAAAGCCACAACGAAGTCTTAATCGTAAGTGGCTGGGCAAGAAGGGAGGCAGCAGGTGGTGGGTGGGCCGGGTGCTTTTTATTTCATTGTGCTAATTATTTTTAAATGCTTCTATGCTGCAGATTGAACAAGTAATTTTGGCATGCAACTAAATTGCCGATTTAACTTATACATAAAAAATGTTTATGTCAGCTTGTTTTTAACGTTTGCTTCTTTTATTTATTTCATAAAATATATGCAACGTTTGATTGTGGAAAACCTCAGAGCAGATTACAAAACAGGGTAAAGCAACAAGATTGTTAGCAAAAACCATCAAAACATTCACAGATTTAAAGCCAGCAATAAACTAAAAACGCAGCAGCATTCTAAATATCTGGATATTTTAGATTGTACTTTGTAAACCACTTAGGGGCCAATGGGTTGCATAGAACACAAGAGATAAAACACATTCAAAATTTCAGAGGAATCTTTTTTTAAAAAAATTAATTTATACTTTTCATTAATTTTACCATCATTTTAACATTTTAACTTTTCAAAACTTGACTCCCCCCTCTTTCAGCGGTTTCTTAAATTTATTTTTTAATACCTTTTGCATATCCAAATTCATTTAATTTGCTCATTTATTTAGCTACTTTAAATATATACTCTTATGAAACTGCAGGTTACTACAGTATTCTTACCAATGTTTTTATCTGTTTTGCAATTTATCTGTAAATATTCAATAACCCTTTCCATTCTTTTATAAAAAGTTTGTTATCTTGATTTCTTATTTTTCCAGTTTCGCCATTTCTGCATATTCCATAAGTTTTTGTATCCATTCTTTTTTTGCTGGGACTTCAGCTTCTTTCTATTTTTGAGCAAGTAGCACTCTTGCCGCTGCAGTCAAATACATGAAAAACATTCTGTACAATTTAGGTAGTTCTGTCCCTATAATTCCTAAAAGAAAAGCTTTTGGGTTTTTTGTTTTTGTTTTTGTTTTTTGTTTTTACAAAGGTTATTTTAAAGATCCTTTTCAATTCATTATATATCATTTCCCAGTAAGCTTTAACCTTATTACAAGACCACCACATATGATAAAAAGAACCTTCTTTCTCTTTACATTTCCATCACTTATTTGGTTTAGATTTATACATTTTTGCCAGTTTACTCGGTGTTAGATACCAACGATATATCATTTTCTCTTAGACGATAACATGCTGTAAATTTTATATCCGTAATCCACAATCGCTCCCATGCCTCCATGTCTATATTGTGACCAATATCTTTTGCCCAATGTATCATTGAGGATTTTACTTGCTCATCCTTTGTCTCCCATTCCAATAATACTTTATACATTTTAGACAGCACTTTTACATTACATTCCAACAGTTCTCTCTCCAGTTATTTGTTCCCCAAACCCTCATATTCTATCTTTCTTAAATACCTCTTTCAAATGATGATATGCAACCATGTTGTTTATTTCCCTGATAATTCCCTAAATTCTTTTAATTCATGCTCACCTCCCTCTTGTTTTAATAAATTTCTATAAGTAGTCCTAGAGGGATCTTTTTTCTGAACGGTGACGAAAAGGGGGAAGGCTCCCATCTCCCCTGGCCAGGCCGTTGGCTACTGGCTGCTTGGCTCAACTGGTTGCCTCTCTCACCAGATTTCCGAGGATGTTGACGGCGTTAAGGTCACCTGTCCGCAACCTCTGCGCGTGCAGTCGGAGGACAAGAAGATGCGCTATCGATGGGTTTTCACTGTTCATTCCAAGGTAAGCTTGAGAAGGCAAAATAAATCCTAGAGATGTTGAAGGAGGTAGTCTTGTATCCTTACTTTAGGAAGATAGGGTTGGATTAAACTGCCCCGTCAATTTAACATTTCAAAGTTTGACTTCCTGCGGTTCCTTAAATTTATTTTTTAATATCTTCTGCATATCCAAATTCATTTAATCATCTACTTTAAATATATAGTCTTATGAAACTGCAGGTTATTACAATAATCCTGCCAATGTTTTTATCTGTTTTGCAATTTATCTGTAAATATCCAACAAACTATTTCCATTCTTTTATACAAAGTTTATTATCTTGATTTCTTATTCTTCCAGTAAGTTTCGCCATTTCTGCATATTCCATAAGTTTTTGTATCCATTCTTCCTTTGCTGGGACTTTTTTGGGTGAGGAGCATTCTTGCCGCTGTAGTCGCATGCATTAATAAATTTCTATATCATTTAGGTAGTTCTGTACCTATGATTCCCAAAAGAAATTATTTTGGGAATCAGGGGACCATTCCAAGTCTATGATTCTGCAATACAGTTGTACTTCGGGTTAAGAACTAAATTTGTTCTGGAGGTCCGTTCTGAACCTGAAACTTTTCTTAACCTGAGGTACAGCTTTAGCTAATGGGGCCTCTCGCTGCCGCTGTACCACTGCCACACAATTTCTGTTCTCATCCTGAAGCAAAGTTCTTAACCCGAGGTACTATTTCTGGGTTAGTGGAGTCTGTAACCTGAAGCATCTGTAACCCGAGGTACCACTGTACTGTTTTTGGGGGACAGGAGGCGGGCGGGTGTGGAGGACTCCCTGGGCCTGAATGGGGTAACTGTGCCCCTGAAGGACCAGGTGCGCAGCCTAGGAGTCATTTTGGACTCACAGCTGTCCATGGAGGCACAGGTCAATTCTGTGTCCAGGGAGGTTGTCTACCAGCTCCATCTGGTATGCAGGCTGAGACCCTATCTGCCCACAGACTGTCTCGCCAGAGTGGTGCATGCCCTGGTTATCTCCCGCTTGGACTACTGCAATGCGCTCTATGTGGGGCTACCTTTGAAGGTGACCCAGAAACTGCAATTAATCCAGAATGCGACAGCTAGACTGGGGACTGGGAGCAGCCACCAAGACCACATAACACCGGTCTTGAAAGACCTACATTGGCTCCCAGTACGTTTCCGAACACAATGCAAAGTGTTGGTGCTGACCTTTAAAGCCCTAAATGGTCATTGCCCAGTATACCTGAAGGAGTGTCTCCACCCCCATCGTTCAGCCCAGACACTGAGGTCCAGCGCCGAGGGCCTTCTGGCGGTTCCCTCATTGCGAGAAGCAAAGCTACAGGGAACCAGGCAGAGGGCCTTCTCGGTAGTGGCGCCTGCCCTGTGGAATGACCTCCCATCAGATGTCAAGGAAATAAACAACTATCTGACTTTTAGAAGACATCTGAAGGCAGCCCTGTTCAGGGAAGCTTTTAATGTTTGATGTATTGCTGTATTTTAATATTTGGTTGGAAGCCGCCCAGAGTGGCTGGGGAAGCCCAGCCAGATGGGTGGGGTATAAATAATGAATTTTATTATTATTATTATTATTATTATTATTATTATTATTATTATTATATGACGTGAGATAACATGGCTGCCTTCCAATTTCAGAAGCCGCTGGTGCATGTGGCCCTGCTGAAGCGCGTTCCTGGCGCTGCCTTCTACCTGGCAGGGAGCGGGCTCAAGCGAGGTCTCACCTACGCCTCGGGAGAAAGATTCAAGGCTGTACGGGCGTCTCCGCCAGCGACGGAGGTGGAGGTGTGCCTGGAGTGCCAGACCTTTGGCGTCTACGAGCAGTGGCTGGTGTTCGACTTCGGCGCTCGCCCGGTCCTGCTCCGGAAGCTGCAGGCCCGGGTGGGGCAGAGGGAGGCCCCCTGGCAAGTGGACCCGTCGTCCGCGGGGCAGAGCAGCCGCTTCGTGGACTTTGAGCGGTGGCACAGCGGCAACCGGGTGGTGGTGCCCAGCGTGGAGCGCACCGGGCAGGAGCTGGAGCTGCTGGCCAAGTACAAGGCCCCGTCCCTCTCGCTGGACTTCCAGCGTGGCGCCCAGGGCAAGCCCATCGCCCGCCTGAACTACCGCGAGCAGATGCACAACTTCCTGTTCAGGGAGGAAGAGGCGCAGGAAGCGCTGATCGCCAAGTGAGTGAGGCCAAGGTGGCCTGAGGCGTGCGGCTTGCTTTTTTTAGCCTCAGCTTTCCCTTCTGCATTATGGGGATAATAATACAGGGTTGTTGTCTCTAGGAGATTATGTAATACAGGGATGTCCAACTCCCAAGATACTGCGATCTACTCACAGAATAAAAAAGTGGGAGTGATCTACCCATTTTTTGGCGGGGGGGGGGGTTAGATAAACAATAAGTCATAGTGCCAGCGGAGACTCCGCCTTCCGCTCTTCAAATTGTACACAGATAAAGGAAAGAGGGAGGGGGACCAAATGCTCCTTTTTAGGTAAAGGTAAAGGGACCCCTGACCGTTAGGTCCAATCGTGGCCGACTCTGGGGTTGCGGCGCTCATCTCGCTTTATTGGCCGAAGGACAGCTTCCGGGTCATGTGGCCAGCATGACTAAGCTGCTTCTGGCGAACCAGAGCAGCGCACGGAAACGCCGTTTATCTTCCCGCCGGAGCGGTACCTATTTGTCTACTTGCACTTTGACATGCTTTCGAACTGCTAGGTTGGCAGGAGCAGGGACCGAGCAATGGGAGCTCACCCCGTCGTGGGGATTCGAACCGCCGACCTTCTGATCATCAAGCCCTAGACTCTGTGGTTTAACCCACAGGGCCATCCATGTCCCTTTTTACCCGCGGACAAAAATGAGCCTGTGATCGACTTCTGACAACTGGGGGCCGACCTGTCGATCGCAGTCTACCTGTTTATTATTATTACTATTTAGCATGCGTTTAGCTTTGATCATTCAAGATTTTAAATTCATGCCTCTTTGCCCATCTTGCCTCCTCCTCCCCTTCTTCCCAACCTCTTTCCCTACTCTTTGACCCCCCCTCTTGTTCTGATATACAGGCTCAACTTCCAAGTGACCATCTCCATTCATCAGATGATGGAGACCCTTTCCATGGGGATGAAGTGTGCACCCCCAGGAGAGCTCTTTGCCCACCTCCCCGCCCCTTACTCCCTGACCCCGGACTCCGACGAAGGCTACCTCCTCTACCGCTTGGTCAAAACTGCCTTCCTGGCCCCGGACCCTCCGGCCAACAACCGCGTCTTTGAGGTCTCCGTTGAGATGAAGGCAGAGAAGAGCATCTGGCTTCTCCTGCCCAAGCGCTGCTGCGTCGAGCTGGGTCTCCGTGCGGACATGTCCCTCAAGGTGGAGGTCCAGTTCCAGATCGACCAGCTCCAGTTCCGGCAGTGGCACTGGGCCGTGGACCAGCTGAAGGACGAGAAGCTTGTCTTCCCCGACGTCGCGGCCTGCTCCATCCCACGACCCCTCGGTCAGGTTCTCCTGCAGAGGGCCAACAAGAAACAGAGCCAAGCCATCTCCTTCATCACTGGGCAGGCGGCTGGAGTCCGGCAAGTGCCGCCTCTCTTGATCTACGGGCCGTTCGGGACCGGGAAGACCTACACCTTGGCCATGGCCACCTTGGAGATCATCAAACAGCCAAAGACCCGCGTCCTGATTTGCACCCACACCAACAGGTGAGTTGGGTCCTTGGAGAGGAGAGGGCTCTGCTTCTGAACACCAGCGGGTGGAAACCACAGGAGAATTCAGGGGATCAGATCCCTCCCCTGGTGGCAGCCCAGAATCAGGGAAACGATAAAAGTTCTTAACAAGCAATTCATTCAATAATCTGCAGAGACCTATATAAACCAACAGCCAGGAGACCCAATAGTTTCTGTAGTTTGAGGAAATGAAAATCAATTTAAAAATATTTTAAAATAAATAAAAGGCAGTTTTAATGTTGGCCTGGTGTTACGCAGTCAGCTGCCATTTCAGGAGGGCCACTGCACATCTTGGAAGGGATTTTTGTGCGTTTAAAGATGTGTACAACTTTTACACTCCCACCAAAATGTCGCACTAATGTTTCACAAAACTGACATCTTAACTTGCTTTTTTGCGTACCGTTAAGTAGTTTTTATGCACAACTTTCATACGGTGTGGTGTTCCAAACATGTTTTTTTTTTACTCTTACCCCTGGCAGAAGCACTTTGGAAACAGTGCAATGTTTTGAATAATCTGCTAAAAATCTCTGGAACTTTATTGCATAGAACAGCCCTCGCACGCACCCCCCCTTAATGAGTTCCTATGTATCACACCTCTTGGGCAAAACCTTTTTACAGGAAAGTTTTTGTTCTACCACAAGTGAGATTTTTGCACAGGAAAATTTTCCCAGGGGTGTGTGTCGTATCTGCCACAATGGCACAAATCATTCCAGAAGAAGTAATGTGCTTTAAGGGGACACGGGTGGCGCTGTGGTCTGGTTCACCAGAAGCGGCTCAGTCATGCTGGCCGCATGACTCGGAAGCTGTACGCCGGCTCCCTCAGCCAGTAAAGCGAGATGAGCGACGCAACCCCAGAGTCGGCCACGACTGGACCTAACAGTCAGGGGTCCCTTTACCTTTACCATTTTAATGTGCTTTAAAGGCACATTGGAAGCTCTTTAAAGCATAGCATCATAGAATTGTAGAGTTGGAAGGGACCCAGAGGGTCATCTAGTCCAACCCCCTGCAATGCAGGAATCTCAACTAGATGATCCGTGGCCGATGGCCATCCAAGCACTGCTTAAAAACCTCCAAGGAAGGAGAGTCACTGCTTCAGGCCCTAAGGGCCTCTGGAGCAGGAGAAAACAAGCTTGCTCCATCCTCCATGTGACAATGTTTCAGAAGTATCTTTTTGTTCCTTTAGCTGCTTGATATAATCATTGCATGGCAGAGACGGAAGGGATCCCAAGGGTCATCTAGTCAAACCCCCAGCAATGCAAGGATCCTGCCCACAGCCAGCCCTGGCTGGGCTCCAAACGCCAGACGTCTGGTTACCATTGCAGTTCTGCATGGTGTGGAGAAAGGGGAGAGAGAAATGTGTTGCTTACACTCTCATAACACTGATATGAGATCCACACCATGCAGCCCTTTCAATAGATAAAGTCTAAAGGGCTGTCTAAAGGGACGTGGGTGGCGCTGTGGGTTAAACCACAGAGCCTAGGACTTGCTGATCAGAAGGTTGGCGGTTTGAATCCCCGTGACGGGGTGAGCTCCCGTTGCTTGGTCCCTGCTCCTGCCAACCTAGCAGTTCAAAAGCACGAAGTGCAAGTAGATAAATAGGGACCGCTCTGGCGGGAAGGTAAACGGCGTTTCCATGAGCTGCTCTGGTTCGCCAGAAGCGGCTTAGTCATGCTGGCCACATGACCCCGAAGCTGTACGCCGGCTCCCTTGGCCAGTAAAGCGAGATGAGCGCCACAACCCCAGAGTCGGCCACGACTGGACCTAATGGTCAGGGGTCCCTTTACCTTTACCTAAAGGGCTGTCACATGGAGAATGTCTGCCTTGGAAGCAAAAGGTTCAATCCCTGCTGGCATCTCCGTGAGGAGTTACTCCTGCTCAAAATCCTGCAGTGCTGCTGCCAGTCCGTGTAGACAGCATGGAGCTGCATGGACCAACGGTCTGATTTGTTACAAGCTCTGTGTTTTTAAATGGTTGCAGTAAACCCATCTTATTTTCCCAGTGCCGCAGATATATACATCCGCGAGTATTTCCACGATTACGTGACATCCGGGCACCCCGAGGCTGTCCCGTTAAGGGCCGTGTACATCAAACGTAATATCAATGTGATAGACCCCACCGTCAAGCTCTACTGCTGCTTCTCCCAGAACCGAGACTCCTTCCGCCTCCCCACAAAGGAAGAACTGGGTCGGCACAGGATCATCATCACCACCGCCATGCAGTCCCGGGAGCTTGGGCTGACCCCTGGCTATTTCAGCCACATCCTGATCGACGAAGCTGCCCAGATGCTGGAGTGCGAGGCCCTGGTCCCCCTCTCCCTGGCCACCTTCGAGACCCGCATCATCCTCGCGGGGGACCACATGCAGACGACCCCCAAACTCTTCTGCCTGCAGGCCGGGGAGCAGTCAGCCGACCACACGCTCCTGAACCGCCTCTTCCAGTACTACCAGAAGGAGAAGCACGAGGTGGCCTTGAAGAGCAGGATCATCTTCAACGAGAACTACCGCTCCGCGGCGAGCATCATCGACTTCGTCTCCAGGCATTTCTACGTTGGGAAAGGGGACGCCATCCGCGCCATGGGGAACATCCCTCCGCACCCCGAGTTCCACCCGCTCATGTTCTGCCATGTCGCCGGTTCCGCCGAGTGGGATGCCGCCATCAGCTCCTGGCGCAACGCCTCAGAGATCGGGCAGGTGGTGGAGAAGGTGGAAGAGATGGCCCAGAGGTGGCCGGATCAATGGGGAGAGAGGGACTTCAGGAGGATATGCGTGGTCTCTTATGGGATCCAGGTGCGTCATGAGGGTTACTGTGTGGTTGGGACTGTGTGAAATCAGTCGTACCAACAGGCTAAAAAACAGTTTCTATCCGTGGGCTGTTAGGCTGCTGAACGGAAAATAATATAGTGCAACTGACTTTTGGGGTTGGGGTGTCGTGCGACAAGAACACAGAGTGCAAAAGGATTGAGTGTTTGTGTGTAGGGGGGAGGCTCAGTTAATTTCATTGTACACAGGTTGTACATTGACAATAAAGGTATTACAGTGGTACCTCTGGTTGCAAATGGGATCCGTTCCGGAGGCCCGTTCGCCACCTGAAAGAATTGCATCCCCCGTCTGCGCGGGTCGCGACTCGCCGCTTCTGCGCATGTGTGTGACATCCTTTTTCGCATCTGCGCATGCGTGAGCGGCGAAACCCGGAGGTAATCCTTTCCAGTACTTCCGGGTCGCCACGGGATGCAACCTGAAAACGCTCAACCTGAAGCAAACGTAACATGAGGTATGACTGTATTATTATTATTATTATTTATTATGTGCTCAGTGACAGGAGGAGCAACATTTTTTATTATTATAATTTTTTTATTCAGTTTTACATATAACATTTACACCAGACATACCCAACTTTCAGCCCTCCAGAAGTTTTCGCCTACAACTCCCATGATCCCTAGCTAACAGGACCAGTGGTCAGGGATGATGGGAACTTTATTGCCTGGTCACCAAGACATTTAAAGAAACCAAAAAATGCTTGCTTTATAAGCCAGGAGGTTTGTATGCAGCAAGACCAAAGCTAAAGCTCTCCAAAGCCAAATCTTGCAAGCATGCAAAATAACCACATGCAAAATAAATTGGGAAAATATTGCAGGTGAGAGCAAAGTTCCATCCTACCCAACAGTAGCCAGCAAGATGAGGATAACTATCCAAAACATCAATATGGAGACTGCTAATTACAAGTGCTCCTGTTAAGACCTTTTTATTTGCCCAAGCCTATTCTCTTTTTTAAAAAAATAATATTTATTGAGAGTTTAAGATTACAGAAAAAAATGAGAAAAAAAGAGAAAAAAGAAATTAAACAATACAAGTCAATACATATAAAAAAGGAATAAAAGAACAAAACACACAATACATCAAAACCAAAAACAAAAGCAAATTTTTTTAAAAAAACAAATCCAATATTTCCATATCTTTATCTTTCATTAACTTGTTTCATCGACCTCCTCACACCTCCCTTTTTTGTATTCTAGTTATTAATTATTTCAGCAAATCCTTTCCATCTTTCACTATTTTCTGTCATTTAATTGTCTTAATTTATTTTAACCTTATCTTACCATAAAGAACCCTAAAACTTAAAACTTATTTGTACATAACTCCTTATAACATTTCTACTAAAGCCATATAGTCTCATTCCAACAATTTTCTAACACTCATTAATTTTACAATATTTCTCTAAATAAATTTTTAAAATTTCTTCCAATCTTCATCCACCGTCTCTTCTCCCTGGTCTCGGGTTCTGTCAGTCCTTTCTATCCATTCCATCTAGTCCATCAACCTGGTGATCTTCTATCCGAGGCTCTTAACTCTTTTCCATGTCCCTTCTGCAGATCTTATTCATATTTATACCTGCACTTTACTTTGTCTTCTGCTGATCTTGTTCTTAATTTCCTTCCTTTGTCACTGAGGAGTAGATCTCGGGGAGACTCCAACCTAACAATGTCTTTATCCCTTCTCAACAGGTCAGCCCATTCTCCATAGTCCGCACTAAAATCCAAAAGATATTTCAAAGCATGTTTCAAAGTCCCTCCAAAGTTAAAGGCCCCCACAACTCCAATCTCCCCCTGACCCAAAACCAGACCCCAAAAGCCAGAACATCCCTGCATAAGGGGATCTTTCCAACTTTCCTTCTCCAATCCAAGCGGGACTCCATCTCTCCAAATCTGGCTTTCTCCAGATTTGGTCTTCAAAAACAACAGTTTATGTTCATACAAGGCCGAGGCTCTCTCCACTTGTATTACTTGAGGTTCAACAACAACCTCCTCCTTTGTCTTTTCCACAGCTTGCCATGTCAAAGCAGATTCCTGGGTCGGTTCCTGAGTAGTTTCTGCATAAGTATTCCCTTTTTGTCCCAAATCAATCCTTCTTTGTCCAAAACTGTCAGTTATAGTAATCATCGCATCCATCTTCTCATGAAGCTGTTCCAATAAGGCACTTGTTTTACAAAAAGCAATCACTAAGGCTTCTTCTGTCCACATTCTTGTCCAAGGTCAATGTCTAGTTCTCACGGTCTTTAATCTCTGCAGCTGGAGAATTCCCCAACTCCACTCCTGCAACAGTTTCAAAAACTCCCTCTAGGGGAAACAATTTCTATTTGTATCCGTCCTTTTAAAAGCAGGTCCAGCAACAAAGTTAACAAAGTTAATTTCGATTTTCAGATATTTTGCTCCTTTTAAGTGCAAAAGGAAACATTGGAATCAATATGTTTCTCTTATTTAACTATCTGTCAACATACGTTTTATTCACAGTCAGTGAACTTTCCCAAAACATCGGTCTTCCTGGCAGCCCGTACCCAGGTTCGAAACGGTGGTAATTTATCTTTCTTCACTCTCTCTCCCGCAGGCTTAAACAATCTAAACTTTCCCCCTCTTCTCCTGCTTCCAAGGGGGGTTTAGTAATTTTAACCGATGGAGATTTAATCCTTTACAGAAGACTTTCCAGACTTTAGCTTGCAATGTCTTTGCTTCAATCTATTTACAAAAGCGGAAGGCAGACTTCCTGTTTGGAACCTTCCCGCTTCGGTGCCAAATTAAAGACGTTTAGTAATCCAATTTTCCGTTCTATTCACGGGTAGTTGTTTAAAGTCCAATTGTCCACAGGAAAAAGTCAGCGCTCTCCGGCAACAGCAATGCGGCTTCACTTCATGAAAAAAGCAGTCGATTCAAAGCACCGCGCCGCTCACCCCACGTCGCTCTGGATCCCCGAAACCGGGTTTCCCCGTGAGTAGGGGAGGCGCAAAAGGTGCCAGCCGAATCCCACGTCCATAGGCTTCTCCCGCCTGTGGTTTTTAATGGGTCTCCGCCTCGCCGTGGCGGTCCAGACCCTAATTTCCACGAAGCGGATTCCTCCCGATCAGAGGAAATCCGCCATTGCCGGAGGCGCTAACCCGGAAGTCTCTGCCCAAGCCTATTCTCAACAACATTTTTAATTATTGCCCACTGATTCTCTTTGGGCATTGTCCTGTTATTTTAACTGTGATCATGTTCTGTGTTGCATGTTTATTTTTGTTTCCCTGTGCACTGCTCTGATACTTTAGTGTGCGATCAGTTTAGAACTCCTTTGAAGCAATAAATCAGTAGCAAACATTGCCAACTCCCCACTCTCTTGACATGCTTCCAACAGCTACATGAGAGGCAGAAATGCAGCAGGACCCGTAATGGCAAAAAACGTACATCCCTCATGCAAGGGAGCCTGCTGCAGAAGGACGCAGCCAGCCTTGTTAAAGCCGCCTGCCTGTTGGTGAACTGACCGGCTCCTCTTTATTTTCACTAGGTGAAAGCAATAAGGCAGGAGCTGAGGAAGAAGCGCCTGGGGGACGTGGTGGTGGAGGGCTACGAGAATCTGCCAGGTTGGTACTTGCCCAGCTGCCAGGTGTGCTTGAAGCCAAAGAAGGGAACCACAGCTTATGAGAAATAAGGACGCTATCCCATAACCCTTTCCAAGCAGCCACTCCCTGTCACAGGGATGGGCCAGAGCTCAGTGACAGAGCACCCTTTCGCCACTGCCTGTCAATGTAGCTAAATGGACCACTGACCTAGAATCATAGAATCATAGAGTTGGAATAGACCACAAGGGCCATCGAGTCCAACCCCCTGCCAAGCAGGAAACACCATCAGAGCACTCCTGACATATGGTTGTCAAGCCTCTGCTTAAAGACCTCCAAAGAAGGAGACTCCACCACACTCCTTGGCAGCAAATTCCACTGTCAAACAGCTCTTACTGTCAGGAAGTTCTTCCTAATGTTTAGGTGGAATCTTCTTTCTTGTAGTTTGGATCCATTGCTCCATGTCCGCTTCTCTGGAGCAGCAGAAAACAACCTTTCTCCCTCCTCTATATGACATCCTTTTATATATTTGAACATGGCTATCATATCACCCCTTAACCTCCTCTTCTCCAGGCTAAACATGCCCAGCTCCCTTAGCCGTTCTTCATAAGGCATCGTTTCCAGGCCTTTGACCATTTTGGTTGCCCTCCTCTGGACATGTTCCAGTTTGTCAGTGTCCTTCTTGAACTGTGGTGCCCAGAACTGGACACAGTACTCCAGGTGAGGTCTGACCAGAGCAGAATACAGTGGCACTATTACTTCCCTTGATCTAGATGCTATACTCCTATTGATGCAGCCCAGACCTGACTTGGTCTAAGGCAACTTCCTATGGTCCTAGGTCTTAGCTTGGTTACAGAGCATCCCATTTTGCATGTCCCAGATTAAAACCCTGGTTGGTGCCTTCAAGTAGGGCTGGAGCAGCTTCTGTCCCCCGCCAGAAACCCTGGAGAGCCACTGCCAGTCAGAGTAGACATCACTGAGCTATGTGAACCCAGTGGTCTCGATCCAGCTAAGTCCTGCTGAAATCAATGGAAATCCTGTGAGGAGGGCTTAGTTGCAATACAAGTCTAGGTTACATTGGACTTGGTTGGATCAAATTATATGTTTCAGACCACCTCTCAGTTCCCACCTTTAGCCTTTCCCTCCATGATCAGATTGTGGCAAATCTGGATCCCGTTTGAGGGACTCTTGACTGTATCTACCTCTGCTTCATGGTCTCCATTTGGAAGCCGCAACCCTTTCCATTTCCTTGCAATTCTGTCTTGTTTTTAAAACAGGGAGGGAGTTCCGTGTTATCATCATCAGCACCGTTCACACCAGGGAGAGCCTCTGCCACGTCAACTGCTCCAACCTGGAATTCTTCAATGATGCTCGGGTGCTGAACACCATCATGACGAGGGCCCAGTCCCAGGTCGTCGTTGTGGGGGACGCAGTGGCTTTGTGTTCCTTCGGGCAGTGCAGCAAAGTCTGGAAAGGCTTTCTCAAGGAGTGCATTGACAAGAAGACCGTGACTCCTGAGACCTTGACGCTAGAGGAGATAAGGCAGGCGGTGTGCGACCGGGCCAGCTGGAACAGGGGGAGCCCCCAGCTCGAGGAAGAGGGCAGTGACACCGAATCCTGGCTGTCGGATGCAGAGAGCTTGAACGTCGACGACCCCATATTGCAGGAGCTCCTGGACGAGAGCAAAGACATGGTGGTGACGGTCTCCGACGAAGGGCTGATGAACGTGAAGTCCGAGGGGGCCACCGTCCAAAGCAGCAGGCAGGAGTATGTCAGCTTCCACCTGCAAACCATGAAGGAGTGTCTGCGCATGAACCCGAACATGTACAAGCGATGCGAGCTCATCAAGGAGAAATACGACCGAGCGTCTGCCTTCACTCTGGACGACGTCCCTCCCTTGAACATCCACATCAAAGGCCGGGTTCACTGTGGGATGGGCTTCACTGGGGACCAGGTCTTGGTGGAGATCCTACAGCCTGGCCCAGGGAAGGCCACGGGCGAGGGAAGTCTCCGTGGGAAAGTGGTGGGGGTTCTGAAGAAGGCTGACCGGGACCGCATCTTCACCTGCATGATGGACGAGTTCGATCCCCGCGTCATGGTCCCCATTGACCAGACCGTCACCAAAATCTTTGTCCCGGGGCTGAGAGATGAACCCAATGTCATTCCCATCCGCAGGGTGGATCAAGGGGGCAAGATCAAGCTGAAGACCTGCAAGAAGATAACCCAAGAACTGAGGAGGAACTGCCTCTTTGTGGTCCAAGTCCTGAATTGGCGGAACGGCTTTTACTTCCCCTTAGGGATTATTACGGAGGTTCTTCCTCTGGCTAAGACCCTAGAGGAAGGGTTGCGTATCCTTGACACAGAATACTGCCTCAGGAGCAAACACCCACCCTCAGTGAACAAAGAGGTGGCCACAATCTCCTCTAGCAAGCTCTCTCTTACAAAGGGTAACCGGAAAGACCTTCGGGCTTACCTCACCTTCACCGTTGACCCCCCAGGTGCAAGGGATCTGGACGATGCCATCAGTGTCCGAGACCTGGGTGACAAATATGAGATAGGGGTCCACATTGCTGACGTCGCTTCTGTGATCCCCAAAGGCTGCGCTCTCGATACGGAAGCGAAGAACCGGGGAGCCACCTATTATGCTCCCGGAAAGGAGCCGGTTTGCATGCTCCCGCCTCAGCTAAGCCAAGACCTCTGTAGTCTCCTGCCGCAGAAAGATAGGCCTGTGATCTCTCTCTTCGTCACGGTGGATAAGAAGACGGACCAGATGGCGAATGTCTCCTTTGCTGTGTCCACAATCTGCTCAGACCGGCAGCTGACCTATGAGGAGGCAGAGGGTATCATCAAGAACTGCTACAAGGCGGAGGCGCCATCCCTACGCTTTGATACCCTGGAGGATTGTGTTGCGGTTGCGTACCACTTCTCCCGCGTACATCGGCTGTCCCGGCTTCATGAAGACTGTTATTATGATCAACTGGACGAGGAATGCCCTCTGGGCCAGAGGTGCTCCCACCAGATGGTTGAGGAGTTCATGATCATGTTCAACAGTTCCGTGGGCGAGTTCCTCACCAACAAGGCTTCCACCAGAGATCGAACCCCTCTGCGCTGCCAGGTGGAGCCCAACCCACAACAGATGGCTCAGATGAGGGACAAATACCGTGATATAATTCCTCTGTCCACCCACCTCTCCCATCATCTGGGAGCTGCAGCCACAGGGGTCCACATGGGGACCAGTGGGAAGTTTACCCTCCTGACTTCATTGTGGGACCACCTCAAGTCAGCTGCCGGTGCTTGCGATGTCCCCAAGATGCTTGACCTTATTACGACGGACGACATCCATCCCAAGCTGGCCCCGGCGAACATGGAGTTCCGGAAGCTTCTGTCCCGCTCATTTTTCCTTCGCTCCAATTCGTCTCCTCAGTCCAAAGTGGGCCACTATTCCTTGCACGTGGACTCTTACACCTGGGCAACTTCCCCCATCCGACGCTACATGGACCTGATCCTCCAGCGTCACATCCTGTCTGTGATTTTAAAGAAGCCAGTGCAGTACTCCTCAGAGGACATTGAGTTCCTCTGCCACGATTTCAACAGGAAAAACAGCATGGCGAATGCCTATGAGAAGAAGGCCCACTCGTTGGAGATGGCGACTCAGCTGAAGCAACAAGCCCAGCAGAAGGTTTCCTTTGTGATGTGCGTGGAAGGGATGGCCAAGAACTTCAGAATCATGTTTCCTCTGAACAAGGAGACCCTTCGAGACCCTCAACTCGTCAACTACAGAGCTCTTCAGCTGGTGGCACAACCGGCCTTCATCGAGGAACGGAGCAGCGTGAGGCTGATGTGGAAGAAGAGGATCTACTCCGTGGTGACCTCAAAGGAGTGCACTCCAAAGTCACCAGTGCTGTGGGACAAGAGTGTCTCCCTCTTCAATGTGCAGGCCTGGCGCAACATCCTCGCAGCTGTCAGGAGCAAAGATTATGAGGAGATGATCTCCCTGGTTGAGAAGGGCCACAGCACGCAGCTGAGGACTATGGGCCGGATGGAGAGAAGCAAGTGCTCACACTACGTAGAACTGTCCCTGGAGCTCAGCGCCGGAGATGTTTTGTGCCTCCAGCTCACCACAGATGTCCAGCGGGGCTTCCTGGTGCCGTCTTTGCAACTGTGGACTGTGGCCCCAGGCTTCGACGTATGTCTGCAGCACTCTGAGAGGCCCATCGACTGCTTCTCCAAATACGCCACTCTGGCCTCCAAGGAGGTTTACAAGGATGCCTCTGATTATCGCAAGGTGTGGCTGCCCATCTCCGACATGGAAGCCGCCTCGTGCGCCGTGGCAGAAAACGACTCCATCGTCTTGCACGACGTCAAGATCTCCTGGGAGAAGCAGAGGTCAAAGAAAGGACACCTCCTGGGGACGTTCTCCATGACCAAGGAATTCATGAAGGAGTGTGCCATTGAAGTGCACCTGAGCCACTGCTACCTCTGTGTCCGCCTCTCGGGCCTGAAAGCTGATGGGGCCCAGGATGACGCAGAAGCCCTCAGCCGTGGCCTCCAGCAGCTCAGCTTGACCAAGGGAAGCGCTGAAGCTGGCAAATTCACGATCGACCCTGCTACGTACACCTGGGTGGCCCACGGGCGGACCAATGAGTTTGATGACAACGAGAAATCTGACCAGCGAGGTGCAACGATGGTGCGTTTCAGCATCCACTTTATGTCCATGGAAAAGATCCCTGTGGAGGTCACCCAGGAGACGTCAAGGTTCACCGTGGAGCTGATTCCAAAGTTGCTGCCTGATATGTAAGTGCATTGCTCTGAACCATTTTGGTTGTTCTACGGTTGAGTTTCAAGAACTTTTATCATTGCGGATCATATGGATAGGCAACAGTTCACAATGTAATAATAATAATAGTAGTAGTAGTAGTAGTAGTAGTAGTAGTAGTAGTAGTAGTAAAATTTATACCCCGCCCTCCCCAGCCAAGACTGGGCTCAGGGTGGCTAACAACCTATAATAAAAACAAGTTGATTGAAATACAACTTAAAAAACAAGATTAAAACACAACATTAAAACATTAAAATGCAGCCTCATCACAGGAGGAGAAAGGAAAAAAGAAAGAGGGGGAGGGAATCAGATTGATTCCAAGCGAAAGGCCAGGCGGAAAAACTCTGTCTTACAGGCCCTGCGGAAAGAAATCAGATCTCGCAGGGCCCTGGTCTCATGAGGCAGAGCGTTCCACCAGGCCGGAGCCAGTGTTGAAAAGGCCCTGGCTCTGGTTGAGGCTAATCTAACTTCCTTAGGGCCCAGGACCTCTAGGGTGTTGCTATTTATGGACCTTAAGGTCCTCCGCGGGGCATACCAAGAGAGGCGGTCCCCTAGGTACGAGGGTCCTAGGCCGTGAAGGGCTTTAAAGGTCAAAACCAGCACCTTAAATCTGACCCTGTACTCCACCGGGAGTCAGTGCAGCTGGAAAAGCACTGGGTGAATATGCTGCCATGGCAGAGACCCCGTGAGGAGCCTGGCTGCAGCAGTCTTTGCTAACCTGGTGCTGTCCAGTTGTTTACAACTCCCGTCAGCCCCAGTCGAGCTGATGGGAGTTGTAATCCAAAATGTGGGGTGGGCACTAGGCCAGCAAAAGGCACAACTTGCCAGTACGAGGCACAACTGGCTTGCAGCAAAGTCGGGAGAGTGCAGTTTCCATGGTGGTGCTCCCTTGCCTTCACCGCCATGGTGAGCAGTGGTGCTGTCACAGCTGGGAGTCCAGCAGAACAGCAGGGCCCCACCTCACATATGGGCACCTATGACCATGAAGCAAAATCTCCCCACTTTTGAGACATTTCCACCACATATGGTGATTGTTCCTTCTTTCTCTTTATGCAAAAGCAACATTGGCCCCCTCCTGCTATACTTCCAAGGCCATTCTATGGCTATTTTAACACAGGGAAAGTTTGGCACAAGGGAGGATCTCCGTTTTATTGGCACTTAAAGCCAGACCTAACAAATCAGCAGTTTCCAGAACAGTTTGAGAACTGCCAGCTTTCAAAATTTGCACTTCTCCTAATTGTGCAATGCTGTTTTCCAGCAAAGTAGCATGTGCATGAGAAGGGCATACGTTGGTGAAGGTAACATTCTCGAATGCATGCTCTTGAGAGAAAAGTAAGTTTGCAGAAAGGTGCCTTTTATGCAAAAATTGCACACACAAATGTGCATTTCACACTAAATTGCTGCTGAATTTTCACGAAGAGCTCTTTTGAAATCACACACCGACGCAGGGAATGCGAGGAACCAAATACAGTACAGTGGTGCCCCGCAAGACGAATGCCTCGCAAGACGAAAAACTCGCTAGACGAAAGGGTTTTCCGTTTTTTGAGTCGTTCCGCAAGACGAATTTCCCTATGGGCTTGCTTCGCAAGATAAAACGTCTTGCGAGTTCTTGCGAGTTTGTTTCCTTTTTCTTAAAGCCGCTAAGCCGTTAATAGCCGCTAAGCCGCTAATAGCCGTGCTTCGCAAGACGAAAAAACCGCAAGACGAAGAAACTTGCGGAACGGATTAATTTCGTCTTGCGAGGCACCACTGTACAAGATTAGAAAATTGGGAAACTGAGAAATCAGCACATTCTCCCACCCCTAGCTGGAACCTCTCCAGACTGTCCACTTCCTTTTTTACTTCTATGCCATCCTGCTTCTCATTGGCTTTAACCTCACACAACATTTCTTCCTTTTCCTGAAGCCGGAAGGAGACCGCCATTTGGAAACTGGAGCACGCGACTGAGCTTGCTCAGCAAATTGCCCTCGGCAAGGAAATCTCTGAAAAACGTAAGTGGAAGCAAACTATAGTGTTTTATAATAACCATAATAGGCTTTGCTGCTCCAAAAGCAATCATGATTTGGATTGTACATTATTTCAACATTGTATATTTACATTGTTCTAACCTGCCCAGGGATTTTTATGTTGAAGTTTGCGTAAGAAATCTAATCCAATATTGTCACTGTCTATATTTTCCAATAATTAACTAGGGTTGATTGAGTCACGTGCCTTTTAACCGATTGACCAGTTGATTATCTACAAAAATGAGTTTGCACATCACCAGAACCTTCATTGGTTGTTATTTTGAGATGCTCAGAATAATAATAATCCTTAACGCTTTTGTTAGGGCTTGCAAGATTCAAGGTGCAATTGCATGCACGCTGATCAGGATTTTGCTGTCAGTTTGAGGCATCAACTCGGAACTAGGGATGGGGGACAAATTTGCTCAGAGTGGGAGAAATTTTTCCTGGGGATTCAAGGACAGAGGCTTACACCCATTTCTCTGTTGGTCAGACTTTATTCTGTAACGCATTACAGGACAAAGCCCAAAGGGTTTAAAGAGCCCACTCCTGCTCTATACCAGGATCTCCCGCTGTTTTGGACTACAATTCCCACCATCCCAGACCACTGGTCCTGCTAGCTAGGGATGATGGGAGTTGTAGTCCAAAAACAGTGGGAGACCCAAGTTTGGGAAACCCTGCTGTATGCCTCCTTGGTTACTTTTTGCAGTTAGCTCCTTCCACCACCTTAAACAGTGGGGGCTGTTGTAATATAATGTAATAATGCATTGAATAACATGCAAAGTCCTCAAGATGCATCATACTTTAGTGTTGAGTGATACCTTAGAAATGAGTGATACCATTTAAATGTGAATTTTTCACGCGTTTTTTTAAAATCAGAAAACGAAAAGCAGGGTTGAGCAGATTTATGATTGAGTACAGGCGAAAATGATGCAATTGATGTTTTGGTGATTGGACGTCTGTTTTACATTGTTGTTGTTGTTGTTTTAAAAATACACAGCAGTGAGGCAGTCTAAGTTCTGGGCACTCAAAAGCTTTGATCTTCCTGGAAGCGTCCGGAAACTCAACCCGAGCCAGAACCGTGCCATTTCAGAGGCCTTGAGAAAGCCTTTCACACTCATCCAAGGCCCGCCAGGTGAGTTGACAGCATGGGGGGGGGGTGCGTAGTTGATTCTTGGCAGGATGGGGGTTGGGGTGTCGCTGGTATTAAATCTGCCCCAACTGTTCCATGACTTTATTTATACATATCACATTAAAAATCCCATTAGAAGTTCAGTAGAACCAGCGCTAAGTCAGGGATATCTGCGCTGGTAGCTCAGTCGGTAAAGGATGAGACGCTTCATCTGAAAGAGTGGTGCGCTCCAGCTCCATGTTGGGCAAAAGATTCCATCATTGCAGGAGGTTAGACTAGATGACCCTTGTTTTCCCTTCCAACTCTATGATTCTGTAATGGCAGGCCCCTCACTGCTATTTCCCCTCCTCCTTGTCCAGGGACTGGCAAGACCGTGGTTGGTGCCCATATCGTCTACTGGTTCCATCAGCTGAATCTGGAAGAAAAAGGGAAGGATCCAACTCTGGATGCTGAAAAAGCAAAGAGCCACATCATGTACTGTGGGCCGTCAAACAAATCCGTCGATGTTGTTGCTGGTAATTGTCTTTGTTGAGTGCAGAGGATCCATTCTTACATCATGGAGAAGCAGTCAAAGTGGAGATTGTCTGGGGTGTAAAATTGGTTGGGCTGTTTCCATCACAGCTGTGCTCCATCCCTCTGCTAAGACCCCTCTGTCATTGAAAGTCTACTCAATATTGATCCAGGGTAGATTCCAATGTATAGTTAGCAGAGTAACAACTTAAACATGTTGCAGGATTCCCCCCAAAGTAGACCAGAGGCAATTAATATTTCATCCAGCAGAGCTTTGCTGCTACGGAAGGCAAATGAGCATAATGGTCACAAATCCAATATATTCAGGATTGGCCCTGTCCATAAGAAATCCAGTTGCAGCAGACTCAAAATGACTTATAATAAGACTAAACCTTAACACTATATACAGGACACCACACCAGAAGGAAGAGAGACAGAAAGAGAAAGTGAAACCCAGGCTCCTTCTGGCCTTTTATTATAGTCAGCATGACCTTGACAGAAGAGATTACAGAATCATTTCACACCAGCTATACTCAGCTTCTCTGAAGGAATAACCCAAACATCATGAACCTTCTCCTTGTTTCTTTCACACATAGAAGCTTCCAGAACCCTCTTGAATTAAATAGAGTAGGAAAGATCTCTTCACATCAGATCAATGCTTTCTGCACTAACTGACACCCTTCTGCTACTTCCTGAATGCCTTTAAATCCCCTATAATTCTCTTGTCTGAAACGTCACTTTTCAGGATGTGACCTGCGGTGAGGTGGAACTTCTTGAAGAGTGTCGACTCGATAGTCAATCCCAAATAAACGTTATTGAACAAGCAGGGAATAGCAGAAAGAAAAAGGGAAAAAAAGTGTTATAAGCAAATAATGCGAAGTTTAATAAACTTGGATTGCTGTTGTTGTTGTTAATAATAATAGGTCCTGCTGAGACTCCAAAGGGGCTTACACAACTTCAAACACACAGATAAAATACAATAAGCAAAAAACAAATAAAAGAGAATCATTAAAAAATTATTAAACTGTAATAAAATAAAAACATTTGAAAGCAAATCTATTAAGATGCAGATAACAGAAACAATAAAAACAGCACAGCACTGTTAAAAGGAGATTCCTTAAAACTATAATCTTCACCTGCCAGCAGAAAGACAGCAAGGAAGGACACGGTCTGGGGTCTTTAGGGAGGGAGAGTCCTTTAAAAAATTGTCTGGTGTCTGCTCTGCTTAAGACACTCTCCCTGAACTCCAGGGTGGAGCAGTAGTTTGCTGCCTGTCCTGCTCGTAATAATAATAACAATATGTACAACCTGTGTACAATGAAATTACCGTATTTTTCGCCCTATTGGACGCTCCGGCCCATAGGACGCACCTAGATTTTTTTGGGGGGGGGAAATAAAGGAGAAATATTTTATTCCCCCCCCAAAGGCGCGGGGCTGGGGCGAGGGAAGCCCGAGCTTCCCCCGACCCCAGCCCCTAGAACGGGTCCCAGAGCGGTGCCGGAGCCGTGCCGGGCTCTGGAGGGTTGTGTGGAGCTGCGCCGAGCCCAGGAGCGCAGGCAGCTCTGCGCAACTCTCGGGAGCCCAGCGTGGCTTCGTGCCAGGCTCCCTAGGGTTGCACAGAGCTTCCTGAAGCCTGGAGAGCGAGAGGGGTCGGTGCGCACCGACCCCTCTCGCTCGCCAGGCTTCAGCGAAAGCCTGTATTCGCCCCATAGGACGCACACACATTTCCCCTTCATTTTTGGAGGGGAAAAAGTGCGTCCTATAGGGCGAAAAATGCGGTAACCCTATGCCCTGAATGGATCTCCACTCCTCAGTCAAGCCAGCCTTCTGGTTTTCCTGCAACAGTAAGCTGGCTATCAGCTTCCCATGACTCTTCCCCAGCTCCTCCAACGCAGGCAGAGCAATCCTCAGTATAAGAAGCTGCCAGAATTTATAGTGACTTAAATTCAGCCCACTTTAGTAGCACCAGGTGAGCCAGCAAAGCTATGCCTGAGCCAGGTTGAGGGAGGTATGCAGGTATTTCCCTGACGGAGCTGGAATGAGGGACTTGTGCTAATGTAGCCCTGGCTGGGCCCCAGTTTATCCCCAACAGCCCAAGATCCACCAATTCCCAACAATTTCGTGCTGGTGGCTTTGGACTGCACTGTTGGAATGTTTGTGAATATTCCGCGACTTCATAGCAAATTGTACGGGCAGGGCCTCTCAATTGACAGCCGAGTTTAATTTGTTGCATAGGAACAGCCTAGTGTCTGTAGCATCTTAAGTTTTGGGTCGCTTTTAATAGGCTGCAGAGTTCATTTTTCAGCCTAGCTGTTTTGCTGCCTCTGCAGAGATGCTGTTGAAGATGAAGAATTCTCTGAGGCCCTTGAGGGTGTATGGAGAAACTATAGAGACCATGGATTTCCCCTATCCAGGAAGCAGCCTACATGTGTCCCGGAAATCCCAGCGGGACTCGAAATCCAAGCCGGAGATCAGGTTCGAACTTCAATTTCCTCACACAATCAGATATGTAGACATTTTTCTAACAGTAAAACAGCTTAAAGTTAAACCTGCTTATTTATACGATTTGATACAGCTGAATGTTGTTTCTTTTCTAGTAGGAATAATATATATAAAACAGATGGGATACCAAACCATAGTTTGGTGCTACAAGGATGATCCTGGATGCAATATTTGGCTTGTGCACTTCCCCTTTTCCTTTCCTTGGCCCTGTGTTGAATTAGTTCCTTCCTGGTTTCTGGCAAACCATGGTTTCCCATTGCGTCTGAAGAGACAAACTCTGGTTTGTGCCTACCCTGGAAACTAGGATTGCAACTGCAATTTGAAGTTGGTTTGATGCAGCAAGACCAAACAATATTCTGCAGATCTGGATGTTGTGGCAAACTATACTTTGGTGCAAACTAGGAAGGAGCCAAGGAAGGAAAGAACATTGGGTGGGGAAGAGAGAGGGGGGCATGGAAAGAGAGTGTTGCAAATGAGCCCAATATTCCTTCCAGACTTGTGAATAAATAATATTTAGTTGATTTGCAGTGTAACCCTTCGCATGTTCATTTGGAAACAAGTTATACCAAGTGTCTGGGGCTTTCTGCCACGTACGTGTGCTATGATTGCAGCCTCTGCATGTTTACAGATCAAATTAAAGCAAATAACATTTTAAATGGAGGTGCTTTTGAGAAAACTTAAGTTGGAGAAAGCTAAATGAGACCAACTTGTTACAGGCAAAGGCCCTCTTTATATATCTTTCCATTTTGTCTAGTAGCAACACATCAGAACCCAAAACGGCCCTAAACAAAATGAAAAGGGAGCCTGAATTCTGTTTTGTCAATAAAATTGTCCTGTTGATTGTCCTGTTGATTGACTAAAGCTTTAATTGAGTGATTAAGTGATCTTAAAGTCTGTAGCCCTAGTAACTTGGAATGATTTGGGAGAAAGCTCATTGCTTGTGCATTGTGTTTAGTCTTTAACTTAAAAGGTAATACTTTCTGCACAGGGACATAACTCTACACTACATGATCCGTCGTCCACCGAACCCTTTTGCGAGACAAATCTGTGAATTCGATGCACGTGTGAACAGAGGAGAGGAGATAACAGAGGATGAAATTAACGAGTGAGTGCAACACAGACCTAGTTTTCTGCCAAGCCTTCGATGGAGAAACCTTTTATCTTATTATTGCTTTGATTTGCATTCTGAGATTTCAGAATCAGCCCTTCAGACAGTCCTTTGGTGATAGGCAGTCTCATGGGCCCAGTTCAAATGTAATGGTAAACCATAACTGTGAATGAGCCCTGGGGGCCTTGCACTCTCCCAGCTCCCTTTCTAATGTGTGTCAGAATAGGAGATTGAAAGCTCCTGCTTTTGATCTGTAACAAACCACAGTAGCCTGTGATGTCTTCACTCGGAGAAGTACGATTTGCTTGAACTATGGTTTGCTTGAACTGTGGTTGGAGAACAAGCCAGGTTATTAAACCTCGGTTTGATTCTGGTTTGTTCTCACTAATCAGTTTCAACAAACCACCATTTCCCAAGCATGGACATCACAAAGAACTGTGGTCCTGTGGAGAAGCAGGATAATGGGCTAGATCAGGGGTCGGGACGTTTGATCTTGCCTGGGCCGGATTGGTCCTGTGGAGATCTCTCTGTGGGCTGGACTTTCAGCGTCTGTGCATGCGCACCTGCGAAAGCGAGTCCCTGTGCTGTGCTGTGCTGCACCAGTTTAGTGCAGCGTGCGAGCGGGCTTCTCAGTTGGGGGGTGGCTCGTGGGCCGGTCAAACGACCTCCGCGGGCTGCTCCCGGCCCATGGGCCTTAGATTGGTGACCCCTGGGCCAGATGGACTTTGCTGTAATTCAATGGGACTCTTAAGTTGCTCTCAGCTGACTATGATGAAGTCTCCTGAGTCTTCATTTTCTTCCCAAAACGTCAAACTTTTTAAAACACTCTAGCCCTCGAGAGGTGCAGGAAAAGTTCTGATGCTTGGTTTGCTGAAGTCTCAGAGAGGAAAGGGCACACCAGGCTGGATTTTATGGGGGTTTGGATTTGGGGACCTCATTCTGTTCAGCCTCTCCGCACCCCTGGTTCGTATGTTCCAAAATCCACTATTGGACAGCACCTGTTGCTACAGCCTCATAAAAGAACTAATACATGAACCAGCAGCCGCTTATCTGTGTCTTGCCTCAGACAAAAATATACTCCCATGCCCACAAACATGGTGGCCCTGTATCTTGGTGACGTAACATATTACTTCGCCTGCTTCCTTCCAGGGCTCTCACACTGAGAGCCAGTGTGGTGTAGTGGTTAGAGCGGTGGACTCGTAATCTGGTGAATGGGGTTCGCTTCCCCGCTCCTCCACATGCAGCTGCTGTGTGACCTTGGGCCAGTCACACTTCTCTGAAGTCTCTCAGCCCCACTCGCTTCACAGAGTATTTGTTGTGGGGGAGGAAGAAAAGGAGAATGTTAGCCGCTTTGAGACTCCTTAGGGTAGTGATAAAGCGGGATATCAAATCCAAACTCTTCTTCTTCTCATGCAGTGGGCGGCTGTAAGGAAAGCTAAGTGCATTCTCATGGTGCTGGGCTGATAATCTGCTATCCAAACAGTATCTATGCTCCAATCTGGCAGAAACATGCCAAAGTACAAAATGTGCAGACTTTGCTCCCCTCCTAGTGGCGTAGCAATAAAACTGCTAGCACATTTGCAAAGCTAAAGCTAGGTCTGGATGCAGAATCCTACTCTTGAGATTCTCAGCTTCCCTTTTTCCCCTTTCTGGATCCCCCCCCCACATTTTTTAAATTCAAGTTTCTAAGCCTTATGAAGATAGGCTTCAAAGTGTGTGAGTGAAGCCTGCTGAAGTCCCATTGGCCAGAATAATAACAATAAGAATAAATTTATTGTTTATACCCCACCCATCTGGCTGGGTTTCCCCAGCCACTCTGGGCGGCTTCCAACAGAACACTAAAAACGGAATAAAACCAAACATTAAAAACTTCCCTAAACAGGGCTGACTTCAGATGTCTTCTAAAAGTCAGATAGTTCTTTATTTCCTTGACATCTGGTGGGAGGGCGTTCCACAGGGCGGGTGCCACTACCGAGAAGGCCCTCTGCCTGGTTCCCTGTATCTTCACTTCTCGCAGTGAGGGAACCAGCAGAAGGCCCTCGGTGCTGGACCTCAGGCTGAACGATGGGGCTGGACACGCTCCTTCAGGTATACTGGGCCGAGGCCGTTTAGGGCTTTAAAGGTCAGCACCAACACTGCTCAGAAACGTACTGGGAGCCAATGCAGGTCTATCAGGACCAGTGTTTATATGGTCCCAGCAGCCACTTCCAGTCACCAGTCTAGAAAAAGTTGGGCAAGATGGTCAAAATGAGCGGAATCAGTTATGAGAGGTTTTCGGGGTAGGGGAAGCTAGACTGCCAGAGTGCAGAATTGTATTACTATTACTATTTATTAATGGATTTAAAGGGGATGTAGAGGC